>NW_008359442.1:4190238-4207062 GCF_000622305.1 Nannospalax galili | reverse complement strand
GATAGATGTATCAGACTTGACAACTACGAAAAGAATTATTTAAAATCTTTCAATAAAGTACAGGGTTGAAAGACCTGAGATTTGATCAGCCATATTCTTTTCCTTTGTGTCCCATATAATCCATCTTTAATAGAAAGAGAGAGAATCTTCATCTTTTATGAAATTATACAACTTCCTTCATAGGTAGAATCTAAGCAAGTGATAAAAAAAAAAAAAAACAATTCAGACTGCAGCTCAGAGTACTGTCAGTAATCAAGTGTTCTTCAGATCTGAGAATGCCAGTATTAGCATGAGGAATTCATAGGACTGTTAACAGAGGAGACCAGTGAGCATGTTCTTTCAAACAGTGAAGCAAAAAGTCATCTTGCAGAGTGTGGTAATGCATGCCTGTCCTCCCAGGACTCAGGAAGCCAAGGTGGGAAGATCGTGAGTTCAAGTATAGACTGGATTACATAGCAAGACCCTTTCTTTAAAAAACAAAACATATAAACAAAACCCAATAACTCAGTACATTTCCCCTTTTTTTCAAATATATTATAGTATCATCAGTATCAGCTTCCCTGCCTTCTAATCTCAAAGAATTCTTCCCAGGCATGCAAAGCTCGCCTTCTGTATTAAGTCCATCATTTCTAAGTATTCTGTTTCACTACAGATTACAGCAGAGCTATATGGTGAGTCTTATATTTGATACCTTGAAGCACAATGAGTTTGTCCTAATTATTAACCTCACAATAACACCATATACTTAGTTTCTATATAAGTTCCTAATTGACTCATTTGATGTCATCCCCATTTTCAACTAGAAGCAGCTTCTGCATTAGAGAAATGTGCACTTTACAGTATGTTCTCAATTTTAAAATAAAATTCACGTGTCCATAAAAATTTGGTAGACTGCATTTCAAAATCTTGATAATTACTACTTTCACAGAAAGAAACAGGCACGCTTCCTTTGGTTTTGCATTTCTCTGCTTTGTGCTTTTATTACAATGAAAATATATTAACGATTTAAAATCTTATTAGAAAATAAGATGGTGGCTCAAAAATTAGTGCAATTTATACAATGCCCAAAGAGTAGAATTCTCATTATCATCACCAATGAAGACCAAATGATCAAACATTTAATCACCTGTTAATATTTTTAAAGCAGATTAATTTTCAGATGTTCTTTTTAAATGCTAAGATCTTGCAACATTCTAGAAAGCACATTCTTTTAAAAATCCACACAAAATATGATACAATTTGAAGGTATCTCAAGTATAGTAGTTTTAAATAAAAACAAGATTTCTCCTTACCCAGATTGTTCAAAAGTCAGAGGGGTCAGAGACAATTATAACTAGAAAAGGGCCAGATATCTAAGTTTAAGGACTTGGGCTGACAATATCATAATATTACAGCTTTCAAATATTAATGAGTGCCTATAAAAAGAAAGAACAATAGTTTGAGAAATGATGGGCCATGAAAGAAGGGTTTTTGAAAAAAAGTGAAATTCATAATAAGAACTTGAATAAAGCTTAACAGAATAGCCAAGCTTGCAATGGGCAATTTAAAAGAGATAACTGAAATGAAAATATTAAAACTGTTTTCTGTGAAACTGAAAATACAAAAGAATATGCATATTGACTGGTTTAATGTGGAAAATACATAAATATTAAATTATGCTACTTATTAATAATACATAAGCACTTAAGAACCATAAAAGAAACTTGTAAAGAAAATGTAACTTTTCCAAAGACATCAGAGTATCCTCTAAAAATATCAAAATGCAAATCTTGACAAAAATTTAAATAAGGAAAGCCCCCTTCGTATAAAGTATACAATGCAAAAATTTGTAAAATAATATAAAATATGAGTATTATTGTTTACTTCATGTATTTTTCATAAACTGGTTCTACGTTTGCATGCTACATTCTCACTGGTTGTTTAGAGATTTTAAATCATGCGTAAGAAAGCAAGTAAAACTTTGAGAGAAAATTATAGAAGACATTTCTGATTCACATTTAACTCATAAAAATTATTTCTTCCATCTCCACTTAAACAAGAGAGAAAAAAAGAGTGTGATACTTAACATTGTGTTGGGTCCAATGAGAAGACAGGAAGTTTAAAAGCTTGTGGCAAATTTCAAAGTAAAAAATGAAATGTTAAGAAATGCTGAGGCTCAGGAGTCCCAGACACCATTCTACAGTGAAGCAAAAAGTGTGAGAATGATTTTTTAAAAATTGTCAGAAACTCCAACAGCTATCAAAATACCTGAACAAGCAAATCCTGAATCCATCACTCTGGAGTCCAGCCTTGGCAGACAAAAAAAAAAGAGGAGGAGGAGGAGCCCAATACAAGGATGCTTTGGAAGCTCTCGTCAAGAAATCCCAATAGACTTTGATATAAGCATTTGAAATTTGCCCTGTTCTGACTTTTTTCTGGTTCTCTGTCTAGAACTTGTAATGCTAACTAGTCTCGACTTTACTTCTCCTTCACATTGCCTATTCACCAGTCAAGGACTTTCTTTTCTCCCTACACATAAGAGTTGTGCAATTTGGGAGTCTTTTAGATAGACCCACTGAAGGGGTACCCCAATTGCCTCACCCTGCATCACTGTTCAGCATGGAAGGAACCAGGGTGGTCTGCATCCTGATTCCCCATCAGCAATTTTGATACCTCTTCAGAGGATGGTGTGATAAGAATAGAAGGTAGGAATTGGCTAGGCAGTTAAGGTAAAAAGACCCCAAAGAAAAGTAGCCAGTTTCTTGGCTAAAAGTCAAAATGTCCCTGGGCCTCTTAACAACATACTCTGTTCCAAAGGCCAAAAATGACAAAAGTATTTGGGAGCTCTTGTCTAATTTCTAAAAGATTTAAAGATTTTAGGGTTACCTCTTCAGAGGGAATGTTAGAGTAGCAAAAAGCCCCATTGAGAGAGAGAGAGAGAGAGAGAGAGAGAGAGAGAGAGAGAAAGAAAGAAAGAAAGAAAGAAAGAAAGAAAGAAAGAAAGAAAAAGAGAAAGAGAGAAGAAAGAAAGAACATGAAGTCAGAAAAAAGTGATGGGGAGAGATGGGAGGTGTTGGAGGGGAGAGAGTGGGCGTGGATTCCATGAAAACACCTTATATGCATGTATGAACTTCTCAATAAAGATTTTTAAGTTAGAAAAAAATTGTCAGAAACATGAAAATCACCTTGGAATATGAGTTTCTCTTTCTTCAAAAAAATAAAGCAATGGTTGCTAATGCCAGCTTAAAGTACTCAACATCAAAGATAAACATGTAATAAACATGGAAATAAAGTTTAGTTCTGTTAGTGAAAAAAAAAAAAATCTGTCACCCTAGCACCTTCAAGAGTCACTTCTTCCGTTCTGACCTGGGGTCCTTCACAGGGTCCAAAATGGCATACCATCATGCATCATAACTCTACTTCACACCACAGTCATGTTTAGATTTTCACTTTACAGTATTAGGAACAAGATAGCACCTAGAAAATTCCTGGTGCTGTACTTAATGCTTTGTGTATAATCTTTCATTTAATGTATTGATCTAAACTTCCATTAAACAGATAAGCATTTGAGTTACCCAACATTTTCTTTCTGATATGACCGCCTTCTCCGAAGAGCTGAGCCTTTATGGTCCATTTCACACTGACCTACAAATGTAGAGAAGAAGAATGAGAAAGATCAATAGGAACCGAAGAAGACAGTCCGGGTCAACCATTCTGTCTCCCCACAGTACAATGAGGCTTCCTTTAAGAGAGAGTTCCAGGGAGAAGCACAGGCAACTCGAGTGTGCATGCTAGATGCACAGTGGTAAGGACAGCGGAGTGGTACTAGGTGCACAGTGGTAAGGATGGCAGAGTGGTATTTCACAGGGTCCAAAATGGCATACCATCATGCATCATAACTCTACTTCACACCACAGTCATGTTTAGATTTTCACTTTACAGTATTAGGAACAAGATAGCACCTAGAAAATTCCTGGTGCTGTACTTAATGCTTTGTGTATAATCTTTCATTTAATGTATTGATCTAAACTTCCATTAAACAGATAAGCATTTGAGTTACCCAACATTTTCTTTCTGATATGACCGCCTTCTCCGAAGAGCTGAGCCTTTATGGTCCATTTCACACTGACCTACAAATGTAGAGAAGAAGAATGAGAAAGATCAATAGGAACCGAAGAAGACAGTCCGGGTCAACCATTCTGTCTCCCCACAGTACAATGAGGCTTCCTTTAAGAGAGAGTTCCAGGGAGAAGCACAGGCAACTCGAGTGTGCATGCTAGGTGCACAGTGGTAAGGACGGCAGACTGGTACTAGATGCACAGTGGTAAGGTGGTACTAGGTGCACAGTGGTAAGGATGGCAGAGTGGTACTAGATGCACAGTGGTAAGGACAGCAGAGTGGTACTAGATGCACAGTGGTAAGGATGGCAGAGTGGTACTAGGTGCACAGTGGTAAGGACGGCAGACTGGTACTAGGTGCACAGTGGTAAGGACAGCAGAGTGGTACTAGATGCACAGCGGTAAGGATGGCAGAGTGGTACTAGGTGCACAGTGGTAAGGACGGCAGAGTGGTACTAGGTGCACAGTGGTAAGGACGGCAGACTGGTACTAGGAATAGCAGACAGAAGGTGGGGGATACATGAAAGAACATCTGTTCTGTTTCCCTGTAAGCCTCAGACTGAATAGAGAAACAGTTGTATCTTGTGCCTCCTTCTGCCTCCAAATTGCAAATAAGTAAATAAAGAAGGGAGGAAGGGAGGACCACAACAACATAAAAAAATTACCTTAATGGGTGATTGGGGTCTTAATTTATATCTTCTTATAGCTGTTCTTCTTAATTCTTGATTTCTATCTGACTTCTAACTAAATGTCTAGAATGTAATCCATCTGCAATTATGTAATTTCTTCAATAAACTTCATATATATGTAAACATCAATAAATTTTATATGTAATTTCTTCAATAAACTTCATATATATGTAAACATCAGTAAATTTTATATGTAATTTCTTCAATAAACTATATATAATGATTTATTCTTGAATCTTAAGGATTTCTTTGGTAGAACACTGAAAATAAAAAATATGTGGAGAATATAGTGGTAGGACTGAGATCACAAATGAAATTATAAAACCCTGCACACGCATCCCTCTGTTCTACATTAGAACAATGGGCCTGATCCAACTAAATGTCTCTACATCTTAAAATAGGGAGGATGGAAACTTCAGAATAAACTTCCATTTGTCACTCTTTGTACAGGCAAAAACTATCAGATTTCCATTCAATGTTTTAATCATATGATTGTTCACAATTAACTTCATTTCTCTAAAAATAATATCTTCTTCTTTCTGTGCCCCACCTTGGTGCTTAGTAGTCTTCCCTCCTTTTAATGCTTTTGCCTCTTCTAAAGTTTCATAGGTATTCTTTGCTCTGCTGCTTTCTCTTCTCTTCTAAAGGCCTCTATTTTCAATGACCATCGCATATTAAAATTGAGAGCCTTCCAGGCATGGTGGCCCGTGCCTTTAGTCGCACCAATAAGGAGGCAGAGGCAGGCAGATCTCTATGAGACAGAGGCCTGCCTGGTCTACATAGTGAGTTCCAGGCCAGCTGGGGCTACAGGGAGACCCTGTCTCAAAAGGACAAAAACAAAAACAAAAAACTGAGAACTTTAGACCTTCCCAAAAGGTGTTTAGCAATAAAGTCACATTTTTAAGAAGCCAATGAAATGAAGCCAGATTGGAAAATAATATGATTAAATTTCAATGTAATTTTTAAGTAATCTACCATTAGTATGGTTTACAACAGTCATAGATACAGTACTAGCCTTTCCATAAACACAATCGCAGGAACAACCCCAACACCAGCTTGGTAGGGTAGGAATGTGCTGAAGAAGGCAGTGTGTTGAGAAGCAGCCCCCAGAACAGGTCTGAATCTGGGTCTCAGGAGAAAAGCTACAGAGACATTTTTCTGAGAAAGACTGAATTAGAGCCCTAGAGGCTCCGCATGCTGGACAGAAGAATTCTAAAAAAAATAGCAGAAGGTGTAGAAAAGGGCAAAACTAATTAAAGGTTGTCTTTTTCCATACCATGGTATTTTTAAAACAGTTACCATCTGTGATGGTTTATACTGATCGTCAACTTGACAGGATGCAGAATCACTTTGGAGACAAGTCTCTGGGCATGCCTGTGAGATTAGGATAATCAGAGTGGGAAAACTCACCCCAACTGGCTAACTGAATACAAAGGAGAAAGCAAGCTGAGCATCGTTTGCTCCTGCTTCCTGACTGCTTATGCAATGTGTCAACTGCTTCAAGCTCCTGCCACCCTGACTCCTCCACCCTGGCTGATGATACCCTGGAACTATGAGCCCAAATAAACCCCGCCTTCCTTAAGTTGTGTTGAGATGGTACTTTGCCACGGCAATAGGAAATTATTAATAAGAAACCATCAAAATGGACTTCTGGAGCTGTTCTTTTACAAGAAATGAGCATCTGTTGATCAATACATACTCACTACAGGAGCCTGTAACAAAGAGACTATGCTTTAAAATATGAGTAGACATTTGTAAATATGTAAATGACATGTATATCATGTCATACTGATAAATACTTCTATATATCCATATACATATTAATATTAGAGACCTAAAACAAATTTTACCCTACCTGCTGTAACTCAGTCTTTCTTCTGCTTTTCTTTTACTTTATGGCACTTAGCTGCTATGTAAAATTGTGGGAGATGAGGGCTGGGGATATATCAGTCAACCAGTGCTATTATTCAAGCCTAAATACCTGAGTTTGAGTGACCAGCACTTACATTAAAAAGCTAGACATGAGCCGGGCATGGTGGAGCACGCCTTTAATCCCAGTACTTGGGAGGCAGAGGCAGGCAGATCTTTGAGAGTTGGAGGCCAGCCTGGTTTACATAATGAGCTCCAGGACAGCTGGGGCTACAGGGAGACCAGCACTGGAGAAACAAAGGCAGGAGGATCCCTGGGCTTGATGCCAGCCAGGACAGCCAGACAGTGAGTTCCAGGTTCACTGTCTCAAAAATATATATACTGATTGAGGAAGACACCTGACATCATCTTGATAGTGATCTCTGGCTTCTGCATGCACATACATGCAATTGCACTTGCACAAACATGTATGTACACACAAACATCAATACACAAAAATTTTAAAGGGTCTTTTCTTTCATATTTTTATTTCTTTATCTCTGTAGCTCTGTCACTAAACCGTAAGCTCCATGAAAGAATGAATTTTGATCTATTCTCCACTCTGCTGCCAGCACCTAGAATGGTGTTGAGTCTGTATAAAGTGCTGAATAAACGTTTGATCAATGAACCAGTATCCCAAGCCAATATACTCTGTTACATGGACTATTGCAACAAGGTCTTAGTTTGTTTTCTGTATGAAAGAAAGAAGGAAAACTCCATTATCCAGTTTTTTAAAAGTTAAATTAGAGTCATGTGACTAAACTCTAGTCAGTGGTGGGTGATCACTTGTCATCTGCTTCCAGGATGTGCTAAGCCTTTACTTATGAGGCATTTTCTTTCTGCAACGTGTATTGAAGATGGTAGCACCATAGGGAAAAAAAAGAAGTTTGAGTCTCTAAAAGACAGCATGGAATAAGGCCTTCCGCAACCAAAATGCCTTTGAAGTACACCGCAATCCCCTGGAATTACACTTGTCACAATCGCTAGATTGTCCTTACTAATACATTCTCCTTAGTGTCTATCACCCATCCCTACAGAACAATCAAAGCAAGTGTCTCCAAACAGAAGTCAAATCCTGTCACTTTCCAATATCTTACCATTATAATTAAAATACAATGGAATTTCCTTCCAGGCCTGTAAGAACTTGCATGGTCTCACCCATGACTATGTATTCAATCTTAGCTCTTGTCTCTGCATTTGTTCACTACAATCCAACCAACAGACCTGTCTTCTGATCTCCCAACATGCTTATCTCTACATCAGGTTTCTCTAGCAACTGTTCCTTTTAAGGTTTTAAATGTCAACCCCCAAACATGCACAGTTTTCCTTTCTTGAACCTTTTCTTGCCCTGTTACTGCCTACCATAACACCTCACTTTATGTTTTGTTTATTTTTTCATAATATAAATGCTCACCTGAAATTTTTATATCTCTTTGGCTATGTATTATTATTATTTAACCTAATGACAAGTCACAGGAAAGCAGTGACTTGACTATTGCCAAAGCCGTCCTCCTAACACCTGAATGGTGCCTACAATTTCATGAATGAAATAAAGGAATCAGTGAATGTGTTCAGCTAAATATATATGTGATTGTGTGTGTGTCTAGGAAAAAATGATAACGTGCTAATAATCACCCAAGAGAGTGACTTTTATTTGTTTATATTGCCCAGCTTCCTCATTTTTCTGCAGTAAGAATGGAGTACATTTAAAATCACTGAAAAGAGATTCTTTGGAAAAAGTATTTATTTATTTATTTATTCATTCATTCATTCATTTATATGAGTGTTTTGCCTGCATGTATGTACATACACCCATGTCACGCAATTCCTGTAAAGGTCAGAAGAGGGTGTTGGATCCCCTGAAAGTGGAGTTTCACATGGTTGTTAGCCACAGTGTGGGTCCTCTAAAAGAACAGCCAGTGCTGATAACCACTGAGCCATATCTCCAGCCCCAATATTCATATTTTAAGTAATAAGTTTCCAAAGTACACCTGCATAGAGTAGTTGTAGTAAAAAAAAAATTAAAGGACATAAGATTTTGGAATTAGAAAAATGCATCTTCTTCTTAGCATGGTGGCCAGATGCTGTAGAAAGCAGAAATTCCTGTTAAACCTGGGCTGCCATCGGCTGAATTACTGTGGACACGACACTTTACTGTGGACACGACACTTTATATCAGTGACACAGACAGAGACTGGATTAGCCTAAAACAGGGAAGCTCTGGATTCATACACACAGACTGCAACAGTTACTGAATTGTTTATAAAGCTAGCAGTTTGAGTTCTTTGAATTCAGGAAAAGCAAAGAACTTGTTTCTATAGTCTGAGCATCTAAAGTGCTCTCCAGTGAGATTCCTGTAGGCTTGTGGTCCGTGTTATTAAGATGCTTATTTTTAAACAAGATATGTATGTACTTGATTTTTAATTTTAAATATATTTTTAAGGATATTAATATAAAGCACAAATAAAGGAATTTAACTTAAAATAATACATAATTCACTATATTCAAATACCTGTGCGTGTCTTTTGGAAGACGTAAAGAAGCACACTCAGATATTTAAACTTATTTAAATTATTAAGACTGCATTTAAAGAAGAAAATTATGAATAAAAACTATCCTGTAAGTTGAAGGACAGGAAAATGAGAAGATAGAAGACAGGTCATCTGTAGGAATGAAAATAAAATTTATTGGTAGAATATGTCATAATAGACCAGACTTCTTAAAAGAATGGGAAAAATAGCTTTAATTAGAATCGCAGTAATCGCCAGAGAAATTGCAAAATGTCAGAAGAACAAGGAAACTTTGCATAAAGAGAAACAAGAAAGCCTACACAGGAGTCCATGTACCTCTTTAAAATCTGTAGGATTATTCTTTGATGTGCAGGAAGTATCCTATTTATAACATGAAATTTAGCATTCTTGGTTCCCACATACGAAATGCCAGATTATCCAGGATCATAATGACAAGCTCTCTCAGATCTAATTTTCCTGCTTTAAAATGAGTGCTTTGCAATATTCCTATTTCTCTTCTGGAACAAAAAAAAAAAAAGTCATGGATGATATACGGTCTCTAACACCTAAGAATTTTAAAATTCAGTACTAAAGGTAGATGCAAGAGTACTCGGCTGGAGGGCAGGAAGACTTAACCTGGTATTTGGCCCTATCATTGAGAGTAATTCTGAATGTCTGAGGTGACTATGGAGGGAGTGCAGGAAAGCAGACAGAGCAAAGACAAGAACATGCCCCTAAGAACTTGCATTAGGACAAGTCATAACAAAAATTCATATATGATGAAAGAGAAAAATCATTTCAGTTAGAGGGGGGATAGCAGACACAACAGAACAGAAAACATGAGTAGAGTGCTTGCCGACCAGCTGTGCAACCTATATATACATGTCTGGTGGGACTTTGGCGAGCTCTACAGAATAGGAGCTAATCGTTGTGCAGCACCATCCACACAGGACAGCAGGTCTGTCATCCATGGAGCCACACACCCAGAGCAGTGAGCAAGCCCCATTCTTCTGAAAAACTTCAACCCTCCCACAAATTTCCAGAACAGCACTGGTAAGAACCACTGACCTAATTAATGCCTATCATCCTTCAATTAAATGTAATTACTTCCTTAAGTAAGGCTTCTGTAGACTAGCTTGAATTCCACCCCTGCTCCACCCCTCTATCAGCTTAGTTCCCCTGACAGACAGCCCTTCTCATCACAATGCTTAACTGAATTCGATTCGGTTCTTCAAAGAGCCGTTTCCAATTAGGATGGAAACCCCATGAGGAAAGTGATTGACTGTCTTATTCACTGTGCCAAATCCAATGCCCATCACAGTGCTTGGCATAGTTCATGTGTTTGGTATGCTTTCCTACACTAACTAAATTCAGATAACGTTTACTTGTCTTCCTTTTTTATCTTTAAGCCAAATTTGTACTAGTAAAATAAACAAATAAATGATAAATAAATAAATAATAAACAAATTCAAATAATGACAAAGCAGAACAAAGAAAAAAGGGGCTTACCAGCTATAAAAAAAATGAAATAGACCATTTAGATATCTAGTAACCTGCTCAAATATTTAACTATACAGAAAACATAGAACAAGCAAGGTACTAAAATATTCACAGATTTTTGAAGAGATTTGTTTTCATCTAACTTGCAAAAAGTTAAAAATTCATGAACATATTGTCAAAGACTATTATAATTTATTTTAAATTATTTAGAATCAAAGGGAGCAAAGATTAGTCTTTATAAAACTTGAAAAATTCTGAAGACAATACCAACAAAATGTTTTTTAACTTAAATGTCTTAATATAAGTTAAAAATTAATAACACAATTATGTGAGTTATATTTTCTATCTGGCTACCAATTAAGTGGATGGTAGAGACCTGGCTCTGACACGTCATTACTAGCTAAGTTCACGTATTATCAGTAACTAAAGTCTATACTTTATTAGGTTTTCTCATCTTTACCTAACATCCTCTCTGTTCCAAGATTCCCTCCAGGACACCACATTGTATTTAGTCATCATGATGCCTTAACGCTCCTTTTAGACTGGGACAATTTCTCAGACTTTCCTACTTTTAATGGCCTTGACAGTTTTGAGGCATGCCAGTATTTTATTTAAAAAAAAAACAGCTTTCTATTTGATTTAACTATCTGAAGTGTTTACTATGATTAGACTGGGGCTGTGAATTAGAATGAAGACAACCACAGAGGTGAGGTGCAACCGACACCTCACCATCTTCAGAGTACACACTGTAGGCATGATGCATCGACTGCTGCTGCTGACCTTGACCAGCTGCTTAGGCCGAGTTACTCTGTCTGCTCTGCGTGTTTTCCTTATTTTACTCTTTGGAAGAAGGTACCTGTGCACAGCCTACATTTGTAGGCTGAGGCGTTACTCCACATATTACGGACAGTCATCTATATAAATTACTTAGGATTCTTCTGTACCAGGGATTTGTTGACCCTCCATTTATTCAGCCGTGTGTTTATTTCAATACGTACCTGTCACACTTTGAAGTATTAACCAGTTTTACTTTATTTTATTGCTCAATTGTTCCAATTTTGTCCAGTGGAAGCTTTTCAGTTGGTTCCCTGAGCTTTTCACATGTTCCATTGTGGAAGTTTTATCTTTGTTTGTTGGTTTTATCTAGTTTTTATTACTTTTTGACCATTCCTTGCATTTTGAAATTACCCTGGTCTCATCTTCTCTATTTATTTTCCTGCTCTAGACAGTAATTTCTCCAAGAAACTGATTGCTGTGACTGGGGAATGGTACTAGAAAGCAAGATGTGAGCACTGAGTATGACCCTCACTCCAGAGTCTTACCACTTGTGGGGTGCCTTAGCTGACAAAACAGAGATGCATATGTGTGCATATGAAATTGTGCATATACATATATACCTGTAAATAGTTTCCATGTGCATTTTTTCAAGCAAACCATGAGTTTATTCAAATGTTGATAGCTCTAATTCCTACATTTCATTTGAACCCCTGACTGATTGCCTGCAGCACCTCAGTCCCACACCTATCACTGTTCAATTTTTATATCTATATATATTTATTTGTAGTCATAATGGTTAACATGTATCCAAAATGTGCTGTTTACAGAGCTACAACATAGATAAAAGCAAAGAGCTAAATGTTGACATGACCAACAAATACTCTAATACTTTGTTTACACTTTGGTCATCGAATTTAATCATTTAATTTAAATAAATACTTCTGATTTTAGTAGTTGCCAAAATAAATGTACTCCAATTTTACTTGGCAGTCAGGACCTAGAATCATCAGTATTTTCATGTAAGAATTATCAGAATCACTATGCAGGATATTGTTTAAAGTAACAAATCATTGCTTTCAACAATAGATGCATAGATAGCATCATGACACAGGAAGCTTCCAAAACTCCTTTTCACTTAAAGTATTAACTTCAGATACTTGCAGGATAATGAAACATGGCATTTCTGTGTCCTTCAACTAATTTGTCTTTCACCATAGAGGTAGTTCAAATTTTATAGAATAAACATGGATAAGAAAAAACAATCTCTTGCACAACTGTGTGCTCGATGTCACTGCATAAGTTAAAGGCTTTCTTTTTAATACTGAAGTATTTTATTTTGTGATACCATATAATAGAAGTCATATTTACAGCTGCCTAACTACACAGGAAACGATGGTTCAAAAATAGCAGTTCCAGTGATCCAAGTATTGATTTTGACATATAAGAAAATAATTTTGACTGATAGTTTTCAAATACAATTATACCCTGATTACAACTACCGTGTTGAACCAAAACCAAACTAGGTATAGTTTATTCACATGGTGCTAGCTTTGAAAAAAGGGGGGGAAAAAGCGCTTACAAAGTTTCCATCCATTTTGTCTTCAACATTTCAACGGCCTCATTCCATCACTATGCAGAACTCCTCGGCACCTTCTGTCTCACTTCCAGGGGACTCTCCTGGGAAAGACAGTATCTGCCTTTATCCCTCGGAAGCACACTGACAATCCCAGTTATAAGGTAAATTCTTTAAAAACAACAGCATCCCTTCACTTACCACATACCATTGGTCAGATACTATTCAGATGTCTTCTATTTATTATGTACAATCCTCTAACTAGACTTCAAAGAATATGATACCACCTGTGTTATATAGATGAGGGAAATGAAACAGAAAACTTAAATAATTGATCTAAAATTGAATAGCCAATTAAAAGCTGTCCTCTCTGCCATGGCTGGTGATTCAAAGGGCATTCTGGGAAATCAGTGTCCACGTATTCATACCCTGCTCTAGTTGCCCAAGCAAAGAGACAAATTCAAGATGGAAAAATAACATATTCACTCTTTCCTTCATTTCACACTAGACCTTGCTCAAGGAATAAGCTCAGTTCCCCAAATGAAAGTCAATTTCAACGAATGACTTTCAAAATCAGTGCTCGTCTCAATATTCATGAAGACAAACTTTCATTTGAAATAAAAAAAAAAAATGGCCACACAGTATATTGTTCCCAGCAAAAGCAGAGAATTATCAGTTCACTAACACTTTTCTTAGTGTTGCTCTATAGAAAATGTGGCAAGTAATGGGAATCAAGGAAGGATCATTTCAACACAGAAACACTACTATTCTGAAAAAGATGGTTTTTAATTGTTACTTGTTTATAGTGCAAGGTAATTTTAATTTCCTTACTTTTTAAAAATCTCTTGAAAAGTGGCTTCTAATTTGTTTGGGCCAAAGCAAAATATACAGTATTTAAAAAATTACATTTCTTTTTCTTCATACATTTAGTTTAAATGACTTCATTATGCTGAAAACTTGGAAGAAAACACATCAACTATAAAACATGAATTCAACAAATGAATTCAAAAAGCTTTTTGAATTTTGTTTTGTTTTATGAACAGATAATTTGACAATAAATTGGCTTTAAAACCGCAATTGTATCTTTTTACAGAAATGAAGAAAAATAAATAAGAAGAATCAATCTTGAGGAAAGACAACATTTGTGTATGGTGCTTGGGTATGTGTTTAGTTGCCCACAGAAAGCCTTTGTCAGATAAACTTTCTTTTTAACTAAACCTCCAATTTAAACTGTCTGGTTCAAGGTGGAACAAAAGGCATAGCCTGCATCTGAATAAATAAGTATATATGCCATGTTTAACACTGGGTAATTATAAAAGGCCACATGCAAAGTGCTCACCATAGAGACTCAGTGGCCCACAGGCACTGAGATTCAGCCTGTCCTGTGATTGATTATATGGACTCTTGGAGGTAGGGAGGTAGCAGAATTTAAAATAGTCATTATAGACACATTCTTAAAGGAAAAGTCTCATTAGATGAGATAGCAGAAAGTAGTGGTAGAAAATATGGGTAGAAGTGATATAAACTGAGGAAATTTTCTAAGCCTTACTAGCTTTATACACACAGACAAACACATGGGGAGGGGGAATCAGCTGATAGTGAGCAATGAGTTATTGAATCATGATTTTTTATTTGTTTTATACAAAATTTTTATTGTCGAGCATAGCCTAGAATAGCTTGTCTAATCGTGCTTTATGATAGAAATGCCTGCTGTCTGTGTTGTCTAATAAGGTAGTCCCTAGCCCCATGAAGCTACTAAAATCCATGAAGTAAGTTATTGTAACACACAAATTTATACTTAAATTTAAGTGGTCACAGGGTTAGTGGCTACCTGTCCTGATTTGTCTCTCCATTGCTGTGACAAAACACTCAGACCAATACCAACGTGGGGAAGAAAGGTTTTATTTAGCTTACATATCCCAGGTCACATTTCATCCAGGAGCCCAAGGGAGGAACTCAGGGCAGGAACCTGGAGGCAGGAGCTGGAGCACAGGCCATGGAGGAATGATGCTTACTGGCTTGCTCCCTTGGCCCCTGCTCAGCTTGCTCTCTTATCCAACACAGGCCCACCTGCTCAGGGGTGGCACTACCCACAGTGGGCTGGGTCCTCCCACATCACTCAACAATCAAGAAAATGCCCCATAGACATGGCCATAGGCCAGTCCAATAGAGGAAATTGTCCAATTGAGGCTCCCTCAACCCAGGTGTGGCAAGTTGACACTAAAGCTATCCAGCACACTACCATACTAAATAGTGCTAGTCCAGAAACAATTCCAGTTTTATTTCTTATGAAAAATATTGTAATATGTTCACAACTTACCTTTCAATTATAAGAACATTTGTGTAAGTAAAAATAGATGACTGTAAATAACTTAGCGATACCAGAGTCATTCATTCCAGTCATTTTTTAATAAACATTGTATTTATTTTGCTAAAGGGATAAAAGGATTGCAAGATTAAAACATCTCTAATATTAAGAAAATGTAGTTCCCTGGGCCTGCAGGACCCACCACAGGCCTCTTTCCTACCCTCATGCCTGTCTCCAGGGTAAGTCCATTGCTCCTTTGATGCCTTGACTCCCCCAGCCTCATTCACCCTCCCATCTACCCCACCGTTCTCTCTTCCTAGTTTGGGCCCTGCCCTATTCTTTGTCTTGGGGCCCCAGACATCTGGGGAATGAAGATTGCTTTTTGATCCTTTTCATCCAGACCAACGAAGTGCCTTCTCTGGGCCACAGGAGCACTGCTGCTGGGCCTGGCCACATTTTTTACTACCCTCGGCTTCCCTGGGCAAGCACCACCCACCAGCGTCTTTCAGGGATGTGGGGGCTGACCATTCCTCTTCCTGATCCTTTGCATCCAGACCAACCCAGTTCCTCAGTGCAGTCCCCAGGAATCCTTGGGGCCTCTTGCCGCCCCATCTGCCTTTGCATCTCTGGGTGGAACAGCCACCAGCTTCCCTAGACGAGCATCTTTCCTGGGCCAGGCTACCAGGCCAGTCCAACCTCCAAATATCTGAGGCCAAAATCATTCCTGGAGGGATCCAGACATTAGGAGAAAGCAGGAAAACATCTGACCCACATCTGAATTGGACCTCTGGGGGAAATCCTAAAGAAAAAAGCAATCTGGCCACTTCAATATAAAATCAAAAGAGAGAACTGAAAGCTTAGAAGAACCAGCTTTTCATACCCAAAAAGTAAACCACAAAGACACATAAACTTCACAAAATGAAGCAGACCTAAACTTGAAGGCCGAGTCTCACACAAGAATCAGAAACTACAAAAGAAATTCACATGTCAAAATCACACAGAAAAAAATAATAACATGTAAAACGAAAATAACATATCCCCACCAAATACCAATAGTCCTCTAGAGGAGTACAATGAGAACCACCTGGAGACAATGCAGAACATGGAACTCAAAAGAACAATTATAAACATGATAAAAAAAATTCAGTGAATTTAAAGAACACACAAAAAAAGAAATCAAAGAACTGAAGGAAGATAGGGATAAACTTCTGAATGAATTCAGAAAAGAGAAATATTGAAGAATACTCAGGCTGAAATGAAGAAGGAAGTGACACACTCAGTAAGCCAATTAGAAACAACAGGTGAAAGCCTCACTAATAGGATGAACGAAATGGAAAACACAGTATCAAGAATGAAAGATAAAGTGGACAACTAGACCACTCAAGAAAGACTATGAAAAATTTAAGAAATCACAAGAATGGAATATGCAGGAATTGTGTGACACCATAAAAAGATCAAACTT
>NW_008359442.1:4185439-4189506 GCF_000622305.1 Nannospalax galili | reverse complement strand
GATTCAATATTTACCTTTCATTAATAACTTTATATATTAACGGACTGAACTCCCCAATCAAAAGACACAAACTAGGTGAATGGGTTAAGAAACAAAACCCATCTTTTTGTTGTCTACAAGAAACCCATCTCACTTTCAAGAACAGACACTATCTTAAAGTGAAAGGATGGAAAAAAATATACCAAGCAAATAGTACTAAGAAAAAAGCAGGCATAGCAATTCTAATATCTGACAAAATAAACTTTAAACTAAAACAACTCAGAAGAAATAAAGAAAGCCACGTCATTCTGATCAAAGGAATAATAAATCAAGAAGATATTACAATAATGAACATATACTCACCAAACTCTAGTGCATCCAACTTCATAAAAACAATACTACAGGACTTTAAGACCCAGATTAATCCCAACCCATTAATAGGGGTCTTCAATACTCCACAGTCTCCATTAGATAGGTCAAGAGGGCAGAGAGTTAACAGAGAGACATCTGAATTCAACAATACCATATATCATAAGGACTTAACAGACATCTACTAAGTATTCCACCCAAGCACCAAAGGACATACTTTCTACTCAGCACCCCATGGAACCTTCTCGAAAATCAACCATATATTGGGGCACAAAACAAACTTCAACAAATACAAAAACATTGAAATAATTCCATGCATTCTATCACACCACAATGCAATAAAGCTTACAATCAATACCTAAAAGAGAAATTAAGAAATAAATAAAAGTATTCCTGGAACTAAATGAAAAGGATAAACACAACAAAACCTCAGGGACATGCTGAAAGCAGTACTTAGAGGGAAGTTTATAGCTCTATGTGCCTACACCAAAAAATCGGAAAGAACACAAATAAATGACTTCACATTGCAACTCAAGACACTTGAAAAGCAACAATAAATGATAGCCAAACCCAGCAGACAAAAAGAAAGAACAAAAATCAGGGCAGAAATTAATGAAATTGAAACAAAGAAAACAATACAGAGAATCAATGAATCTAAGAGCTGGTTCTTTGAAAAGATAAACAACATTGACAGACCACTAGTCCAGTTAACCAAAAGAAAGAAAGAACACCTCCAAATCAACAAAATCAGAGATGAAAGGGGAAACATCACAACAGACACCAGAAAGACACATAACATTATAAGGGAATACTTTAAGAACCTATATGCTACTAAATTTGAAAACTAAAAAGAAATGGGTGGGTATCTAAAGGCATGGGAACCACCAAAACTAAACCAAGAAGAGATTAAGAGCTTAAACAGACCCATAAAACACAAAAATAATGGAAATAGTAATACAAACCCCCTGACTAAAAAATAGCCCAGGACCAGATGGATTTACAGCAGAATTCTGTCAGACATTTAAAGAAGATCTACATCAAATACTACATAATTTATTCAAAAAAATAGAAATGAAAGGAGAACTTCCAAATTCCCTCTATGAAGCCAGCATCACTCTAACACCAAAGCCAGGTAAAGATACAACCAAAAAAGAAAACTATAGACCCATATCCTTAAGGAACATAGATGCAAAAATTCTCAACAAGATACTTGCAAACCGCATACAGACACACCTCAAAAAGATCATCCACCATGGTCAAGTCAGCTTTATCCTAGAGATGCAGGAATGGTTCAATATATGTAAGTCAATAAACGTAATAAATCATATAAATGGACTCAAAGACAAGAACCACATTGTCATCTCAATAGATGCAGAGAAGGCCTTTGACAAAATTCAACTTGCATTTATGTTCAAAGTCCTAGAGGGAAAAGGATCATCCACCATGATCAAGCTGGCTTTATTCCAGAGATGCAGGGATGGTTCAATATACGTAAGTCAATAAATGTCATAAATCACATAAATGGGCTCAACGACAAGAACCACATGGTCATTTCAATAGATGCAGAGAAGGCCTTTGACAAAATTCAACATGCATTTATGTTCAAAGTCCTTGAGATAATTGGACTGGAGGGAACATACCTCAACATAATTAAAGCCATATATAACAAACCCACAGCCAACATCATTCTAAATGGAGGAAAAACTGTAAGCATTCCTATTGAAATCAGGAACCAGAAAAGGCTGTCCACTATCTCCACTTCTCTTTAATGTAGTGCTTGAAACTCTTGCAAGAGCAATAAGACAAGAGAAAGAAATTAAAGGAGTAATAATTGGAAAAGAAACAATCAAATTATCCCTTTTTGCAGATGATATGATTATATCTAAGGGACGTCAAAAATTCCACCTGAACACTCCTAGAAATTATTAACACATGCAGTAAAGTGGCAGGTCACAAAATTAACCTACAAAAGTCTATAGCCTTTCTATATACAAATAGCAAGCAATCAGAGAAAGAGCACATGGAAACACTCCCGTTTAGCTGAAAAAACAAAAATCTCAGAATAAACCTGACCAAGGACATTAAAGAGCTCTACAATGAAAATTTTAAATCTTTAAAGAAAGAAATTGAGGAAAACATTAGAAGATGGAAGGGCCTCCCATGCTTGTGAATTGGAAGAATTAATATTGTGAAAAAGGCCATCCTATCAAAAGTCATATACAGACCTCAACACAATGCCAATCAAAATCCCCATGACATTTTTCACAGAATTGGAAAAAAACTATTCTAAGATTCATATGGAAGGACAAAATACCTTGGATAGCCAAAACAACCTGGAGCACTAAGAGCAATGCTGGGGGGATTACTAACCAGATTTCAAGCTGTGTTACAGAGCTATAGTCATTAAAACAACATGGTACTGGCACTAAAATAGATCCATAGACCAATGGAACAAAATTAAAGATGCAAATATGAGTACATGCAATTTTTACCACCTGATATTTGACAAAGGGTCCAAGAACATTAACTGGAGGAAAGACAGCATGTTTAGCGAATGGTGCTAGCAAAACTGGATCTCCACTTGTAGAAGAATGAAACTAAACCCCTATCTTTCGCCTTGCATAAAAGTCAATTACAAATGGCTCAAAGACTTCAGTGTAAAGCCTGAAACTCTGAAACCATTAGAAGAAAACATTGGGAAAAACCTACAAGATATAGGCGTAGGAAAGGATTTTCTAAACTGGACATCAATTGCTCAGGAAACAAGGGCAAGAATTAACAAATGGGACCTCATTAAACTAAAAAGCTTCTGTACATCAAAGGAGACAACCAAGGAAGCAAACAGAAAACCCACAGAATGAGAGAAAATCTTTACCAGCGACACATCGACAGAGGTTTAATAACCAGATTTTATAACGAACTCAAAAAACAAAGAACCAAGACAAGAAGCAACCCAATTAAAAGATGGGCTAAGGAGCTGAACAGCAAGTTCTCAAAAAAAGAAATAAAGATGGCTATGAAACATCTTCAGAGACGTTCAACATCACTAATAATTAGGGAAATGCAAATTAAAACCATTTTAAGATTTCACATTACCCCAGTCAGACTGGCTAAGATCAAGAAAACAAATGATACCAAATTTTGGAAAGGATGTGGGGAAAGGGGAACACTCATCCACTGCTGGTGGGGCTTCACACTGGTTCAACCCCTACGGAAAGCAGTGTGGAGCACTCTTTAAAAACTACAAACGAACCTACTATTTGACCCAGTTATATCACTCTTTGGCATATACTCAAAGAACTCGTCCTATTGCAGAGACACTTTTACATCCATGTTTGTTGCTGCTCTTTTCACAATAGCTAAGAGATGGAAGCAACCTAAGTGTCACTCGATTGACGAGTGGATAATAAAAGTGTGGTTCATTTATATGATAGAGTTTTACTCAGCAGTAAAGAAAGATGAAATCCTGAAATTTGCAGGAAAATGGATGGAACTAGAAACTGTTATACTAAGTGAAGTAACATAGACTCAGAAAAAAAAAATCGTCATAATTTCTCCCTCATATGTGGATCCTAGAACCAGACTCTGCTAAATAAGTATGCAACCAGACATAACTACAGGAACCAGGATAATGGAAAGGAAACAGGGTGGTAAAGGAAAAGAAAGAAACTGAAAGGAAGAACAGTAAGAATCATATGTCAATAAGGGAGATACAGATA
>NW_008359442.1:4165923-4185347 GCF_000622305.1 Nannospalax galili | reverse complement strand
GAAAACCATGATGGAGGGGTGAGACAATGTGAAAGATAAACAATGCCTAGCTAGTTTTGAAAACCAGAGAGAACCATATTAGTCCTACAACCTACTGACAAATTATACATAGCAGATCAAGAAATATATGTCTAGGTAAGGTTTATCTGAGAACAACTGGTCTTTGCCTAAGATTTATCTACATGACACATAGTAATTAAAAATACCAGACTGGTGGAATTAACCTTGGGTGTTCAACGGACATACTTTGAGGTCTATAATAATTTGGTCAGAGGGACATAAAGGACACTTTTTGCTCCTTGCCCTCCTGGGTCAACAAGTCCCAGAGGACTATGAGCATCTCTCAAAATGTCCCATAATGGTGTTGGGCCACCTGTCCTCTTGATCAAGGAGGCTGAGGAGACCCCACCAGATGGACTTGAACCAGTGTCCAGTCTATAAAGAGGAGGGTCAACACAGAGGAATCATTTCCTCCATGCTTCCAAGCGAAGCCAACCATGGTGGAGCAGGACCTTTGACTTATCTTTACATAGGTGGAACTGGTAAAAGAAAGGAGCCCGGGACTCCTCCCAAGCCCATGTGACCCCTGAGGAACAGGTCCTCAAACAACCTTAAAAGTAAAAATGAATCGGGTTATCTGGACCATCTGTGTGGCCTTAAACACCCAAAAGGAAAGCATAACCAAAGATTAAAGGGGCCAACATAATTTCATAAGAGTCCATATGTATAGTTAAAGGCTACATAACAAGCAACAATGCCAGACAGGCAATACCATCTTTTGAGTTGTTGGCCAGGGTGGCCAAAAGGATTCCCAGATAGTAACCCAGCAGAGAATTGGGAAATTGAACAGCAGACCCCAATCTTATCCAAAGGAATATTCACAACTGATTACCTATAGATGAGGAACAGCTGACCCTCCTAAAACAAACACCTCTAGATTGGCTGAGGTCTTTGTTAGGGTAAGTACTGGGGAATGGCTGGGGGTGCTGACAACAGAGTAGACAGTAGCAGGGATATCAGAGTATAAGGGCTGTAGCGGGGGGAGGGAGGCTATGGGAGGGTGCTACCTGAGAAGTAGGTGTATAAATTTAAAAACAATCTTCAAAGCGTAAAAATTTGCCCCTTAATAATTAGTAGATGTGAAAAACATTACCATTGAAATCTACCTGATGACTTTATATCCATGCTCAGCTGCCAAGGAGCTCAGAAAGTAACCAACTGTGACTAGTAATCAGATATATAGAGATTAGAAGGACATGTGCATCTCATTGTCAATTGTATTAAAAATGAACTTTTCTGTATGAAACTGTTTATTTTAATAATAAAATGGAGATCTTTTCTAAAGTTTAAAACCTCATTTAATTTTACATCTTATAGGGTTTATACAGAGTACAATATTGTATAACTGTATTAATTCTACTGTATACCTAAAACTTTACAGCCAGTTTTGAAAGAGGTGCATCTTAGCTCTGGAAATTGTTATTGAATATGTCAATGCTGTTGTAATTAAATGCTTCTTCTAATTATATGGTTATTAAATAAATAATTTTTAAAAAAAGAAAATGCAAGTTAAAACTATGTAGAGATTCTACTCATCCCAGTCAGAGTGGCTATCATCAAGAAACAAACAACAAATTCTGTCAAAGACACTTATGTACTGCTAGAGGGAGTGTAAGCTGGTGTAACCACTGTGGAAGGGTTACATGGAGGGTCCTCAAAAAATAAAAACACATTTACCATATAATCCAGCTATATCTCTTCTGTACATTTATCCAAAGGAATATAAAGCAGCATATTGCCAAGATACTTACACATTCATGTGTCAGTTTTTCTTTCTATAAAATATGGCCTTTGTCCTTATGAACGTTATTGTTTTACAAACAAAAAAATGGCTGTGTGTTCTAAGCACTTTTATACTATTTGGCTGCTGAAAAATCTTTCTGACCCTGAGCATTCTTATTTCAAGAATTAACAAAAAATTCCATTTAGGATACCCCAGCATAAGGAATAGACAAATGTAATTTTAGGATATAGAAATTTATAATTATACCACAGGCATATGCTACCCAAGATGGAAACAACTTACATGTCAATAAAATGCTGTGCTTATTTTTAAATGACATTTATAACCACAGAGCATGTGTGTGTGCATGCATGCATACATGCATGCATGTGTGGTGGGGTTGGGGTTGTGGGTCACACTGCACAAACTGTAGGGGCTTGGTAAATTCAAAGCCTTCAGGATATTCTGGGTGGGCTGGCAGGCTGGAACTCAGAGAATTGTGGTTCAAGTCCAAAGACTGCCTGCTCAGAATTCCTTCCTGATTAGAGGTCAGTCTGTGTTCTCTTAAAGCCTTCAACTGGTTGAATGAGGCATGCTCACACTATGGAGAACAGTCTGTTTATTCAAAATCCATCCATTCAAATGTTAGTATCACCCCCAAAATACCATCATATAAACATCCACAAGAATGTTTAATTATACATCTAGATACCATAGCTCAGCCAGGTTGGCATAAAATTAACACACTGGTTTGAAACCTATATGACTATAAAAGGATATAAATGCCAGAATAATATAAAAAATATTCAAATTTTAGTGTAATCTCACCAATCTGTTTTAATGAAAACTTTTACTTTACTCAAATATTCGACTAAAGAAACATGAAACTAAGTTTCCTTCCTCCTATCTCCTCTCCCTTTTAGCCCCTAACCTACTCTATGCTGTCCCCTTAACTTTCAGAAGCTGCTCTTGCTTCATAAGTTCAGAGAAAATCAAAAGCATCAAACTGCATTCGTTTCTAGGACTGTCATAGGAAAGAAGCAAACATTAGTTGGGTTAACAGAAATGTGTCTCAAAATTGTAGAGATTAGAAATCTAAAAGAAAAGTATCTGAGGAATTGGTTCTCTCTGAAAGCTGAGAAAGAACCTGTCCCCTGTCCCTCTGTCTCTGGCATTTTGCCAAACACCTTTGGCACCTTGTATGCCCTCCTCTGTGCCTTCATTTTCACATGCTCTCCTCTGTGTGCGCGTTTGTATCCAAATGTCTCCTTTTCATAAGGACACGGGCCTGTTCAATTAGCAACCACTCTGATGGCTTCATGCTTCATTTTTAAAGTTTTCATTTATTTTGCCATCCAAATGTTGGCATCTGTGGAGATTTTGTAAGTTATCCTTAACTTCTCAGACTACATTCTTGTTCATGGATATCTCAAACACTTCCATAGCCTCTATTGACATATATCTATTTTTAAGATCTGTCTTCTGAACTGATATGCCCAACTCCCTACTCAACTTAAACATTAAGATACCCCATACACATCAGTAGCTAATCTGTGTCTCCATGGATATGGCACCTTTTCCATATCTGCTCCTCAATCATTGCTTTCTATTCATTTACGTCTATCAAAAATCTAAAATTAATTTATGATCTGGTTCTTTCTCATCACATATCATCAAACACACCATCCTTATTCTCTCTTACCATCTAAGACCAAGGCACCATCGTATCTCTCCAAATACTGAAATAGTTTTCTTTACTTCACTGTAACCAGACTGACTCTTAAAACATCACTCTGTGCTGGAGGTGTAGCTCAGTGGTAGAGTGTCTACCATGCACAAAGATCTCCAATGCTGCAAAACAAATAAATAATAAATAAAAGCATTAATCTGATCATGTGTTTGGAACAGCGTCTGCTGTGATGTGCTGAACTGAACAGCACAAATGGAATCGTGTTGCTTGTACAATGAAGGTTTGCGGTCTCTCATCTGCAAGTCAGCCGTTTCTTCGCTTTCACATGCTCATTTTTTATTCAAAGATCTCCTGCCTCTCTATATCTCAAAACAAATCTCATTACCGAATTTCACATTAGTAGGAAGCAAAGTGCATTTCCTGTAAGGGAGTACTTGAAATTTCATTGCAAACAAGTATTTTTCATCAGGAAAAAAAAAAAAAAAAAGAAAAGACTGCACATGGCGGTCCCTGGCCCACAGAAATTCTGAGATCAGATGGGACTCTACACTGAGTGTAAGAAATGGTTCACATTAGGGCCTGGCTCACAACTGCAATTTGGCTCTGTGGCTCTGAGCTTCACACACTGACATTTCCTTCCAAGTCTATTATTTTCCTTTACCATACCAGAATAGGACAATAGAGAGCTTTGTATTTATATATATTTTTTTTATTCTTTGAAAATTTCATACCTGTATACAGTGCAACTTGATCATAACCCCCCACCCCGTCTTCCTCTCCAGCTCCCCCTATTACCCCTCATCATATTTCCCTCCCAACTTCATGTCCCTTTTGAAAGATTTACTTTACTTTTTATTTATGTGTTTGTATGTATGTCTGTGCCTGTGTGTATGTACACATGTGTGCAGGTGCCTGCAGAGGCCAGAAGAGAGATTCAGATGCCACGGACCTGCCATTACAAGTGGTTGAACTGCCCTCCTGAGTGCTGGGAAACAAACTTCAGTCTTCTGTAAGAGCAGCAAGATCTCTGAACCACTGAGCCATCTCTCCAACCCCATGGCCGCCTATTTTATTTTTATCCTACTGAGTGCAATTAGTGCAGCCCATGTGTGCCTGGGTGTGGGGTCATCCACTGGAGCAAGGAGAACCTATAAATGGCCACACCCACAAGGAAAAATGATTCTTCCTTCCCAGTCACTATAAACTGCCAGTAGCTCCTCCCCCGTTTCACAGTGGAATTTTTACTAGCTTCATCTTGTGCAAGTGACCACAGCTACCAAGAGATAATTTATATGTAACATTGACGTCACAAAGTTCATGGTTAAATCTAGAACTGCCACAGTATTTTTGAAGTCAGGCTGGAGCCCTAATGAATATTCACTATTTTTTGTGCTTGATATCTTCATCTCTCTCTCTCTCTCTCTCTCTCTCTCTCTCTCTCTATCTCTATCTCTCTGAATGTGTGCATGTGTATATTCTTTCAAAACTTAGCTTTCTAAACTGATTCCAGTCTACTCAATTTACAGAAATTCATGTTTCTTTTTGAAACTTGCTTCTTTCAAATTTGTGTTTGGATCGTTTGAGCTTATCACCTTCTGTACAAAAGTTGTGCCTGTACTCTCTTTTCTTCATCCTCTTAATAGAAATGAAAGCATGTACTTGCTGTCTTTTAGCTATCAAAGAGTTTGAACAAAGGGCAAGATTCTGCCTTTCATAGCACCTCCCACTGTTAGATAGAAGATAGGGTGGCAATGTTTGTTACCCTAAAGAGATGAAAGCCCCAAGGAAACCATACATATCTTTAAGGAATTTTCTTATATATCATACTCTGACATGTCCAAAATATATCTTCATTTTCAGATTTAGTGTGGACTTACTCTTTCTGAAGGCAATCATAGACCAACTGCAGATAGGTGACTAGCTCCTCTCTGTTCTCTTCTTTACAATTTTTTGAAGCCTCTCTTTGTTTCCCACAAAGCCCTTGTGGAGGGAGAAACATGAGAGATCACTCACTGGGCTTTTGTACTTCCTTTTTTAAACTTATAGTTTTTTTGAAATTTGGCCATTCTCTGTCATCAAGATATTTTCAGTGATTTTTGCCTAGTTTTGGGGGCTTTTTTCTTGCTGTTCTATGATTTGGTAAAGACATTTATAATATGGTAATTAGGCACTGAAAGTTCTCCGTTATCCTCTCATTACATTTAATATGTATGTATTTTATGGGTTCTGGAGATCTAACTCAGATTCTCATATTTGGGGGCAAGCACCTTTATCCATTGAGCCATCTCACTGGTTCATCCTATCAAAAGACCTTTTTTCTTTTTTTCCTATCTTAATGACACTTTTCAAAAATGTTAAAAAAAAAATTCCTTAATAAAAAAAAAAGCCCCTAGATAATCACAGCAATCTTCACCAAAAAGAACAAAACTGGGGGTATCACAACACCTGACTGCAGAACATACTACAAAGTAACAGCTAACAAAACTGCACAGCAATGGCATAGAAACAGATACAAAGATCAGTAGAATGGAATCAAAGGGTCAGAAATAATTCTTCACATTTATAGTTAATTGATTTTTAACAAAGTTGCCAGGAATGTACACTGTAGAAAATCATCTGGTGCTATTTGGAAAACTTAAAAACAGCAACAACACCAAAGAAACCAAAAGGGAGTATTAGTAGACCCTGTCTTTAAAGTGTCTCCTGTGGGTAATCACAGCTGCTCTGATTTTTGTTTATTTTCGGTCTTTTTGAGACAGGGTCTCCTTGTAGCCCCTGCTGTCCTGGAACTCACTATGTAAACCGGGCTGGCCTTGAACTCACAGAGATCCGCCTGCCTCTGCCTCTTGAGTGCTGGGATTAAAAGTGTGCATGACCACGCCTGGCCCAAACCACTGCCATTTTACCACACACTAAGTTATGAGTTCAGCGTGGACAAGAGGTCTACCTGATAAATGGCTCTTTTAGCAAGTGGTGTCTTTGTGCATGCTGCATAGAGCCTAGCAAAAATGAAATTCTATAAATCAATTCTATATCTGTGCCTCAAAATAAAGCAGAGTATAATCTCCTTAAGGATAAGAATTATTTTCTGTTTGGGCCACTGCTTTTCCTAAATTCCTAAAACAGTGTCTGGCACATAGTAGGCACTCAAGTAATGTTGCTGGAATGAATGAATGTTAAGACCAATCAGTTATATCAAGATCCAATTAACCTGGATTGACCTCATGCTGGGACAAGTTTTCCTAAGAACTCTGACATGTTTTTGAATACCTTTGTTTATATTTCTTGTTCCAGCATGCCAGAGAATTTGATTTGACTATTAACAGCCAATCATTACTGATGTCTGTAGACTGATCTTTACAAGAGGGTAAGTATTTCATAAAAACGCTCACAAAGCACCCACATCAGTATGGGTTCCCAAAAGTGTCTGTCAGATTTCAGTTTATAATATCCGGAAACTCCTCAAAATGCATGAGCCAATTAAAGGATCCCAACAGTCCAAGTTCAGATGCAGACTTTGTGCTGACCTCACTAAACACAGCTCTCTCTCTCTCTCTCTCTCTCTCTCTCTCTCTCTCGCTCTCGCTCTCGCTCTCGCTCTCGCTCTTGCTCTCGCTCTCTCTCTTTCTAAGTCCTTGATTCCTACAGCTTTTACTTGTTACAACATTGCAAGCTTCCAAACATCAGTCACCAAAACACACCCCCACCTCCAGTCATAGAACAGGCAGATCACAAATGAGAATCCTACGTTTCAGTGTGTCTTTGAGACCTAAAATGCTGGCTTGAGTCAACAGCAAGAAAACACTGGCAAGGTTCAATAATAATTGAAGGAGTTCAAGAAATGCCAGTCTCATGAAAGGACATGTTCTCTCAGTGGTGATAGATAATAAATAAATTATTTGAAGAACACATAGACCTAATTGCAAAATCTACCAGTAAGGTTTTTCTAAATAAGCCTGAAATGTGAGCCTTCAGAGGGACCTTAAGGAACATCATAGGCCACAGGAACAGCTAAGAGACACAGAGATTGTAGAAAACAAAAAAGAATGTGTGTTTTATGTGGCTAGAATCCAGAATACTTTGATAAGGTCCTGCAGATAAGATGAATAAGTTGTATGTTACAGAAATTTGTGAATTCATGTAGTAAATTAAGTACTGGATTAAGACATTTAAAAAAGCATAACAGAAGTAAAGGATCCAGTTATAGAGATAGACTGTGAAACTCGAAGACAAGTTTAAATGAGTTTGAGATTGATGTCTGACAGTCCCCCAAACAAATTCATTTTGGCTAACCAGAAGGAGAATGAGTTTTGTATTTTGGCTAACCAGGAGAATGAGTTTAGGTATTATAGTGTGTGTGATGCTGAGCGTTCAGAAGCATGTTTACATACTCTGGTTTTTCTTCAGATTGCATAAATCTTTCACCTTTTATAAACATGCTTAGACAAATGAACATTCAATAAAAATGTCAAAGAAGCCAACCCCCCCCAAAAAATAAGAAGAACATGGTGGGATACACCTTTGACCCCAGCACTCAGGAGGCAGAGCCAGGCAGATCTCTGTGAGTCCAGCCTGGTCTACATAGTGAGTTCCAGGTAAGCTAGGGTGACCCTGTCTCAAAAAGACCAAAAAAAAAAAACAAAAAAACAAAAAAAGCCAAAGAAGTGAAATTAACCTTGAGAAGCTTGCATGGTCCACTCTGCAGAACTTACTGCTTGAAACACCAAACCTGAATTGGGTGACAACCAACTTAGGGACAGGAAGGGTCACATGATAGCTGCTCTGATAGGAGACCAATGAACAATTATTAGCCTTTTTCCCGTGTTCAAGATTGCAATAACAGTGAGACTGATGCCAACACGTGGAAAGCTATTCCAATAGACTCACGTCCTTACTAAAGGTCGTTAAAGCTGAGTTCTAGGAATTTTCATTAACAAATAAAAATTCATTCATGAAGGAGTAGGGAAGTTATCCATTATCCATTATCCATTCTTCCCCTCTGTTTTGACAATGAAAATCTCCATTGATCACATTTCTGTCTCCTTTAAGTTACATGACTATATATATCTCATGACCAGTTAATGGGTTTGTGACAGAATAAAACATAAATATTTGGTCTTTGTCCCTAGGCCCTGGCATGGGGCCCCTAAAAAGCACTAGAATTTCCACAGCCATGAGTATATTTTCTTATCCATAATGAATTACTTTCAACTACATGTGAATTTAGTTAGTTAGTTAGTTAGTTAGTTAGTATTTATTTATTTTTGGAATTTAGACTCATCTCGAAAACTCTAATTCTCAAATATAATCTAATCGATCATACATACCTTTATACAATACTTTCATTTCCCCTATATTTTTCAACCACAAAATGTTTACTGTCTCTTTTTAACAAACCTCTCAGTCACTCAGTGTGACAACTTGTGGATGGTTTAAAATTATACCCGAGTACATATTACATTGTCAAGAAACAGCATCACTAAATGCGATATATGACTTATTCTAGATTAACCTCCTCTGACTGAAAACACATATGAATTTATAACTTAGAAATGAGGTCTTTTGGAGTTGGCCCCCACTTAACATCAGAATAATGTTGGTTATCAGAAAGATCAAAATCATGACTAGAGTACCAAAACATTCAAGATCATGAGGCTTTAAGGAGGGGGGCATGGGAACTAAAGATCTGACTTAGTAAAATAAAACCTCTGAACAAGATTCCAGAAGTTTCCACATGATGGGATACTGTGGGCTCCAATTCCAAGAGAAAGGATTCTGTATTTGGAAACAGACCTTGCCCCATGTACTTCATCTGGCTGCTCTTTTGTATATTATAAGAAACCAGTAAACATAAGCAGTCTTTTCCTGAGTTTTGTAAGCTACCCTAGCTGGCTCCTGCCAGTAATACCAGTACTTGGGGATCTGAAACAGGGAGACTGCCTCAAGTTAAAGGCCAGCTTGGGTTACAGAGTGAGAAACTTTCCCAAAAGAACAATGAAAGGGGTATGGTAGGTACAAAAACCTGGGTAGTGGGGGTGTCTCATTTGCCACTGGAATCTGCAGAAGTAGTTTTGAGGTATTCAGTTCTTTAACTTATGGACTTTGACAGGAAACCCAAGTAGACAGCACCAAAATTAACTAGCCGATATCAAAGAACCAGAAGACTGAGGTGGAAAGTCACACTTCTGCCGTTAGAAAAACCTCAAGGGGCTAGAGCAATAGCTCAATAGTTAAGGTCCAGTGCCCTCTTCTGGCTTCTGTGGGCACCTGCACACACATGGCATATACATACACAGACACAGACATACACACACACACACACACACACACACACACACACACTCATATATACACACATACATATTTAAAAATACAAATACAAAGAGCGAAAAACATTTATTTGTTTGTTTGTTTATGCATATGAATGTATTGCCTGCAAACAGATAGGTACACTCATGTCATGAAATGCCCATGGAGGTTAGAAGAGGTTGTTGGATTCCCTGGAACTGGAGTTAAAGATGGTTGGTAGCTGCCATGTGGTGTTGGGAATTGAACTTGGGTCCTCAGCAAGAGCAGCCACTGCTCTTAACCTCTGAGCCATCTCAAAAACCATAAACAAACAAACAAAAAATGTTTTTAAGGATGTCAAAAAATTATAAATCAAAAATGTTTAAATCTTTCAGGAAGTATTCTTAAACTGTAAAGATACATCCTTCTTTCCTTTATCTTTCCTGTTAGAAAGTAAATGTGCTAAATGAGCTTTAGAAGTCATCCTAGGTTTTGTCCTTAGGAACGACACATGACAAATGACAGACCCATAAGATGGAAAAAAACCTGGATCTGTAAACTATAAGCTGCCATATTAGCTCTGAACTGCCATCCTCAGCATCCATGGGGGATGGAAAGCCTAGCCTAGCTTCTGTAAGCCGGTAAATTCATAGGTTTGTGACACAAACAGCTAATTCAGAATGCTAATGATACCAGAAACTCTAGAAAAAAGTTTTGAGACCCTGATGTGTTTATATTTCATTGCTCAAAATCTATTACAGAATTTATATGGGAAAAAAAATAGGAGAACATATGTAGACGCTCCCTGGAAGAAAGGGGGCATGCTTCGTCTTGATTTGATTTTGTTTATGTTTTGGTGTTTGTTTCTCACTGCACTGACCCACTGTTTCCATCTTTCCATTCTACTATATTGATCTGAGGGTCTCTAGAGCCTAAATCTCTTTGGCCTTCAACTTTCTGCTACAGAAACCAACTGTATCAGCATACAAGAATCATTTAAACAGGAATTCACACATTTTCAATAGCTCCTCATCAAATATCTGACATTCTTAAGGCAAGGTTCAATACCACAGACACTCAGGAGCCCAGACATATTTATCAATATTAGTCATAGTTAACACAGAGTTATGTTATGTGCCATTCCATGAAATTCTTTAGTTCCATTTTCTTTCTTCTTTTTTTTTTTTTTTTTTTTTTTTTTTTTTGAGACAGGGTCTCCCTGTAGCCCTAGCTGGCCTGGATTCACTGTGGAGACCAGGATGGCCTCGAACTCATAGAAATTCACCTGCCTCTGCCTTCTGAGTGCTGGGATTCGTTCTATTTTTTTATTCATAAAAAAGCAAGAAGGAACTGCTAAAAAGATGACACACTATAATTTCTAGGTATAGAGGAATAAAGTAACAAAAACTAGACAAGTCCAAACACTTGCCCATATATAATAAAGCTAATGAGTCAGCACTCGGCTTTGAACTCCAAGCCTACCTCCAGAGCCCATGTAACCAAGCCAACACTGCCTTCTTGACAGCACTGGAGATCACCAAATACCAATTCTTCTTAAATTATTACCCCCAAAAGGTATACCCCTGACAACTATGGATATAAAATTCCTCAAAATCTTAGCAGTTGAACTCCAAAAATAAAAAATAAAAAAGGCTATTCACCAGGATTCTTCCCAAGCTTGCATACGTAGTTCAACATTAGAAAATCCAAAATGATATATCACATCAACAGAATGAAGGATAAATATTGTACAGCCATATTAATAAATAAAGAAATGCATCTGGTAAAAATCACCATCCATTAAAAACGTGGTGGCACACACCTTTAATCCCAGCACTTGGGAGGCAGAGGCAAGTGGATCTTTGTGAGTTCGAGGCCAGCCTGGTCTACGTAGTGAGTTCCAGGACAGCTGGGGCTACAAGGAGACCCTGTCTCAAAAAGACCAAAAAAAAAAAAAAAATTCAACATACCATCATGGTAAAAACTGAACAAATTAGATAGACATGAGAAACCTCAAAAAAAGAAATGCCAATCTATACCAAGTTAACTGGTAAGGTAATATTGAATGGAAGAAAACTGAAGGCTTTATTTTAAAGTCTGGGACAAGATAAGGATGCCTACTTTTGCCTCTAGAGCCAGAGCAGAGGCACATGACAGAAATAAAGAGCATATAAATTAGAAAAGAAATCAAACTGTCACTCTTTACAGGTGACATGATCTTATATACAGAAAACATCCAAAGACTCCACCAAAAAACCATCAGAACGAGTAAATAAATTCAGCATAGTTATAGCATACAAGTTCAACATACAAAAATTAGTAGCATTTCTATATATCAACAGAATTTATTTGAAAAAAATCAAGAAAGGAAATGTATTTCCAAAAATCTACTTTTTAAAAGCTAGGAATTAAAGGAGGTTAAAAACTATCTCTACAATAAAAACTACAAAATATTAATGAAAGAAATTAAAGAGGACACAGAATGCGGAAAGACATTCCAGGCTCTTGGATTAGAGCAATAAATATTGTTTAAATGTCATTGTGATTCAGGAACCGCAAAAAATAACTCTGAAGAGCTACAGTGATCTTGAGCAAAAAGAAAAAAGCAAGGGGCTTTACTGACTTCAAACTATCCTACAAAGTATAAACATTGGTTTAGAGGTAGAGGAGAGGAGAGAGGGAGAGGATAGAATGGTAGACAGAGAGGATAAACACACAGTGTTTCTGCATTGAAATATTTCAATGAAAGCCGGGTATGGTGGTGCAGGCCTTTAGTACCAGCACTGGGGAGGCAGAGGCAGACAGATCTCTGTGAGATGGAAGCCAGTTTGTTCTTCATAGTGAGCTATAGGCCAGCTAGGACTACCTGGAGACCCTGTCTCAAAAAGTCAAGAGACAGAGAAGAAATAAAAGGAATGCAAAAGGAAAGAGAAATATTTCCATGATAACAAAAAACTGAAGCAATAATAAAGTTTCCAAACAGAGAAAAACCTTAGGATCAGATGAATTCACTGCTGAATTCCACCAAACTTTTGAAGAAGAGGTCACATCGATGCTGCTCAAATTGTTCTATAAAATAGAGGATGAACACTATCAATTTCATTCTATGAAGGTAGTATTGCCCTGGCCTGCGGGGTCTGCAACGGGGTACCTGGATTGGGGGGTGGGGATGAAAATGAGGCAAGGACAAGAGAAATGGAGACAAGACAGGATTCTGATCAAGTCTCGTTTGTTGAAGCACAAGCATGAGTTTTTATAGAGCATGAGAACAAAGGAACACAGACTGCAAACCATTACATCAGTCAGAGCATGAGGGCTCCGCCGCACATTAAGGGAGGAATCTCTGATTATAGAAGAATAGAACCGTATGCTGGAAAGGAGAGCAGGCTGTGGGCCAGGGCTATCTAGCAAGGCTATCTGGCCCCGGCCTCAAGCCAAGGTTTTGGGCCAAGGTTTTGAGCCCTGACTGCAAGCCAAAGCCGTGGGCCCCGGCTGCCTGCCAGGGTTTCCAGGCCAAGGCTGCGGGCAGAATGGAAAGCTGCCAACTCGGGCCTGCCAGCAGTTTTGAGAGATAGCTGAGACTCAGTTGAACCCCAGGCTCCCAGGCTCCCAACAAGTATTACTCTGACACCAAAACCAGACCAAAACAAAACAAAAGCAGAAAATTATAGGTCAATTGCCAGGTTGTACATAAATACAAAAACTCTCAATAAAATTATCTGCAAACCAAATTTAGGAACAAGTTGAGAAGATCATATACCATCACCAAGTTGACTTCATTCCAGGGATGTAAGATTGGTTCAACATATGCAAATCAAGAAGCATAATGTAGTGTATAAATAGATTTAAGGACAGAAACCACAAGACCATCTCAACGAAGAAAAGACCTTCAACAAATTTCAGTAATTCTTCATGACAAGGCTGTGAAGAAATCAGAAATAGAAGGATAAAACCCCAACATAAGAAAGCCATGTGACATTCATTAGTGTCCTCTTTACTCCTTGTTCTATGTTCCATGAGCTTTAGGTGTAGAGGTGGCATTGTAGATGTGTCACTTAAGCTTGGGCAATTCAGAGACAATGTCTGTGTGTGACCAGTTGTGGTACTCTGTCAATGTCATTTACAGGCTTCATCCTATGAAATGGACCTTAAATATTATTAGAGAGTGGTCGGTTACTCTTGTAATATCTGTGCCACTATTGCACAGGTAGGTATATCTTGCCAAGCCATCTGGGTAAGGTTGAATTTTTTCTTTCCGGTAGCATGCATGGCACCTTCCAGCTCAATGAACGCTAGCCAGTAGAGATATGTCTCTGAAGTCAGCACCAGCTTGATTTCTCTTTGTTTGTTCTACAGCTCATATATATATAGCACCTTCCGTGATAGGGTCTTACCATCCAGGTCTGGTGGGTAAGCAAGAGCAGAGGCAATGCCCATCATTGTTTGGGGATCTATGGGACCCCTGGTCAACAGCTTCTAGAGACACAGTTCAATCCTGGCATTGAGGTTTGTGCCTCCTCCCATTGGTCTATGATATCATAGGATAACTCCTTTTAATCTTTTTTTAATAATGTATTTTATATACTTTAAAAAGCTTCTGTAGTGGTAGGTTTCCATATGGCTTTTTCTAACACTTAAATGAAACCAAAGACTAAATACTGCCCATCCTTTGCCCTAGGAAGCATTCACTTTCTACTTTCAATGATTATGGGCACATTTACACTCTCACACATTTAACTAAAGCCCAAAGTCTTTGCTGAAATATCTCCCCCTGCTTCTGATATTCATTCCACCCTGAAAGTTATATTGCCTTTATTATTATTATATTACATTGCCATTATTATTACAGTGTTTTTTAGGTGACCTGTTTAGTTCTTTTTTAATGTAGAAACATAAAGGGAATACAAGGAAAAACCAATGGTTATGAGGTACAATTTCATTCCAGACTCAGGTAGTTATAATTTAATGACATACATCATTAAAAACTAAAATATTATTCCATTAATCAGACAGTAAGATATTTTAATTTAGTAAATATTATGTCTACATTTTGTTGTTATAAACTTAATTATCTAAAATTTGTGGCTTAGATTCATGCTAAAATATACATTATGACCCACTGTGACTATTATGTAGCCTGTGGATGAGGTTTAGAAAGTATTACTCTAGATTCTAAGTCAATTTTATAATTCTGTACAACCCAGTAAATTTCTTTTAGAGTGAATTCCCAGCACAATAATGTTCACAGTGAAGAGATTGCTCAAAAAATAAACATTTGCAGAAAAATGGATGCTTGTAGAATTAATTCCAGTATCTTCCATTTTCCTTACATTTCGTTTACTATATTCATGGTATCTTGCCATGAATTCTTGCTGAGACTTTATTCATTTGAAGTATGAGTTGATGACCTGCCTACTTTTGACCTTGGCCTTTGGTCTTCCGTACTTTCCCCAAATGGCCATAACAGTATTCCTAGCCCTATGTGTTTTCCTTGAATTTTGTCACTCCCTGTCAAGAGGTATGGCTTACTTCCTCTCTTTGATTCTGAGCAGGATTTTATGAATGCCTCGCTGAATAAAATGTGTCATTTCATGATGCTGAATGACTTCTGAAGCTTGATCATAAAAGATTATTTCCCTTCTACTGTCTAGCTTTTAGGATCCTTGAGCCTGGAAGTCAGCTACCATTCTCTGAGGAAGTCCAAAATTGGTCTATACAGAAAAAGCACAGGAACAGACCCAATGGGAGGATCTGAGCCCTATGCCAATGGTTAGTCTGACATTAGAAATATGAGTGAACAGGACTTTAGATTATTCCAGCCTCTCACCTTTGAAATTCCTCAAATGACATAAATTGAGCAGCAATGAACTTGCTCTACTTGGCCTAAGTGGCAGCTTTGTAAGCAAAACAAATGTCACTGTCTCAAGACACTGCACCTGAGGGCGACTGACTCTGCAACCACAGTATCCCAAACTCCCAAAAGACAACTCTGCTTGCTTTCTGTTTTACTCTGAATACCACCCAAAGATCAAAAGTGAGCATACAGGCCTGTCCATTGAAAATACTGCAAAAAGATGGGATGAGATGTCTGAATAGCCAACCAAAGAAAAACAACCATATAAGCAGGAAGTGACTAACAAAAAGGAAAATATGATAAGACATTGCTGCATATGATGCCAACCACAGAGCAAAACAGGAAAAAAAAAAAAAAAAGAGTCCTGATAGGTCAACAGGCTCAAAGAGAAGAATGAACCAGAAAAAGAGGATGAAGAAGAAGAAGGTGAAGATAAGGAAGAGAATGAGGGGAAGACCAAACAGCTGTCTTGGAGGGAGGGAGAGAGAGAGAGAGAGAGAGAGAGAGAGAGAGAGAGAAGAACATACACACAGGCTCAGGCAATCTTTCACTAAGATACTGAAACTCTGCTGTGTGACACAATTCCTCAGGAGACATGAACAAATGTTCATTCATCTGATGACAGACCAAAGTAAGGATGCCACCAAAATCCAACTTGGTGAACCAATGAGTTTTGTTGGGTTACTTACAGGAATTCGGGTAATGGGTAACAACTCAAAGACAGAGACATAACCAAAAGCTCACTGCACAACTTGTGGGCACCTCAACAGGTCAGAGAGTGTCTTTTTCAGTCATTTCCAGCTGGTATCAGAGTCTTCTGGGAAGCTCAGCTGGTCTGAGACTGTCTCTTGGCAATCTTTGGGGCTTATATAGTCTGGCGGGGCAGGCCTAGTTTCACTCTCAGTGCAAACATGGAGGCTATCAACCATCTAAAACTCCAGTTACAGGAGATCCGATGGCCCTCTTCTGACCTCCACAGACACTGCATGACAGATGTACATTTATATATACTCAGGCAATACACTCATACACATAAAATAAAAATAATAGCCCACCCTAACCTCCCTCTGCTTCCCTGGGCCTGCACAATCCGCAGGCCTCTTTCCGGGGAAAGTCAATCATGCCCTGACCCCCGCCTTGACTCCCCCAGCCTCATTCACCCTCCCATCTCACATGCCCATCTCTCCTCCTAGCCGAAAGCTTAGATGAACCAGCTTTTCACACCCAAAAAAGTAAATAGAAAAAGTACTGCTTTTTATACTGCTTTCTATAGGGGTTGAACAAGTTTGCAACCCACCAGCAGTGGATGAGTGTTCCCCTTTCCCCATATCCTCTCCAACATTTGGTATCGTTTGTTTTCTTGATCTTAGCCAGTCTGACTGGGGTAAGGTGAAATCTTAAAGTGGTTTTAATTTCCATTTCCCTAATTACTAACAATGTTGAACACTTTTCAAGATATTTCTTAGTCATCTTTATTTCTTCCTTTGAGAACTCTCTGTTTAGATCTTTAGCCCATCTTTTAATTAGTGGTTTTAATTTGCATTTCCCTAATTATTAGTGATGTTGAATATATTTTTAAGATGCTTCGTAGCCATCTTTACCTCATATTTTGAGAATTCTCTGTTCAGCTCCTTAGCCCATCTTTTAATTGGGTTACTTCTTGTCTTGATTCTCTGTTTTTTGAGTTCATTTATATTCTGAATATTAAACCTCTATCAGATGTGTCGCTGATGAAGATTTTCTCCCATTCTGTGGGTTTTCTGTTCACTTCCCTGGTTGCCTCCTTTGATGTACAGAAACTTCTCAGTTTAATGAGGTCCACAGGTGGAGATTCAGTTTTGCCAGCACCATTTGGTGAACATGCCGTCTTTGCTCCAGTGAATGTTCTTGGCCACTTTGTCAAATATCAGGTGGCTGAAATGGCATGTAGTCATATTTGGGTCTTCAATTTTGTTCCATTGGTCTATGGGTCTATTTTAGTGCCAGTACCATGTTGTTTTGATGGCTATAGCTCTGTAATACAGCTTAAAATCTGGTATAGTAGTCCCCCCAGCATTGCTCTTAGTGCTCAGAGTTGCTTTGGCTATCCAAGGTCTTTTGTGCTTCATTATGAATCTTAGGATACTTTTTTTCTAATTCTGTGAAGTATGTCATGGGATTTTGATTGGGGATTGCATTGAATCTATATATTGCTTTTGGTAGGATGGTTATTTTCATAATATTATTCCAATCCGTGAGCATGGGAGGTCCTTCCATCTTCTGATGTCTTCCTCAGTCTCTTTCTTTAAAGATTTAAAAATTTCATTGTAGCATCTTTAAGGTCTTTTGTCAGGTTTATTCGGAGGAATTTTTTGCAGGTATTGTTAAGGGGAGTGTTTCCATGTGCTCTTCTCTGATTGCTTGTCATTGGTATATAGAAAGGCTACAGACTTGTGTAGGTTAATTCTGTAACCTGCCACTTTACTGAACATGTTAATAATTTCTAGGAGTTTTCAGGTGGAATATTTGCATCTCTTAGATATAATATATCATCTGCAGAAAGCAATAGCTTGATCTCTGCCAATTATTACTCCTTTAATTTCCTGCTCTTGTCTTATTGCTCTTGCAAGAATTTTAAGCACTATGTTAAAAGAGAAGTGGGGATAGTGGACATCCTTGTCTGGTTCCTGATTTCAATGGGAATGCTTTCAGTTTTTCTCCATTTAGAATGATGTTGGCTGTGGATTTGTTAGATACGGTTTTAATTATGTTGAGGTATGTTCCCTCCAGTCCAATTTCCTCCAGCACTTTGAACATAAATGCATGTTGAATTTTGTCAAAGCTGTTCTCTGCTTCTATTGAGATGGCCATGCAGTTCTTGTCTTTGAGCCCATTTATATGATTTATGGCATTTATTGACTTATGTATATTGAACCATCCCTGCATCTCTGGGATAAAGCCGACTTGATCATGGTAGGCACCATGTGAGTTCTGGGAATCAAACCTGGGTCCTCTGCAAGAGCAGTCAGTGTTCTTGACTGCTGAGTCATCTCTGGTTTTCTTTTTTGGTTGTATCTTTACCTAGTTTTGGTATTAGAGTGATGCTGGCTTCATAGAAGGAATTTGAAAGTTCTCCTTCCATTTCTATCTTTTTGAATAAATTAAGTAGTATTGGATGTAAATCTTGTTTAAATGTACGATAGAATTCTGCTGTAAATCCATCTGGTCCCGGGCTTTTTTCAGTTGGAAGGTTTTGTATTACTGTTTCAATTTCTTTTTGTGTTATGGGTCTGTTTAAGCTGTTAACCTCTCCTTGGCTTTGTTTTGGTGGTTCCCATGCCTTTAGATATCCATTTCTTTTAGGTTTTCAAATTTAGTAGCATACAGATTTTTAAAGCATTCCCTTATAATGTTCTATATCTTTCTTTCTGTATCTTTCTGGTGTCTGTTGTGATGTTTCCCCTTTCATCTCTGGTTTTCTTTCTTCTTTCTTTCTTTCTTTCTTTCTTTCTTTCTTTCTTCCTTCCTTTCTTTCTTTCTTTCTTTCGGTTAACTGGGCTAGCAGTCTCAATATTGTTTATCTTTTCAAAGAACCAGCTCTTGTATGCGTTGATTCTTTGCATTGTTTTCTTTGTTTCAATTTCATTATTTTCTGCCCAATTTTTGTTATTTCTTCTTGTCTTCTGGGTTTGGGTATCCTTTGCTGTTGCTTTTCAAGTGTCTTTAGCTGCAATGTTAAATCACTTATTTGTGTTCTTTCCGATTTTTTGATGTAGGCACTCAGAGCTATAAACTTCCCTCTTAGGACCACTTTCAGCGTGTCACAGAGG
>NW_008359442.1:4161129-4165883 GCF_000622305.1 Nannospalax galili | reverse complement strand
TTTATTTCTTTCTTAATTTCTCTTTTGACCCATTCATCATTCAGGAATGTGTTGTTTAATCTCCATGTGTTCATGTGGTGATAAGGGCTTCTTCCGGTATTGATTGTAAGCTTTATTGCATTTCTTTCTTCCTCTCCCCTTTCATCTCTTTTCTTTCTTTCTTTCTTTCTTTCTTTCTTTCTTTCGGTTAACTGGGTTAGCAGTCTGTCAATATTGTTTATCTTTTCAAAGAACCAGCTCTTGTATGCGTTGAATCTTTGCATTGCTTTCTTTGTTTCAATTTCATTAATTTCTGCCCCAATTTGGTCTGCATTGTGGTCTGATAGAATGCGTGGAATTATTTCAATCTTTTTTGTGTTTGTTGAGGTTTGTTTTGTGCCCCAGTATATGGTTGATTTTGGAGATGGTTCCATGGGGTGCTGAGTAGAAAGAGGTGCTGAGTAGAAAGTGGGTGGAATAATTGAAAAATGTCCGTTAGGTCCATTTGATGTATGGTATCATTTAATTCAGATGTCTCTCTCTTTATTCTTTATCCAGTTGACTTGTCTAATGGAGACAGTGTGGTATTGAAGTCCCCTACTATTACTGAGTTGGGGTTAATTTGGGTCTTGAAGCCCTGTAGTATTTTTTTTTATGAAGTTGGGTTCACCAGAGTTTGGTGAATATATGTTCATGACTGTAATATCTTTTGATTTATTATTGCTTTGATCAGAATGTAGTGGCCCTCTTTATCTCTTCTGATTAGTTTTAGTTTAAAGTCTATTTTATCAGATGTTACAATTCCTATGCCTGCTTTTTTCTTAGTACCATTTGCTTGGTATACTTTTTTCCATCCTTTCACTTTAAGATAGTGTCTGTCTTTGAAAGTGAGATGAGTTTCTTGCAGACAACAAAATGATCGGGTTTTTTTCTTAATCCATTCACATAGTCTGTGTCTTTTGACTGAGAGTTCAGTCCATTAATATTTAAAGTTATTAATGAAAGATGGGTATTGAATCCTGTCATTTTTATTTCTGTTAACATTCTTGATATAGCGGTACTTTTCCACAATTATACCTTCCTTGTATTTCTTTCCGCAATCCCTTGGGTATATTCATTCCTTTCTTCAAGTCTTTGTATTGCTTCCAGAACTCTCCAAAGGGCTGGTTTTGTAGACATGAATTCCTTCAGCCTATTTATGTCATGGAAGGTTTTTCTTTCCCCTTTGACTATAATAGACATTTTGCATAGGTATAATCATCTGGGTTGGCATCCATGGTCATTTAAAACTGGGAATACTTTGGTCCAGGCTCTTCTGGCTTTCATAGTTTGCACTGAAAAGTTAGCTGTACTCCTAATGGGTTTTCCTTTATATTTGACTTATTGTTTCTCTTTTGAAGCTTTCAGAATTGTCTCTCTGTTTTGTACATTTAGTGTTTTTACTATGATGTGCCATGGAGAGTTTCTTTTCTAGTCCTGTCTGTTGGGTGTTTTATATGCTTCTCCTATATGCTTTCTATAGAAAGCAGTATGGAGAACTCTTAAAAAACTACAAATGACCCTACAATTTGACCCAGTTATGCCACTCCTTGGCATACACCCAAAGAACTCATCCTATTGCAGAGACACTTGTACACCCATGTTTGTTGCTGTTCTTTCCCAATAGCTAAGAGATGGAAGCAACCTCAGTGTCCCTCAATTGATGAGTGGATAATGAAAATGTGGTTCATTTATATGATGGAGTTTCACTCAGGAGTAAAGAAAGATGAAATCATGAAATTTGCAGGTAAATGGCTAGAACTACAAACTGTTATACTAAGTGAAGTAAAATAGGCTCAGAAAAAAATTGACATATGTTCTCCCTCATATGTGGATCCTAGAACCAAGCCCCGATAAGTGAGTATGTATCCAGACATAACTACAGGAACCAGGATAATGGAAAGAAACCAGGGAGGTAAAGGAAAAGAAAGAACCTGAAAGAGAAGAACAGTAGAAAATAGACCTTAATAAGGGAGATATAAATAAAAATTGGGTTAGTTTAAGGGAGGGAGGAGGGAAGGGTGTACAAGGAACCTAGAGGATAAAGGGAAAGAAGGAGCTCAAGAGAGGTAGGACCACAGGAGAAGGGTATTAGTAAGGGAGAAAGGGGGGAAATGGGGGCACCTTAAGTGGGGAAACCATGATGGAGTGGTGAGACAATGTGAAAGATAAATAATGCTTAGCTAGTTTTAAAAACCAGAGGGAACCATATTACTCCAACAACCTACTGACAAACTATACCTACCAGATCAAGAAATAAATGTCTAGGTAAGGTTTATCTGAGAACAACTGGTCTTTGCCCAAGATTTATCTACATGATACACAGTAATAAAAAGTACCAGACTGGTGGAACTAACTAAGCTTCTTGGATGTTTAACAAACATCCTTTGAGGCCTATACTAATTTGGTCAGAGGGACATAAAGGACAGATTTTGCTCCTTGCACTCCTAGGGTGACTAGTTCCAGGGAACTATGAGCAACCCTCAAAATGTCCTGTAATTGTGGTGGGTCACCTTTCCTCTTGATCAAGGAGGCTGAGGTGACCCCACAAGATGGACTTGAACCAGTGTCCAGTCTACACAGAGGAGGATCAACACAGAGGAAATATTTCCTCCATGCTTCCAAGCAAAGCCAGCCATGGTCGAGCAGAACCTTTTACTTATCTTCACATAGGCAGAACTGCTAAAAGAATGGAGCCAGGGGCTCCTCCCAAGCCCATGTGACCCCTTAGGAACAGATCCTCAAACAACCTTAAGGGTAAAAATAAATTGGTTTATCTGGGCCAACTCTATGGCCTTAAACACCCAAAAAGAGTATAATCAAAGATTAAAGGGGCCAATACAATTTTTTAATTGTCCATATGTATAGCTAAAGTCTACATAACAAGCAACAATGCCAGATAGGAGATACCTTCTTTTGAGTTGTTGGCCAGTGTGGCCAAAGGGACTCCTAGATAGTAACCCAGCATAGAACTGGGAAAATGAACATCAGACCCCAATCTTATCTAAAGGAATATTGACAACTGATTTCTACTAGATGAGGAAGAGCTGAACCTCCTAAAACAAAGACCTCTAGATAGGCTGACTAGATTCACCAGATGGACAAGTAGTGGGGAATGGCTTGGGTGCCAACAAGATAGCAGACAGTAGCAGGGATGACAGAGTATAAGGTCTCTAGTGGGGAGGAGGGAGGTTATGGGAAGGTGCCATCTGGGAAGTGGGTGTATAGTTGAATAAGATATTTTGAGATGTTCTGTGTAATATACACACACAAAAAAAATCAACAAATTTAAAAAACTGTATTGTATTTGAGAAGGAAGCATGGAAATTTATGTCATGTTAATTGGTAGAGGTGATAAACATTACTATTGAAATCTACCCAATGACTTTATAGACATTCACAGGCGCCAAGGGTCCAAGTTCAACCAGTTATGACTAGTAATAATCAGATACATACAGATTAGAGATGCATGCACCAACATCTCACATCTCAGTGTTAGTAGCAAAAACAATGAGTCTTTCTGCAAGGAACAATATATTCTAAAATGAAATGGAGATCTTTTTTAAGATTAAAAACTCATACAATTTTATTTCTTACAGGGCTTATACTGAGTTCAGTATATGATAACTGTATTAATTCAACTGTGAACCTAGAAACTTATAGCCACTTGTGAAAGAGATGTACTCTTGCTCTGGAGTGTGTTACTGAATATGTTAAAGGTGTAATGAAATGCTTCTTCTAATTGTGTTTTTAATTTAAAAAATAAAATAAAATAAAAATAATAACTAAAATGTCAAAAAACAAATAAATAAAATTTCATTTTAACTATTTCATCCCATGGGAGAAAGTTTAATAAAGAACAATAGTTTCAAAAGGAGCTAAAAAATAATGCATATAAACAACTGAAATAATACACAAATCAAAACAGGAAATTGCAACATATTTTTAAATAGAACAGGCCTACAAAATGAATGTAATATATTTGAACTATAATTACTAAAATTGTAATAACGGACAAATATTAAGCATTTCATCTGAAAGATTTCAAACACTATAACTGAAGAAGTCTTGAGCCCTAGGGGGAGACCTAAATTGATATGCCATCAAACCACCTTCTAAATGTCTATGTTCATACCCACAGACAAAGCCCACTCTCAGCCTTGAACAAAGAAACTTCTCTTTGCAGTGAACTGCAGTGAATCAAAGACCCATGGCTGCACAAAACTCAAGAATAAAGGATGAGTAAGAGCTCACTCCTAACGACATTACACCACCTCCTAAACTCACTTCTAATGAAGATACTTATACCACCCCTAAGGCTCAGGACACATTGCAGAAGAGGAGGCAGAAAGAATGTCATCAAATGCTGTGAAATAATTTTATCAATAGTTACACAGAAAATCTAAATAAAGCAAAGTAATTCATTACCAAAATTATAAGAATTTTAAAAATCTAAATAGTCTTAATAATACATATTAAAGAGGTTGAATTAATTGTGAAGTATGCTTCCCTGAAGACAACTTCAAGCTCAAAGAGTTTTTTAGCAAGTTTTAGCATTGAAGATAGAGAAATTCCAAGTTCGTCAAAGCCCTTGCACAGTAAAGTAAAAGAAGAAACATTCCCTTTCTTGTTACCTGATCAGAGTAATTCTCATGCCAAAATTCCATAAAACCACTTCAAGTTCCTCACCCTCTGCATTTTCTGCATTCCTGAATTCCTAGTTCCTCCACCCACAG
>NW_008359442.1:4152436-4160400 GCF_000622305.1 Nannospalax galili | reverse complement strand
CGCTTCCTTGCTGACACATCGAACTACTTACTGTAAATATACTCGATTATTAATTTTAACATCCAAAATGCACCTTCAATTCCAGGCACCACTCTGATCATAAACAAACCTGTTCCACCTGTGTCCTCAGATCAACCTCCTCCTCCCACCTGGATCCAAACCAAAAAGCCTTCTTATCGTCATTGTTATAGCCTCTTAATCTTCCTCTTTCTGACATTATTCCCCATAGTGATCCTAGGAAAACATCAGTCAAAGCATGTCCTGTGGTTGCCCATTTCATACGCAATAAAATCCAAAGGAAATTTCACTCTCCAGACCTTACATACCATCCTCCCACAATACCCCTCCAGTCTCATGCCCGCATAAAACAAATGTGTCGCTCTTGAAGTCTGTGCCGGTTTGCCATCAAAGTGAGGCCTACCTTGATTTCTTTCTAATTTCATCCATTCCAGCTCTCCAGATTCCCAGTAACAGGTGTTGATTTTTATAAACAACTATCACTTTAAAAAATTCTATTAAATGCTTTTATATGCTATGGTTATTTTATTCTTCACCATGCTAGGATGTAAACTTTTTTTTCTCTTGCTGAGAGGTATAGTTGAATGCATGAATGAATAAGGAAACAGTGATGTGTACACACAATTATGCCACCTGAACTTTTGAGGCAAGTGGCTTTAAATCTCTGCTTATCCTAGCTATTGGTTTGGATGTATTACACCCCTCAGAGGGGCATCCCAAAATATGGGCTAACAGGATGCTTCAGTAATAATCAGCTCTATTGAATCTAAGGCTTTTAAAGATTAGATTCAACATCAAATTCATAAAAGATAAATGAAAAAAATATGCTAAAATAAGGAATTTTAAAAGGATTTCTAGGTGACTCTGGAAGATTCCATAACTCTTTGTATTTCCTGTTACCTCTATTACTTATGAGTTGGAAGAAAAAGCTTCCTAGGACATTAAGTGTTCTGAAATTTACTATCCTATAGAACTCCTTTCAGGAGAGATTAAATCTCTTTAAAACAAAAGTAATACTTTCTTATGGTTATAGGGTATTTTATTTAGTTGTTATTTATAAGCAGTAAAATGCACAGATTTAACTAAATGGTTCAAGCAGTTTTTTTAATGTAAATATACATACAATCTCTTATAAAAATATAGAAAATATACACTTCATCCGTCACCCAAGAAATCTCAGACACTGTCCTGCTCAGTCCCTGGCCCTTTTCTGATTTCTTTCATCAATACTTAGCTTTGCCTATCCCTAGGATATAAAGTTTATATTGTATAATTCACCTGCATAATAGAGATTTTGCATCCATATGAGTCCTAGTTTTCTGTGAATTCAGAGCTGGTAGTCATCTCCACAATCAGTTTTAGAACATTTCAGCATAAACCCCCATCCCAAAACAGTCACTTGCCAGGCCCTCCCCAGGTACCCTACTGCACCCCACCACTCCAGCCCTAGGGAAGAACTAATCTGCTTTGTGTATCTTGGGACTTATCTATTTTGGACACCTCATATGAATATGGTCACATAATATGCAATCTTTTCTGACTATTAGCTTTTCATTTATCACGTTTTTAAGGTTCATCCATGTTACAGAATGTGTCAGTACTTATTTCAAATGTTCAGTGTATGAGCACACTACCTCTTATTTATCACTCTTCGTTAAATGTTTAATGATACTTCTGGCTCCATTTTGGGGCCATTGCAAATAATATTTCCATGAGCAGTTTTTATGAGTTTTTCGTAAAAATGAATTTTCATTTCCCTTAAGAAGTTACCTAACATCAGAATTATGGGTCCTTTAGTTTAACATTTTAATGTTTTAGGAATAATTAACACTATTTCCAAAGTGGCTGCACATTTTACATTCCTATCAGCAATGTATGATGTTTCAATTTATCCATAATCTTGTTATTATCTGCCTTTTTATTATAACCATTTTGATGGATATGAAATTCTATTTCATTATGGTTTTGATTTGCACTTTCTCTAATCACTAATGATACTGAGTATGTACTTGTTAGCCATCTGTATGTGATATTTGACAAGTTGTCTATTCAGATTCTTTGTCTACTTTTAATTTGGTTATCTTCTTATGCTATAAGACTTATTTATAAAGTCTGTTTAAAATTCAATATTCAATATATAACTGGAAATATGTCTCTCACTTTGTGAGTTATCTTTCTGTATTAGCATTTGAGCAGGGATTTTAAGTTTTTATTCTTCCAATTTATCTATTGATATCTTTTTTTTGTTACTTATGCTTTAAGAAAAAAAAATCATTTCCTAACTGAAACCTACAAATCTTTACTCCTATTTTTGTTGTGTGAGACTTTTCCTGGGAAGACCTGAACAAACCCACCCCAGATAGGAAATCAACAACAGATCAAAGTAACGGTCCTACCCACGCCCAGTCTGGAGAACCAATGGAGTGTTGAGGTTGCTTATTGGAATATGGTTGAGGTGCATGGGTGAAACAGAGGCAGCTGTGTCACCAAAAGGCTCACCCCAGCCTGGGTAATTATTCACAAAAGCGACATCCCTGGGGCTTTCTGCACAGCTCAGCTGGTCAGTTATTTCTAGAAATAGTTTCACTTCTTCCTTCCCAATTTGGATATTAGATGCACTTTATGCTAGCCTATTTGTGAGCACACATTTTCTTTTCTTTCGGATATATACTTAAAAGTGGACTGCTGTGGCAACTGATCATGCACTTAACTTTCCAGGATACTACCAAGCTAGTTTCTAAAATGTACTCCGCTTTGTTTTATTTCCATTTCATATCTGCGATGTGTGGTAATTCTGAATGCATCATATATTCACATAACGTCTTTCATTGTTGTTATTGCCGTTAGCCATTCCAGTGACTACATATAGTGATTTCCCATTTAACAGCCCTGCTGATCAGTGATGTAGAACACTTGTGAATGGGCCTATTGGTCAATTGTTTACTGTCTTTCGTGAGTTGACTGTTCAAATTTTTTGCCAATTTGCATTGGGTTATAAATATTTTATGATTAGATTCTAAGAGTTTCATATAATCAAAAAACAAATTCTTGGTCATATTTCCGTATCACTCTTTCTCATAATCTGAGGCTTTGATCTGAAGTTTTTATTTGCACAAACTCAATATCCTGAGGAATCAAGGCAAATTGGAAAGTTGAATTGTACTAATAAACTAATCATGATTGGCTTAATAAGCAACTTGCATCTCTCCTTAAAAGGGCTTCCGGTCACAGTTACCTAGCAATAAGAGCGGGTTATATTGCCAAGCTCTCATACATAGTGCCTAGTTTTACTATTCAGAGGCTAAAACCACCTTTGTAGAGAATTATACCCATTTAAATACCCAAAACTAAGCCAGATACAGAGCCCAAATTAAAGAGCACACATGAGAAGTCTCATTTGCTCCTTTCGGAACAGGATCATACCAAGTGTTTTCCATAACTCACACTGCCAAAAATTGCCACATTTGAGAAACTTGGGCACTCACATCCCCTGCAGAGAAAGCCGCCATACCAGCCCCTCACCCAGTGAGCAAATGGGCACTTTCTTTTCATCATGAAGTGAACTTAACAACGCTGACAACAAAACACTCGGCAGAGCTCCTTTGCTGCTTGCTTAAATGGGCATCTTATCTCTTCTTGGAAAGCCAGCACTTTAAAAAGTTCACTGTGCACTACAACTTTGGTAAATGATTGGTATCTTTTCATACTACACTGATCCTTTCGGATTAAGATAGTGTTTACAATTGAGTGAAAAATAGGCAACAGAAATATGAAAAACTGTCTGGTGGTTCCCAGTAAGCACATCATGATATGGGGAGGAGCCCAGCAATATTGAGCTAATCTTGCTGGTTAAACATACAATATACTTGATGGTGTTTAAATCTATTTGTCTTCTATAGCATCTGTCATTATCTGGTCCTGTTGTTTTCTTTGTAACATCTCTCTTTATATGCTTACAGACAAGCTCTGAATATAAATACCTCAGGTGCCCAGGCACAGAAAAAGGCTGGCTCGACAGACTGAGCTGGTCCAAGACCAACTTAGATTCTCATATTTGACTAATGACAATAGTGATACTCTGGACATCCTATCATCCAAAGTATTATACAACTTTATTATCCTGTTATTAAGTGGAACATGCTTCACAAAATGTTCCAAAGTGGACTTTCGTGAAATCAAGACTTTTACTAACCTAGAACACATTTTCCATTTCAAAAAGCAATCTGTAAATACAGAACAATCCATAGATCTAAACTGAGATTAGTCACAAATCATTGTTAATCTTAATCAAAACGTATTGACACAGTAAATCAAATAATAATTTAATTAAATCATGAAACTCATCAGACACACACTTCCTAATTGTGCTTGTAGCTGAAGGAAAATGGAAATATAGTCACTTCCTCTTCAGCAGTCTAGACCACCACCCCATTAAGCAAACAGCCAGTTCTTGACATGGCTTAGAAAATGAAATGGGTATGTTGATAAATAATGGGTATGTTTTAAATAGAACAAAAAGGGGAAACATGATGTGAAAATTGTCCTTCTGCTTTGGTTTCTACTTCACATGTGAATGACCCCTTAAATAAAAAATATATATATATTTGTTTGTTGGCCTGAGCCTTTAACAGCCAATCTGTCCCCTCCAGTCTAATTGCCCTGTTCTGACTTTTTTCTAGTTCCCTATCTAGAACTCATAATGCTAATTACTCTTGCCTTTACTTCTCCTTCACATCTCCTATTCATGATTCAAGGACTTTCTTCTTCCCTTAGAGACAAGAGTTACACAATTTGGAAGTCTTTTAGATAGACCCACTGAAGGGGTACTCCAATTGCCTCACACTGCGTCCCTGTTCAGCATGGAAGAAGCCAGAGTGGTCGGCTTCCCTATTCCCTATTGGCAATTTAGGTAACCCCTTCAGAGGGTGGTGTGATAAGAATAGGAGGTAGGAATTGGCTAGGCAATTAGGGTAAAAAGACCCCAAAGAAATGTAGCCAGTTTCTTGGCTAAAAATCAAAATGTCCTTGGTCCTGTTAGCAACACGCTTTGTTCCAAAGGCAAAAAATGTCAAAAGTATTTGGGAGCTTATATTTAATCCTTAAAAGATTTTAGGGTTATCTCTTCAGAGGGGGGGAATGTTGGAGGGGATGGAGTGCACATGGATTTGATCAAAATGCCTTATATGCATGTATGAAATTCTCAATAAAGTTTTTGTAAAAGTTAAAAAAGTAATAATAAAAAATAAAAATTGGTGTAATATATAATATTTATGTATAGCCATATTCCAAAGTGATAGTGTCTGCATAATCTAAATTCAAAGACTCTATGCAAATGCCAAAATCATAAAATTGGACCCTGATAATTAGGAATATATCCCTAAGGATACAGCTCCTTTATCTGACTGGCTTCAGTTCTTTACATGAAAAGTTTATACATGCAACAGCTCTTTGGACTCTTCACATCAAAAAGTGACTTCTTATTTAAGAAATAGTTACATCAAAGCTGGGTATAGTGGTACATGCCTTTAATCCCAGTACTGGGGTGTGGCGGGGGAGCAGAGATGGGCAGATCTCTGTCTGTAAGATCAAGGCCAACCTGGTCTTTATAGCAAGTTCCAGGCCAGCTGTGGCTACAGGGAGACCCTGTTACAAAAAGACCAAAAAAAAAAAAAGAGAGAATAAAAGAAAGAATTAAAATAATTACATGAAAAATTAAGGGTTATGTTCTGAAGAGAGTAAACCTAAGAGTCTCTAACTGAGAGATCTGCATTCTGTACAAACTGAGAGTCTCTGAGAGATCACAGATCTGCATTCTGTACAAAGAACTCTCCAAACCCCAGTCCCTTTGGGTCCTAGGAAGCTCTTTCCATACTTTATGTCATCTGTTGAAAGGAGGTGAAGGGGTTTTCTCTAGGAAAACTGTCAAGCTAAATGAAAAAATATATTGATACTGAAATTTGGAGATCCCATAACAAAATAACCTGATTGCCTTACTTCATTCTATGAGAAATATAGAAAGTCCTGTCAAAACATTATGATTTTCATTCTTTTCTAATCTGAGTGTGCAGGTGTGCATACATGTGTATGCCAAACTTTGGATGTCATCCTTAGGAACATTATCTATCTCTTTTGAGAGAGAATCTCTCACTGAACTGGAGCTCAGCAATTAGGCTAGACTAGCTGGCCAGTGAGCCCAAGAAGTGTCATGCCTCTGCCTCTTCAAGGCTAGAATTACAAGTCTGTACCATGATAACTGGCATTTCATGTGGGTTTTCAGGATCAACTCAGGTCCTCGTGCTTAAGAGGCAAGCACTTTATTGACTGAGCTATCTTCCCATTCATAAATATGGAGATAGAGTTCATGAGATAAAACAGAGACCAAAACAAACCTGAAAAGTAGGATATGAACAAAACAGAGGTAATGAAGTCAAGAGAAGAAAACTTAAAAAAAAAAAAAAAAGCTATCATGTCACAGAGAGAAAGAAAAAGATTATTAAATGGTAAAATGATGAGAGAGGGAGAAGATTCAGAGACACAGAAAACTGAGAAAATTTAAAATATGACAACTAATTAGAAAAACAAAAATAATTTAAAATTTCAATAAGAAAGTCTTCAATAAAGCAGAATATGGAAACATAATATTCAGAAACAGCAGAGAAAAGACTTGAATAGAAGCAGATTTGGCAAGATGGTCCAACCTTTGAATAATCAGTTACAGGAAGAACAAGAAGCAAAATACAGCAAGAAGTCCTAAGCAAACAACTTAAGAAAGCTTCAAAGAACTTAAATTCATGAATTTAATAATTGAAAGGATTCTCAGTAAGACACACACCCCCTTCCCAAAAGCATACAATTTACAAAGAACTGTACCAGGGACAGTAATCATGAATTATCATCACACCAAGAATAAAGAGATTACTGACCACTTCTAGAGAGCTGAACGGGTGTGTTGGAAGGACTAAGAATCCAAAAGGCAGAAATGTTGGGAGTTTTCTGTATGTGTTAAAAAGTAACTCTTTAGACCTCTTGGGGTAAGTCCATAGCGCAGCCCTCCGCGCTTTGACTCCCCAAGCCACATTCACCCTTCCATCTCCCCCGTTGTTCTCTCCTCCTAGTTTGGGCCCTGCGCCATTCCTAGTCTTGGGGCCCCAGACACCTGGGGAACCAATACTGCTTCCTGATCCTTTTCACCCAGAACAACTTAGTGCCTTTCTTGGGCCCCAGGAGCACCGCTTCTGGACCTGGCCCCGCCCTCACCTCTCTCTGCTTCCCAGGACCTGCACCACCAGCTAACTCTCCTAGCCTGCACTCCCATCCTCAGACCTCTTGAGGAGCACTGCTTCTGGACCTGGCCCCGCCCTCACCTCTCTCTGCTTCCCGGGACCTGCACCACTGGCTAACTCTCCTAACCTGCACTCCTATCCTCAGGCTTCTTGGGGTAAGTCTATAGCGCAGCCTTCCGTGCCTTGACTCCCCCAGCCACATTCACCCTTCCATCTCCCCTGCCATTCTCTCCTCCGAGTTTGGGCCCTGCCCCATTCCTTGTCTTGGGGCCCCAGACACCTGGGGATCCAATAATGCTTCCTGATCCCTTTCATCCAGACCAACGTAGTGCCTTCTCTGGACCCCAGGAGCACTGCTTCTGGACCTGGCTCCACCCTCAACTCCCTCTGCTTCCCTGGGCCTGCACCACCCACCAGCCTCTTTCTTGTGGGGGGAGGGGGGCTGACCTTTCCTCTTCCTGATCCTTTGCATCCAGACCAACCCAGATCCTCAGTGCAGTCCCCAGGAGTCCTTGGGGCCTCATCCCACCCCATCTGCCATTGCATCTCTGGGTGGTATGACCACCAGCTGCCCTAGACCAGCATCTTTTCTGGGCCAGGCTCCCAGGCCAGTCCAACCCCCAAATTCCTGAGGCCAAAATCATTCCTGGAGGGATCCAGACC
>NW_008359442.1:4147731-4148477 GCF_000622305.1 Nannospalax galili | reverse complement strand
GTAAAAGAAAAATAACCTGAAGGAGATGAATAGTAGGTAACAGGCCTTAATAAGGGAGATATGGATAAAAACTGGGTTAGTTTAAGGGAGAGGGGAGGGAAGGATATATGAGGAACCTAGCAGTTAAGGAGAAAGAAGAAGCTCAACAGAGGTAGGATCATAGGAGCAAGGGTATTAGTAAGGAAGAAAGGGGGGGAAGTGGGGGCACCTTAAATGGCAAAACCATGATAGAGGGATGAGACGGTACAAGAAAGAAACAATGCCTAGCTAGTCACGAAAACCAGAGGGAACCGTATTATTCCTACAATCTACTGACAAATTATACTTAACAGATGAAGAAATATATCTCTAGATACGGTTTATTTGAGACCAACTGGTCATTACCCAAGATTTATCTGCAGGACACACAGTAATTAAAAATGCCAGAATGGTGGAACTAACCTTCTTGGATGTTTAACAGACATACCTTGAGATCTATACTAATTGGGTCAGAGGGATTCAAAGGACACTTTTTGCTCCTTGCCCTCCTGGGTCGATAAGTTCCCAGGGACTATGAACATCGCGCAAAATGTCCTGTAATGGTGGTGGGTCATCTGGCCTCTTGATCAAGGAAGCTGAGGAGACCCCACCAGATGGACTTGAGCCAGTGTCCAGTCTATAAAGAGGAGGGTCAACACGGAGGAATCATTTCCTCCATGCTTCCAAGAGGAGCCAACAATGGTCGAGCAGGACCTTTGACTTATCCT
>NW_008359442.1:4141623-4147338 GCF_000622305.1 Nannospalax galili | reverse complement strand
GCTGACAGCACAGTGGACAGTGGCAGAGATGGCAGAGTATGGAGGCTCTAGTGGGAGAGGAAGGCTGTCTATCTGACAAGTTTGTATTCATGCTCAGATGCCGAGGAGCTCAGAAGGTGGGCGACTGTGACCAGTAATAGTCATGTATATAGAGATTAGAAATGCATGTGAAAACATCTCAATGTCAATAGGCTTGGAATGAATTTTTCTGTATGAAACTGTGTGTTTTGACAACGAAGTCGAGATCTTTTTTAAATGTTGGAACCTCATTTAATTTTATGTCTTATAGAGTTTATAAGGAGTTAAAGATTATATAAGCGTAATAATTCATATCTGTAAACCTAAAAATGTACAGCCAATTTTGAAAAAGATGTACCCTACCTCAGAAAAATGTTATTGAATAGGTTAATGCTGTTGTAATGAAACCCTTCTTCTAATTAAAAAAAAAAAAAAAACAGCAAAAAAAGTAACTCTTTAATTAGAACTGATTTTTTTTTAACTTTTTAGATTTTCACACAATACAGTTTGATGGGATCTAGATACCCTCCCTATCCATACCTCCCCTCACTGCCTCCCCCACACACAATTTAATGTACTCTGTATAAATATACTACAGCCTACAGAGTCTGCTTTGTGTCCCTAAATGTGCTTCAGTGTGGGAGCACTGAGACCTAGAGAACATCAGGAAACTCAAGCCACATCAACTCATGCCATCTATCAAACATAAGTACAATACGAAAACATTTTCACTGCAAAAGCTATTAAATGTACCTTTTCTTAGTCATTACTTGAGAACATGTTGAAGGAAATACATCCAGAAAAAGAATAAAGCAATGAAGCCAGAAACATCAAATACAGGAAACAAGAACTCCAACTTAAGAGCAAGGCATGAAGGATGTCTGGAGGAAAGGTGAGTAAGGACAGTGAGGGGCTCCAGGAAAAGATATCCAAAGCAAGTAAGAATTTCGTTTCTCATGCATGTGACCATATTAGGAGTTCTTCTCAAGAGTTTATGTTTAACATAATGAGTTCATAGAAATCCAATCAAATAAAGAATCATAAAACAGAAATATAAGCATAAGGCATTAACTAATATAGACAGTGGAGCTCTCAATGCCATATGAAACTCCTAAGATTGCTATAAATGATGGTTTCTGTGGAATGAGCCTTGAGAGAAGCAGAATTCTATAATTACTGGACTGCAAAATAATATGTCAGTAGTCTTAAAAAAGGAATGTTAATGTACGCAATCTGTAAAGCTAAAACATTCATTTACTGAAATTTATCTGAAGGGAAAAATATCAAAGGTAAACACAAAAGATGTTAAAACCATGTTTATTATTGTATTTTTATTATATAGGAAATTGAAAATAATCAAAATGTTCAGAATAGGCTATCATTAATTATTGAACACCAATACTAAATATGAAGCTAGAGGTAAATTGGTATTGAATATTTTTGTGATATATCATTAAGTGAAAATGTAGGCTAATATAGTACATGGATGATCTTTTCTACCATTTATAAATAGGAAAAAAACATTAAAAGTAACCTTAATGAACACTATGATGACACATTAGCCATTCCTAATTCTCAAGGGATGGAGTGTAGGTACACTGCTTTACTTTTCTCCAAATGAATATGGTTCTGCTTGTTCTACCATTAGAAATAAGGTGACACACAGGAAAATAGTAAGTCTGCTCTGCAACTGTCCCTGCCATGAAGTGAAGTCACTTTACTCATCCCTCCTCACATCCTACCTCGTCCTGAGATTTGCTTTGACCTACAGAATGCTGCAACAGTGATGCTGTGTCAGTCCTGAACCTAGCCTTTTTTGGGAAGGAAAGTTTCCCTTTACAGATTTAGGACTAAATGGGGAGCCTGTGAATTAATTGACAGCACATTAACAGTAGGAAAGTTTTAATTCACATGCATGTAGAACACTCACTCAAGAGTGAAGGGAAGGAAAGGGAGATAAGACTTTGGTGGAAACAAACCAGCTTCTCTGGGGAAGAAAATGGAAGGGATGACAACTTCTGATCAAGTGCTAAGGGTCAGCCTCTGTCCTGGCCGGAAACTCCCCCAGTGAGGGGGTATGTGGAAGCTTCCTTCTCTGCAAGCTGTCCTCAACCCAAGGAAGAAGTTCAGAAAAACGCATCTCTTCTGTATTTGTGGTATCTCAAATGCCTTCAGTTTAAAGTAGACCTTATGCCATTTTAGTAGAGTATGAGTCCCTTTAGCTCAAGAAAATGTACAGCTCTACTCTTCCCTTCCTACAGCCTTAGTCTTGCAAACAGGTTGTCGTAAGAACATGCCTGGGCTGGCTTGCTGGAGAAGGGGGCACTAGTCACCCTAGCCATCAAAACCAATGTATTAGAAATCAGCCACCTTGGCTTCCCCAACAGCTGAACTCAAACTCAGATGCCAAATTCCTGAGGATAGAGAACTGCCTACTGAGCCAAGTCAGCTTGCCAGGCAAAAGAATCAGCACTATTCTTAAACTACAAAGCTCTGAGTGATTTGTCATACAGTTACAAATATCTAATAGAGATGTATTGTTTATTTTAAAACTGATAAATGATTTATTAGAAAACTATGTTAGGTTGTATATTAGTTACTTTTCTGTTGCTGTGATAGAAACACTAACCAAAGGAACTTATAAAAGGAAGAGTTTATTTAAGCTTATGGTTCCAACAGGCAAGAGTCCATCATGGCAGGGAGGCATGGTGGCAGAGTGGCAGAGTGGCTGGAGGAGGAGCAGAAGCTAAGCTCTCACATCTTCAAGCAGGCACAGGAAAACAAAAGAGCAACTCAAGTTCCAGCAAGGCTTAAGAACTCTCTAAGCCCACACCCAGTGATGTGCTTCCTCCAAGTTAGCCACACCTTCTAAGACCTCCCAAAACAGCGCCACCAACTGGGGACAAAATGTCCAAATATTTAGGGAGACATTCTCATTCAAATCTCCACAGGTTGATTGGCCATGAAAATATAATCGCTGGTGACATGGAAAATGATGGACAAGAAATTTAAGATATTTTTTTCCTCTGATTATCTATCTACACATAAAAAGAATAAGAGATGATATGACATTTAAAGCCAAGGAGAGAGAACTTTTCTTTTATGCACAGCACAGGAATTAATGCAAAGACTTTATATATCTAGTGAGTGCTTCTAACACAAGCAGTTTGGCAAAGATACACACATTTGTGAGGTCAGAAGAACATAAAGCTCTGATGATACAGAAGGCGCTAGAGAAGAGCAAGTGGCAGCCACATGTGCCCGTCTGTCTGCCTTGGGTTTAACAGAGACTACTAGCTTTTTCTTTCTTAAAATTTATTAATACCTGGAGCTGGAGAGATGGCTTAGTGTTAACCAAAAAGCATGTACTGCTCTGGCAGAAGGCCTAGGTTCTCTTCCCACCCAAGGGCAGCTCATAAACACATATAACTCCAACTCCATGACATATGATGCCCCCTTCTGGCCTGTGTGAGTACCTATACCCACATGCACATACCCACACATAGACACACACATATGCACATTGTTTAAAAATAAATCTTTAAATTATTACCACAGTATAACCCAACCACTACTGTTCTGCTGCCCTGAACCACCAGGTAGAGTTATACAACTTTCCTTAATGCCTGTGTCTTTAAACATTGACATTGTCAGTTGGGATTGAAAACCACAGGAGAAAAGCAAGTCATTCCTCCTCTTCTGACATGGCTATGAATTATATCACAACTCAGTCAAGATCCTAGGACTAGCTTATCGTTTTAAAATAATAATAATAATAATAATGACATGAGTATTTTCTCCTGATTTCTGAACCAGAGGTGCTTCAATGCAAGTTGTGTGTGTATACACTGTCTTACAAAAGAGAGACTTTTTTTTTTTTCCAGAGAGCCACTTAGTACTGGGTTTTCGTTTGTTGGTGATTTTTTTCCCATTTGTTTGTGTACAAGAGACACCTTCAGTTTTACTTTATGGAGATTTGTAGAAGGACATAGTCCCAATCATTTACTTTTCAATGCAGGGCTACTGTTGAAAATTTGGTTTACTCCTGAAATGGAATATTTCTAGCTGTGAGGGTAAAATTTTAAAGAACTAATTGTTTCCTTTTATTTTTGATTAACATGATTAATTATATCTACTAATAGTGTTTATTGTGCTATTTTACACATGCATACAGTACGCACTGTTCAAATACAGTCCATCTTTTTTTCTGGTGCTGGGGATGGAACCTAGTGTCTAGTACATGCTGGGAAACACTGTGCCACTGATCTACACCATCCACTAACTCAACTCTCCTAACTTCCCTTTATTAATGACAATTTTTTCTCTTACAATAGAGAAACTGTAAAATTATATCAACTATAGTTCCCATTTTCTAAAGATTTTATGTAAGTATACATAACCTTTAATATTAAAATATAAGAATACTAATTTATTAGTGATGTTTCATTTTAACATTCACATTTCTGCTTTTATGATATGGTTGGCATAATACATAATTACAAAAGAGTAACCCACAATAACAGCAGTATAAACCCACTCAAATACTTAAATCACACACTTTATTGAGACTGTGGCTTAACACACCAAATTACTGCTTTAAGGCACACTGAAATGTTTGGTCTTAGCTTTTTCCTGGAACTCATATGTTTTATTTTGTCTTAAAGCAAACAGATAATGATTTCTTGAAAATCTGAGGGTCACAAATATGTGCTACAATAAGTTTCCCAAAGTACTTGCTTCATCTGAGCCTACCAATAATACTGAGCAGTCAGAATTTGGTGAACATACATGTAAATCTTGCAAATCAGATCAATACTGTGGTGAGGGACCCATATTTTTTTAGCTATAAGCTTTTTGCTGCCTTCTTTCTGAGGCCCAGTAATAGCTTATAAAGAAATAATATGGAAATGATATAAAGAAAAAGGAATGAATTCTTACAAATGGGTAGTTATTATTACAAGAATCAGAGTTTAACACACATACCCTAAGCCTCTAAACATGAGCACAAACCTCACCACAGACCCTTGCTTTACAGCTATGTCTTCTCTCTTAACTATGTCACACAATTCCTCAGTCTTCGACCCTGAATGACCTTCAAGGTCTGAAGTTATAATATTGAATACCGAACCCCTAAGCCATCTCTTGTTATAAATAATTCATAGCTGCAATAATAGCTGCATTATTAAGAGTATATGATGTACTTGATCAGACATAGTACACAATCTTCCCACAACACAATGAGATAGCTTATTACCTTTGTTTTATATAAATAAATATTATACATGAAATAAATATTATATATCATATTATAATGTATAATATATATTATACATGAAAATGAAACCTTAAAAAGAGTTGAATTATTCAGGAAGAACAAGCAAGTAGTAAAAATAAATGGCAAAATCAGGACTTAAAGCAAGTACTCTAGATTAATATACCCCATCATCTTTACTGGAAGAGGTTTCATAATGTTAAGAGTTTTTTTCATAGTGATCAAATATTCAGATTCAGATTTAAAATAAATAGGAGAGGAAATCAATTTTCCCACAATGGTTTTAATCTGCAGTGTCTCCATGGGCTTATGTTTTGATATTTGTTTACCAGCTCATGGTGTTATTTGGGAAATTTCTGGAAACTTTGGAAGATAGCAAAAGTGGATCACTGAGAGTGTGTGCTTAGAAGTATATTAATCCCTAA
>NW_008359442.1:4128316-4141610 GCF_000622305.1 Nannospalax galili | reverse complement strand
TCTCTCTCTCTCTCTCTCTCTCTCTCTCCCTCTCTCTCTCCTCTCTCTCCTTCATGTCTTCTGTGATATGAATAGCTGTCCTCCACCACATGTTCCCAATGGTGGGATCTTTTACTCAAGCATATAGATCCCGAACTCTCTGAAACCAAGAGCCAAAATAAATCTTTCCTTCCTTAAGTTGTTTCTGTCAAGTATTCTGATCACAGTAACACAAGAGCAATATACCTGTGATCTTTGAGGTCATCTCTATCTATATATAATACAACGTTATGTTCTGATGGCCTGCATAGACCAATATTATGCCTGTGATCCCTATGCAATTAATTGTCATGATTGGCTCCAGATGTCAACTTGACACACCTGGGAAGACATAACCTCAATTGGGGGATTTCCTCCACATGAACATGTCTGTGAGGCATTTTCTTAATTGCTGAGTGACATGGGCAGGTAGTCCTGGGTTGTGTAAGAAAGCAGGCTAAGCACAGACCAGAGAAGCAAACCAGTGAGCAGCATTGGTCTGTGGTCTGTGCTTCAGCTCCTGCTTACATTTCCTCCCCTCGGTTCTTACCTTTCCCTCCAAGGCAAACTGCGCCCTGGAAGTTTAGGATGAAATAAGCCCTTTCCTCCTCAAGTTGTTTTTGGCCAGAGTGTTTTTTAATCACAGCAATAGAAAGCAAACTAGAACATTAATTATTCCTTCTTCTCAAAGGTATCCTGGTTAGGGTAACAAAGTTTATGGTTATTCTCCTTATAAAGATTATTTGTATGATGTTCTCCTTCAAAGTAGCAAAGCAGACCAGATACCCTGACTCTCCTTATGAAATAAAAAAAAGCCAGGTAAAAAATAGTTTGAAAGTCTGTCCTCATGTATAATTAAGCTGAGAAAAAATTAGAAATGTTATGAGAAACCTAGAGAAATAAGTAAAATTACTTTGCTTTGAGGGCATTAGCCAAACAGGGTGAACTGGAGTTTTCAACATCTCACAGAAAACAAGATGAGCAACAAAATCCAGGCCCTAATCAATCAGGAAATTGAGTAGAATGAGACCGTCCCAGGAAGTCATAACAGATGACTACCACTCAGTATTGAGCAGAAAAAATCCCAACTCATGAGAGAACATGAGGAAATGTTATCTAAAGCAGACTATAAATATAGAATATGAAAGAAATACAGAACATGAAATAAATATCAGCATGCTTTTTTTTTTGTCTTTTTGAGATAAGGTCTCCTTGTAACCCCAGCTGTACTGGAACTCACTGTGCTGGGATTATGATAGCATATATCAAAAAATATCATAAGACGAAATTAGTGACCAGTACATTTTATTTTAAAAAAAACATAAAAAACAGTAGTTGAAAGTCAGCCAATTATTTGCTTTAATGATTTCAAGACATATTATAAAGGTGCAGCAATTTATACAGTATAATGATAACACAGGGCCTTAAAAAAAAAAAAAGAGCAAAATAGTCAATAAAGAGCCGGGCATGGTGGTGCACACCTTTAATTCTAGCACTCAGGAAGCAGAGGCAGGCAGATCTCTGAGTTCAAGGCCAGCCTGTTCTACATAGTGAGTTGCAGAACAACTGGGGCTACAGGGCAACTCTGTCTCAAAAAGACAAAAAAAAATAGTCAATAGAACACGCTGATATGGATACTTGATATATGACAACCGAAAACTGTAGCAGTACAAAGCTGTGAGAAAGAAGAGGCTTTTTTTCTCCAAAATAGTGCTTAGGGAATTTTCTAGAGTCAGAAAATTGAAGGTGGACTGGTGAGATTTTTCAGAAGATGTCCTGCTTAGTTGTCAGCTTGACACACCTGGGAGGAGAACCTCAATTGAAATACTTCCTCCACCAGATCAGCCTGTGGGTTTGCCTGTGGGCATTTTCTTGATTGCTAATGTTGGAATGCCCAACCCACTATGGTTGGTGCCATCTTTATGCTGGTGGGCCTAGGTTGTAGAAGAATGTTTGCTGACCAAGCCTCAGGGAGCAAGCCAGTAAGTGGTGTTCCTCCATGGTCTCTGCATCCATTCCAGCCTCCAGATTCTTGCCCGTGAGCTCCTGCCCTGGATTCTCTCAATAGTGGACTGTAACATGTAAACCAAATAATGTTTTCCTCCGTAAGGTGCTTTTGGTCATGATGTTTATCACAGCAACAGAAACTAAAACAGAACAGTGGGTAAAGGAGGTTGCTGCCAGCTCTAATGACCTGAGCTAGATCCCCAGGACCTACATGATGGCAGGAGAGAACTAACTCCTACAAGTTATCCTCGACCCCCCACATGCAAGCTGTGCATGTGGAAGACCGAGAACAACTTGTTTATTTGGTTTACAGGTTACAGAGTATATAAAGAAGTTCTACAAGTCATTGAGAAATATTAAGATGCCGCTCAACTTAAAAATAGGGACAAATGCCTTTCAAACAAAATAAATGTAATGACCAATAAGGTATGAAAAAGCACCAGACCTCATTTAAATGATCCTCAAAATACAACTAAAATTCCAGTAAGAGTTGTCATTGTCCATTCAGAGGATTAAGGAGAAAAATGCAAGTATGAAATCTCAAAAATATTCTTTGAGATGGTGGAGGCCAGAAATCCTCACACACTGCTGGTGGAAATCTAAGTTAGTACAAACACAGAGAAAAATAATGTTGTTACTTGTCAAAGGCATAGCCACCATTTGTCTTGCCTATAAGACAATTGTGTATTTGTAGCCTAGGAAATCATATGTAAAAAAAAACTCAGAGCCCAGATTGCTGGCACACACCATTAATCCTAGCACTCTGGAGGCAGAGCCAGGAGGACCTCTGTGAGTTACAGTCCATATAGGGTTATACAGTGAGATTCTGTCTGATTGTTCAAAAAGCTCTATCATTAGACCAAATGCCAATTGTAAACAGAAGAGACATTTCCTATACAATGTTATCATATGAGAATGTCATACAATAGCAAAAATTAGTAAACTATAGCTACTTGCAATAATACAGATGATTCTTATGAATGTACATTTGACCCTTAGAAGGGGGGAAAATTCAAGAGAAAAAAAGATTGTTTCCTTGGGGCTGGAGAAATAGCTCAACAGTTAAGAGCTCTTACAGAGGACTCAAGTTTGGTTTTCAGCACCCATGTGAGGCAGCTTACAACTGCCTATAACTCTAGCTCCAAGGGATCCATCTCCCTCTACTGACCTCCACAGGTACCTGCACTCATGTATATACCAAGACATAGACACACACTTATACATATAATTTTGAAAATAATCTTTTTTAAAAGGAAATCATTCCCTGTTTCATGAAGCTCAAACCAGGCAAAACGAAATTATATTATTTAAGGAGTAAAATTTAAAGGAGTGGCATTGCTGGTCATTCTATTAGAAAGGAACATGATAAATGCAAGTTTAGGATTGAATCTACCTCTGGGAAAAGGATAGGGTTCAAGGAGAATACACAGAGGCTTTCAAAGTAATGGCAATGTTCTTGAAAAGGGGGATAAATACATAAGAGCTCAGTATTTTATATACCCAACTCCTATTCTATAAATGTTATTTGGCATCTAGTCAATAATTCACTAAAGAAAGAAACTGCATCTGATCAGTTTTTTTGATAGAAAAAAAAATAGCTTTTTTTGAGATAGGGTCACATTGTGGAGCCCTGACTGACCTAGAATGTAGTATGTATGTAGTATGGGCCACCTTGAACTCACAGAGATCTTCTACCTCTACCCCTTGAATACTGAGATTCAAGGGGTACATTGCCACCATCAGCTGAGATTGAACATTTCTGTTAAGTATATGCTCTGTGGAAGATATTCATCACAGTGAGCCAGCACCTCATTTCTTCATTGGAAATGGCCAGGAAGCACCACTCAAGAACTCCTTCAGAAAGATTTGTTCATTTTATTTTCATTTTATTATTTTAAATGTGTGTGTGTGTGTGTGTGTGTGTGTGTGTGTGTGTGTGTGTTTGCAGAGCCCAGAAAAGGGTGTTAGATCCCTTGGAGTTGGAGTAACAGGGGTTGTGAGTCACTCGACATAGGTGCTAGGAACTGAACACTTGTCCTTTGGAAAGTAGTACATTCTCTTAACCATTAAGCCATAAGCACTCTTTTTTAAAAATATTTTTATTGATTCTTTGGGAATTTCATACAATATATTTTGAACATACTCAAACTCCCTCCCCACCTCCACCTCCACCCTACTACTACCCTCACCTGACTTCACATCCTCTATTTTTATTTTTGAAAAGACCTCTTGAGTCTAATTTCTGTTCCCCAAATGTTCTTGGGTGTGGGTTCATCCACTGGAATCTGATCAACCACCCTTAAAGAAAACCGACTCTCCCACTTCCAGTGGCTATCAATTACCAACAGATCCTCAGCTCCAGGTGGGATTTTGCCCACCTCCCCTAACTATGCTGGGTTTTTATCTGGCTGAACTCAACCTTATAGTGTTGTAAGGAGGAGTATCAGACTTGTGGTAACTTCCTTCTGCCCATGGATTCAGTGTCTCTAATTCCAAAGATCTGAATTAGTTGTTTTTAGTTCACAGGTCCATAGTTAATATCATCTTTGATAACTGTATGACATTTATGCCCTGGAGGGGGATGTGTCTCACAGGGTCTCTGACCAAGATGATTTAACCGTGTCTCATCAGTAGACAGTTATAAGAGTGCACACACTCAGAGTCTCAGACTGTGTGTAATTTAAGGAAAGTGACTAGCAAGATTTAGCAAGTTTCTAGGTTTTGGCAATGAATGTATTCAGAGCTTGGCTGAAATATAGATAGTGTGACCCTTCAAGTGTCCCTTCCCAGGGATCTGTTATCTTGAAGCTTGTCACAGTGTCTAGGAGTTCTTTAATAATTATTTATTGAATAAATATATAAAAGACGGAGGGAGTGAAAGACTTCTTCCTTTTGTCATTTCTGTCCAGACATTGAAAAGAAGTCAAAGCCAAGTAATATTTTGTCAAAAAGAAAATCTTAAAATGCACACAGAAAAAAGGAAAGTCCATTTTCACCCACTGATACAAATTTTCCTCATAAATTAGCATTTTTTAAGCTTAAAAAGGAATAAAAAAACATTACCAATCAATGTCAGAATGCAGACACACTTATAAACTGGAAGACTGACATCCTCCTGCTATGAAGGAATATTTGAACCATAAAGGATAACTCTTCAAGAACTACAGTGAAATGATGTTCAACTACATTACTCTGGGACTCACCAGAGTCTCTAAGTGAAGACAGAATACTGTCTCCAGATTGTCCCAGCTGGAATTGAACAAAACTATAGTGCAACAGAAATACCTATATCTTATTTTTAGCAGTTTTATTGAGATAAAACTCACACACTAAAACACTTAGCCACTTAAAGTATATGGGTCAGTGTGGTTTTTATTGTATACACAGAGTTCTGCAACCATGACCACACTCTAAATTTAAAACATTTTCATCACCTCAAAAGGAAATCCTACGATCACCAGTTATCTATGTGTTTCCTTCACAGTTCCAAGCAGTCACTAATTTACATTCTACTCTAACTCTGCCTACTCTTCACATTTCATAAGGTGTAATCATATAATGTGAACTTTTATGACTGGCTACATTCACTTAACATTATGTTTCAAGGTTCACCCATCTTACAGAATCAATATTTCATTCCTTATTATGGCCAACTAATTTTCCCTTGTGTAGATATACCATATTTTATTTATCCATACATCAGATTATGAATGGCTGGGTTTAACTCCACTTGTTAAGGGCTATGAATAATGGTATGAACATTTTTATTTATAGACATAAATTTCGCTTGAGAACATACTTAGGAGTGGCATTGCTGGTCATATGTTCAATGACTAACAGGCTGCTTCCCATTTTGTATCTCCAACAAAAATGAAGAGGATTCCAATTTCCCCCTGAACTTGTTAATACTTATGTTCTATTACAGTTATGTTTGTGAATATGAAGTGGAATCTCATTGTGGTTCTGATTTGATTTCCCCAAGGACTACTGATGTTGATCTCCTTTCTTGCTTCACCAGCTACTTACATATTTTTCAGAGAAAAGTATCCATGCATATCATTTTCCCAGTTTTTTAATGAGTTGTCTCTGTATCGTTCAGTTATAACTCTACAGATTCTGTATACAGCCTTTTATCAGATTTAATATTTGCAAGTATTTTCTTTTAATCTTTGGGCTGTCTTTTCACTTTCATAATGATATAACTTGTATTATAAAAGTTTTTAATGAGACATAAGCAATGTAAACACTTTTTTAATTTGTGCTTTGGTATGATATCATGGAAACATTTGCAAACCCAAGAGCACAGTGACTTATTCTTATGTTTTCATTGAAGACAGAGGTTTAGCTAGTGAATTTAAGATCTTGAGCCACTGCAGTAATTTTTTTTGTGTCTATGAAATGAGATAGGGATCTGTGCTGGATAACTTTAGTTGTCAACTTGGCACACCTGGGTAGAGGGTGCCTCAATTGGGGAATATCCTCCATTGGACTGGCCTGTAGCCACATCTGTGGGGTATTTTCTTGATTTTTGAGTGATGTGAGAGGGCCCAGCCTACTGTGAGTAGTGTCGCCCCTGGGCAGGTTGTTCTGTATTGTATAAGAAGGCAGGCTGAATATGGGCCAGGGGAGCAAGCCAATAAGCAGTGTTCCTCCATGGCCTGTGCTTCAGCTCCTGCTTCCAGGTTCCTGCCCTGAGTTCCTACCTTGGGCTCCCTGATGAATTGTGACCTGGGAGATATAAGCCAAATAAACCCTTTCCTCCCCAACTTGGTATTGGTCAGAGTATTTTGCCACAACAATTGAAAGCAGACTAGAACAGTCTCCAACTTTTATATGTGGACACCCAGTTACACAGCATTATTTCTTGGATAGCTCTTTCTCAACTTATATTATGCACACCTAATAAAAGCAATAATTCACTATAAATAAAAAGCTTGTTCCTGGAGCTCCAATTCTGTCTCACTGATGTATATGCTATCCTAACTCAAGTATCACTATCTTGATCCTCATAACATTATGATTCGAATTGAAAATCAATAATGTGTGAGTCTGGAAAACTTTTTCCAAGCCTCTTACATACTACATTACTTTTAGTTTCAGTTTGGCAACGTCTGCAAGAGGGTCAGCCAATGTTTTAGTAGAGATTACCTTGTATCATTGATTGTATAGACCAATTAGGTTAACATTACCATCTTACCAATATTAAGTCTACTAATCCTTGAATAAAGATAAATACTCATTTATTTAGAGCTTTTACATTTTATTCCAACAATATTTTGTAATTTTCAGCATAGAATCCTCATTTGTTCAAACGTTTCCCAAACATTATTCTCTTTGATGTGACTGTAAATGGAATTAGTTGTGTTCTACAACCTTGTTCAACATATTGATTCATTCAAACTCTTTCACCAGGTCCTTCCTCCAGTAATCATTTCATGTACAAGATCAAAGTGTTTGTCAATAAGACATTTTACATCTCCCTTTCCAATCTCAACACATTTTATTTCCTTCATTATGAAATTTCTCTGGCCAGAACCTACTGTACTATGTGGAGCAGAAGGGATAAGCACAAATATCCTCATCTAGTTCCTGATCTTAGGAGGAAAGTATTTGGACTTTCAACATTAGGTATAATGTTATCTATGGGTTTTCCAAGATGTTCGTTATCAAACTGAGAAAGTTTACTTTTTGCTTAATTTATGGAGGGCTTTGTTTTAATCATGGAAGGTTGTTGTATTTTTATCGAATATTCTTTCATTTATTTAGATGATCAGTTGAACCTTGAGCAGGAGAACGTTGCTGGGCATAGAGAATATGACTTCAGAGAATAAAAATCACATTTCAATAAAGGATAACCTTGAGGGCCTGATGTTTCATACTTACTATAACTCAATCCAAAACAGCAAGGGATAAATGTTTTAAAAATAATAGTAATAATAATAATAATAATAATAATAATGTACTAACTGGGCCAGCAGGATGGCTTAGGGGATGTCCTAGTTAGCTTTAACTATCAACTTGACATAGCCTAGAATCAGTTGAGAAGGGATTGCCTAATGAGATTAGTCTGTGGACACGTCTAGATTACCTTACTTGACATAGGAGGGCCCAGCCCGGTGTGGGCAGCACTATTCCCGGGGCAGGTTGTCCCAGGCTGTATAGGAGACCTAGCTAAGCAAGGGCTTGTGAGCAAGCCAGTAAGCAGCCTTCCTCCATGATTTCTGTTTCAAGCTCCTGCTCAAGCTCCTGCCCTGACTTCCCCCACTGATGGACTGTGACCTGAAACCTGAATTAAACCCTTTCCTCACCTAAGTTACTTATGGTCATGGTGTCTGTCTCTGTTACAGAATATAACAATACTTAATAGCGGCTAAAGACACATTCACCATCAATGCTAACAAGCCGAGTTTGATTCCCTAGAAAAACATAGAAGGAGAGAACTGATTCCCACGAGTTGTTTTCTGACCTAAATGTACGTTGTGGCATGGACATTCCCATGAGCACACACACATACACATGCACATACATGCACACACAATAAATAAATGTAATAAAAATTATTTTAAAAATAATTGAATAACAATATGTACTTGAACATAATTTTAGTTACAGATACAAAAGGCTCACTAAGCTAAAACAAAGATACCTTTGTCATTGTTATATAACCTAACAATTAGGAAGCAGTGACTAGTTTTACTAGGTGTACAGTCATAGTCAATTTTAAAGTCTATAAGTATAAGTGAGTCCTTATTTATTTTTCTGCAAAGTCAAAATCTAAATTAAAATACATTAAACTGCTTACAAAATGATTAGATTCAATTTTGTTTGAAAAATAATGTGGGTGGAAGAAAAATAAGAAAATCAGTTTAGTTTTGACCTTCCATTACACAACCTAAGCTGTCTGATTAATGAAGATATTACCCAACTGGAAGAATAGGTGAAAGAAACTCTTGACCTCATAGAACTGGAATAACATCATGTGGGAGTCACAAGGAAAAACTTAAATGTCAAATATATCTGCCTTAAGCTGTTATGGAACGTTCTACATTTCAGAGAAGAAAAGTAAACTCTGTAAAATGAAATTTGGACCAAAGCTGCATTTGATGGTAACAAATTAAAGCACACCATCACAAGGTTTGCAATCCATGCTGCCATATTTTCCCAGTGCAGCCAGCACTATTACTGCCTCACTTCCAATTCATGAAGCCTATTCCATAGGAAACATACTTTAAAGTATACTGGTGGCAAGTACTAATAATGCTGTTATCATTACATATAGGACAAGATTAGCCTAGCTAAGGGATAAAATCCAAAGCAAAGAAATCACCTACAGTGACAGTTTAGTGTGCTTTCAGTGTGACATAGAAGTCTTAAAGGATAAGGGTAGTAATCACAATAACAATAATCTGGATGTAGTTCACTAATTTATAAGAATAATGTAATCAAGGATCAGAGGGTTGTCCTTTTTGTACTTTGCCATCCTCAGAGAGCTGCTGTCATCTGCAAATTTGCATCATCATAATCACATGATGGCTGCCATCAACTCAGAAATCAACCCAACAAACAACCACATCCAAAGTCTAGAAGGGGAATTATTTCATTTGTATGGCCCTATCCGGGAGGAAGCCCAGAGCCACTATATATGGCTACACAGGTATACACTGCAGATCTCCAGAAATAGTCACAGGACCACAGTGAGATGACCTTAGACAGCAGGCCTAGGGTCTCCTTCCTAAAGTCTTCCAGCAGAATTCACTTCAGGACTGGCGATTACATCCTATGCCCCTGTCTTTGTTGCCAATGACGTTAAGAAAGCATGTTCATTTTCTATCACAGGAGGTAGATCAGACAGGCTTACTCTGGCAGAAAAGAAGGAAAAAAGAAATGGCTCTGGATCAATCTGCATACCTACTCTGTAATTTTCTGTGATTTAGCACTAATTTGATCACATACACCAGTTGTGGTGGCACACACTAAGCTCACTCTTTGAGCAGGTCAATACACTTTTTGTTTCACATCCTCATTAGTGAACTGGGGTTAAAAGAGTTAAAAACAAAAGCTGGGTATGGTGTTGCATGCCTTTATTCACAGCACTATGGAAGCAGGGACATTGTGAGAGCAAGGCCAGCTGAGGTTACAGGGAAACTCAAAAAAACGGGTTAATGGGCTGGGCAGATGGCTCAGTAGTTAAGAGCACTGGCTACTCTTACAGAGGACCCAGGTTTGGTTCCCAGCACCCACATGGCAACTAATAACCATCTATAACTCCAGTTCCAGGAGATCCAAAGCCCTCCCTCTGACCTCTTGGTCACTGTGCAACACAGGTGCCCTAACATGCATGCAGGCAATATATTTCTACCCATAAAATAAGAATAATAACTAATATCTTTTTTAAAATATTAAAAACTTGGGGCTGGAGAGATGGCTCAGTGCTTAAGAGCACTGACTGCTCTTGCAGAGGACCCGGATTTGATTCCCAGCACACACATGGTGGCTATGAACTGTTCTTAACTCCAGTTCCAAGGGAACCTGAATCCCTCTTCTGACCTCTGCAGCATCGCATGACACAGGTGCGCTCATGTACATGCAGGCAATACACTCATACACATAAAATAAAAATAATAAATAAAATATTTTTTAAAAAAATTAAAAACTTATTCATGTTACAAATTTATATAAGCAGTAAAGTGTAGCAAAATCCACAAAAATGTTCATGGCATTTGACTATAATGCTACTTCAGAAAAATCAATCCTAGAAAATACTTCAATATATGTAAGAAAATCATATACATACAAAAATATTAAGCAGTCTTTAGGTGTCAGACACTAAGCCTCTTTGAGGACTTTTGGGTCTTTCGTAGAAAAAATTTTATTGCTTTTCTATTATCAAATAAGCCATCACAATGTTTACAATTATCAGGTAGTAAATCTGTGTTAATGACTAGACAAGAAAACAGAAATACACGGTTATAATAGTATAATGTCATTTTAGAATAAATGATCATAGTATGGTTTAAAAACAAAACTGAAGGACCTATTTCAGAGAAATCGAGATTAAAGTTGGGCATGGAAAAAAAATTTTAAATGGAACCTAGGTCAAAGACCTGAGAGATAGGGAGTAATCAATGTTCAGTGACAATATCGTGCTTTTGTATGGTGCTATACAGTTTTTCAAATGCATTCACAGCTATGACATGTGAGAGAGTGTGATGCCCACATTTTAGGTGACAAACTCCAGTTCCAAGAGTGAAGTGACTTACCTATTTTCTACAGAACTGGTAAATCCAGAAAGTTAGATTCAAATATGCATCTTGAGGAGGCATTCAAGCCAGAAACAATGAAATAATGTAAAACATGTATGTGAACTTCACAGGCAATCTTTCCTTCATAGCCATATACTTCTTAATGTTCTCAGACTCTTGTAAGTGGTAGGTTTTTTAAGTGGGGGGAGATCACTTACTGCGTGATTTTTTGACAACTAGACATAACAACATAATTAAGAATGAAAGACTGCAACACTAGATGCCAAGATTGGAACTCATGGGTGTCTGAAGAATGATCTGTTTGTTGCTAATCATAATTGTTCTTGACTCTGTTCTTAAAAGGAATTCTTTTCCTTTCAAAACACAGAAACCAAATTTGTAGACTGGTTTGCCCTGCCTCTTCTCTAACAGTGTAGGTGATAAGAACTGCTTATTGTTAAGGTTTAGATAGCCCTGCCCCCTCACCAACAGGATCCCAAGGACTTCTCATGCTCCTGAGAAAAGGGAACCTAGCTGATAAGCACCTTGGTCTTTGAAGTCAAGAAAAGCAGACTTTTCTCCAATTTGGCCAACACAGCAGGCTTCCCCTTTGATCCCTAAAGAGGACAGGTTTTAACAGCCCTGCTCTCCCACTCCACCCCAACTTTAAAAAAATACATCTTCCCACCTTCTGCAGGAAGCAGAAGCCTCCCTTTTAAAAAGACCCCAGCTCAAGACCTAGGCAGACATTTTCCCTTCTGGGAAGGGAATCTGTCCCATGTGTTCCTTTGCTAATAAACCCTATTTTTGATAGAGTTTTATCTGTGTCTTGGTGCCTCAGCCTCCATTCGCTTGTTCTCCACCAACTTTTTACCTATCAGATGGTGCCAAAACCCGGTTCTTACTTCAAGGGACCCGCCTAGACTTCTCCAACGCCACTAACCTGCCTTTCAGGTACACTTCTTTTCTCTCTCCTCCTCTCCCCAGCCCTCTGCTTTGCTCTCATCTCTTTCTGGCTCTCCTCCCTGGGAACACTCTGCCCTGCCTACTTTTGATCTCCTTTCCCATTGATTTTCACCACTCCCGGACAGCACCGTGGTCTCTGTGATGGACCTGCTTCATCCATTCCCTATCTCAGTTCCCCCACCAGCTGCTCACCACCAGCATCTCGCCCCCTCCTTTGCCATGGGCCTGCAAGGTCTGTTGTCTTCCATCCTTTTTCCTGTCTTTATCCTCTTCTACTGCCTTTCTTCCTCACTTTACTTGGGATGATTTCTGATACTGTTCAATCTAACATACAAATGCTCTGTATCCTTCTCCTCTCTCTCTCCCTCCCATATTAAAGCTTTCTACTCCCTGCTGTGTGCCTGCCTGCCAGCCTACCACATGTCTGACCTCCCATGCATGCTTTAAACCTGCATGACCCCAAGCCATTTTTTCCCTTCCTGCTATTCACCCCCTCCAGGCAGCTGCCAAGATTGCCAGCTCCCCTGCCCTGGAAATTTTTTCCTTTAACATTCTAATAAAATGAAGTTTCCAGCTGGGCCCATTCTTAAATTCTCTTATAAATTTGGCTTAAAACCCTTTAGGGGACCCTTTCTCCCCATTTTGACTAGCCTAAACCAGCTGGGCAACTTTGCTGGAGCATTTAAAGAATTTCAGGTGGCTTGCCCCATTGACAAACAAAAAACGTTTTAAAAGCCTTTTTTTTTTCTCCTAAACTTTTTCTCAGACAAAGGGGCTTGAAATTTTGATCTTGGGCCCTCTTGGGCATCAAGCAACTGATACTCAGGCGCCTACTTTTCTAACTAGACGTAACCATTTTAAATTTCACTATACATAAAAGGTCACAGGCACTGCTCAGGAGAGTCATATGCTTTCAGACCAATGAACACTGATTCATATGCCCTTTTCCTTCTGCTGCCCTCATGAGTTTCCTTTCCAGCATAGCTGTGTCTACAAACTAAGAGATCCTGAGAACTTGGCTTTGCATTCACAGCTACAATGGTTGGTGATGAACATGGATT
>NW_008359442.1:4123806-4128064 GCF_000622305.1 Nannospalax galili | reverse complement strand
GGGATTACTTTAAGTTTTAACTTCTATGGTATATTTATTGTTTTATAAAGATGATTGTTTTAAGTTTTTACATTGTTTGACATAATTATGGATATTTACAAAGCAATTATTTTTAGGTTCTGACATTGTTTGAATGACATCTTTATCTGGTAATTTCAAAGGAATTATTTAGATTTCAACATCTTTTATATGGTATTTGCTAATTTCTAAAAATGACTATTTTAAATTCCTACTGTTTTACATAGTATATTTGCTAGTTTCTAAATGGAACTTAAAGTTTTTCTAGCCATTTGCCTTCAAGGTGCAAAGGGAGCTGACACTTTGTGATGACTAGACCTATGAAGCAGATGAAAATTGACTGTACTCCAGGGCCAAAAACTTACAAGAGACAAGCTACTACCAACACATAGTTACAACAATGAGAGGTAAAAGTAATAGTCTACTTAAATGAGAGGCCTGAGATACCATCTCTACTGGTCTTAACTCCTCCCCTTTCTACATTGTGATTCTAAGCCTGTTTTTCTCTGAAATAGTTATTTCCCTCTCTGATACTCAGATGCTCTATGTTTGCTTATGTTCCTGCCCCATCATTCCCTGAGTGCTTTCTAGTTATAAAGTCAGGGTAATATTAATTATATTGGTAAATTATCACGTGCTGTTTGAGCTCACTGAGACACTGGCTCTGAAGATGGGATTGGCCTTCCCACTTCAGACTTAAGCTTATTATCTCAAAATCTGTTCTCCAAGACTTTTCCAGGTTCAAGCTGGCCACTTGACCCTGCGACAAGGAGGAGAACAACAAAACAGCCTAATAATAAAAGCACTATGTAGTTGAGAACTGCTAAGGTGTAAATTAATTTCAACAGAGGGTATTACTGACTATAATAAAACTAGCTAATGGAATTATTTTCAGTACTATTTACATTTTATTTATTCTTAACCTAATCTGTTAATGTTTCCTTTTGTCCTTCCTATCTCCTCTGATTTATGTCTTAGATTGACAAGGTTTTATTAACTTTCTTCAGTTATTTAGGTCTTAAAAAGGAAAAAGATGCTACCTCAAAACTATATAAAAAATCTTTATTTAGGCTACTAATTACCTATACAAAATAACATCTAAATTGGTTGGTTAAAATCCTATTTGTTAAATACCATTTTTGTTTTAGTTTACTTTCATGGTGTTTTAAGATGTATTCATTTTGTCTACTTCATTAGTTTAAAAATAATAAATCAACCACATTCTCAACAAAGACTATATAACTAAATATGTATATACAGTCAGCATAAATTTATGCTTCTTAAAATTAATTTACTTGGTAGCATACTAATTTTTAAGTAAAATCTCAAACAAATTAAAAGTGTTAAATTAACACCAAATACTTTTTTTCAGGCCAAAATATTCTCTCTTTAATCTACAACATGGTTCCTGGTACTAAAATATGTAAATTAATTTTAAATACCTCTCTCCCTATCTCTCTCTCTCTCCCTATCTCTCTCTCCCTCTTTCTCTCCCCCTCCCTCTCTCTCACCACTGCCTTTCTGGGCTCTATCAAACCTATAATAAACCACCACCCTTCTGGGGCTCATCTTCCCTCAGCCCCTACTAAATAAACCTCAGGATCAACTTTTTCCACAAGCTTCCCTCCCTTCTGGCTCACTGCATTTTTCCCCACTTTTCTCCCATCCCATTCCTTGTACTTTGTCTCCATCTACTGGCTGGTCATGTCATGCTCTCATTGCAGGGTTTTCCACTCCTCTCATGTGTGTCGGAAACCCCTTTCCTTTCTCTGGATATAGGATGCTATTTCCAGAGATAGGAACATGCAATACTTCCTGTCCAGGACAAGATCTTGCCTTTCCTCTCCCTGATGATCTAATTGTGGGACACTGCCTTCTGGGACTTGGAAATAACTTGAACCCGAGCAACAAATAAAAGGATGCTTTGTTTTGATGCCTGGTTCTCGCTTTCCTTTTGTGTGACCCATGCCAAACCCCTTTTCCTCCTACTCCCTCCCCATCTCTCTCTTCCTTACTTGCTGCACTTTCCTGCCTGGACTTGTGATCCTGCTTCCACTCCCTATGGAGAGAGGATTTTCTTTGTCTCCCATCTGCTCAGTTCTGTCTCTACCTCCTACCCACTTGCTGGGTTCTTTCTCTATCACCTCTTCACTCTGTACTTAATCTGTCACTATGGGAACCACCCACTCAGAGTCTCAGGGACACCTCTTGCTTGTCTTCTTAAATCCTTAAAACAACTAGGACTTTCAGATACAATCAAGCCGAAATGCCTGAAGTTCCTGTGCACCACTGCCTGGCCTCAGTATGAGTTAGATAATAACTCTGTTTGGCCAGACACTGGAACCTTAAACTTCAATATTTTGAGAGATTTAAAAAATTTCTGCCATTGTAAAGGCAAGCGGTCCAAATTACCATACAGCCAAGCTTCCTTTGATCCCCATGCTAATCCCTCCCTCTGTGTCCCATGTTCTTCCCATCATTTCTTCTGGCTAAGACAGCTTCATGGGATCCCACCAACCCACCAGGGCCCCCCTAGCCCCCCCACCCCTCGACCTCAGCTTTTGATCCTACCATAGCTGATAAACTGCCTCCGACTAGGGTCCATCCCCAACCTCCTCCTGCTCCCCAGCCTGAGGCACAGCCAAGCCCTCCCCATGTTCTCCCCTTACTATACTCTCCCTTGCCTCCCATTCCAGGGCCCAACCTGGCTCCCCTCCTTTCTTCAATTTGAAATCCCTCTCTATGCCACAGCCTTCCCTCTCTCCAGCGCCACTCTAAGTCCATCACCTGCTCTCCTTCCACTAACTTTCCTCTAAAAAAAAAAAAATCCAAAACCTTAAATACCTCCTTGCCAAATATTCCCTAGTCTCCCCTATTCTGGCTCCTAGCTCAAATAACCCATTTATCCCTCCTGTATCTAACTTCTACTTTGATTTCAGACCCTGCCTCCAATGCCCCTGTGCCTCCATCCCCTCATGGACAAGACACCCTTCCCATTTCTCCCACTCCAACAGTTATAAAGTCTAAACAGGGTTATAGCACAGTTTTCCTTAATTGATTATGCTGGAGATTATAAATGTCAATTCGATAATGTTTATGTACCAATTCCTTTTTTTCCACCTAAAGCAAGGTTTTGGTAGACCACTCTCTAAACTATGTAAAGTAAAACATTTACCTAAAAACTTACAAAACATAATATGTACATGGGTAGTATTAACTTATTACATTATCTTATGTATATAATTTAGATTGCATGTTCTTTAATAAGATGATGCTACACACTACTTTCTTCTGAGTCAAACTACTACCATCTTCAATGACTTCAGCTGTGTCCACTAACAAAAAATCATCACAATTGAACTTGCTGATTTGACTATCATATTCTTTAATTGAAGGAGGAGGGGTAAACAGGGTCATTGGACCCTCACCTGAGTATCGAGCTGCTCTTCCCAGCCAACTGTATATAATTTGACCCTAATTACATGATCTCCTGGACTTGGAAAAGACTAAAGAATATTATCTAAAAAAGGCTAGGAAGGCTTGCTCCATGCTGGGTTAAGGCTTTCCAATGTAAATACTCTCAGGTCACTCGTATACTTCAGCAACCCCTCAGTCATCGCTATGAGTAAGCTCAGTAAATTCATTGGTTCCCCAGAAAACCTTTAACGTAATCAAACATTGGTTTGATACTAAACCTAAAAAGGGGAAAAACATTGCTTAGTATCTCCAGGAAAAGAAGTCACAACAGATAAAAAATTTGTTTGCTAATGTTATTGTGTTTCATGGTTATTAAAAAAAGAAAATGGAAAATTGGAGGATGTTGGAAGGATATGAGAATGGAGATATTTTTAAAGAAGGATTTATGTATGAAAATTATGATGGCTGGATATTTCCAGAATTGACAGAGAAATGAGAAAGCTGGGCAGGTGATGAAGGTCTGTGTAGGGTTGTTACAATATAACAAGTATAAGACAGGGATAATGTGTAGCCAGTCTTGAAATTTCTAAGGTCGCAGCTTAGTTAACTAGTCTAAGGATGTCTAGTCAAGGTTTATTTAAGGATGTTGCCCAAACTCTATCTACATAGCACATGATAATTAAAGTACCAGGCTTGTGTAACTAAACTTGTTGGATGTTTACTAGCCAGACTCTAAGGCCTATATTAATTTGGTCAGAGGGACTTAAAGGGACAAATTTTTGTTCCTGGCCCTCCAACGTCAAACAAGTTCCAGGGGCTATGG
>NW_008359442.1:4106216-4123468 GCF_000622305.1 Nannospalax galili | reverse complement strand
AAAGTCATCAGTATATTTTAAGGGTTCAGGGGATTACATAACCCAGACATTAGACATGAGTTCTTATGTTATTTAGACAATTATCTCTCACTGATAATTTTGTTCCAAATAAGACGTTACTCAGATATGACTTCAAATCTTGGTGTACAATATTGTAGTGCCCACTTACAGCTAAGAGAGGCAACCCACTATTTTTCTAGCCTAAAAAATAGAATGATGGCTAAATTTGTTTTCTCTCCCTATCTAGAAGCCTTTGAGAGGTAACTGACATTCATTCTAGCCACTCCAACAGCTATCAAAATGCCTGAAAACAAATCTTGAGTCCATCGCTCTCAAGTTCAGCTCTGGCAGAAGAAAAAAAAAAAGAAAAATGAACTATTACCTTGGTGCTAACCATTGCTACTTGCCTCTTCAGATAGTTTCAAGATCAAACCCAAAAACTAACTCTTACTAATTTTAATCAGTTGTTACTTTCCTTCCCTCCACATGTATACAAGCGCCTGTCAACCATCGAGGACCCTGTTGAGATGCATGAAGAGGGAACCCCCGCTGTCTGACATACCCCTAATCCACCCCCCCATGTCGACCCTGTCTAGCAGGAAGTAGCAAGATGACAACTGTGCCCCTTATCCTATAACATAAAAGGCTGGAATGTTAAGGTTCAGAAAGCCCTGCCCCCTCACCAACAGGATCCCAAGGGCTTCTCATGCTCCTGAGAAAAGGGAACCTAGCTGATAAGCACCTTGGTCTTTGAAGTCAAGAGAAGCAGACTTTTCTTCACTGTTTGGCCAATACAGCAGGCTTCCCCTTTGATCTCTAAAAAGGACAGGTTTTAACAGTCCTGCTCTCCCACTCCCCCCGACCCAATTTTAAAAAAAATACATCTTCCCACCTTCTGCAAGAAGCAGAAGCCTCCCTTTTAAAAAGACCCCAGCTCAAGATCCAGGCCGACATTTTCCCTTCCGGAAAGGGAATCTGTCGCATGTGTTCCTTTGCTAATAAACCCTATTTTGATGGAGTTTTATCTGTGCCTCGGTGCCTCAGCCTCCATTCGCTCATTCTCTGCCAACTTTTTACCTATCACTTATTATCCTAGATTGGACCCCTCTGTGCTCCAATCCAGGACTACTTTTGGACAATGTAGTATAAGACTTTGCCATATTAAGAATTAGCCCTAAATACTGTCTTCCCTTGATCCATGGATCATTTTCTCCCCAAGACAAAGCAGGGACCATGTGAGGCATAACTCTTGTTCTAGGGAGATGTGACCAACTAGTCCCTTGAAAGTATCTGTATCTGTATTTCTTTTACATGATGAAATAGTTGGGTTATGTGGTTATGTCCTGACTAATCCATCATAAATTGAAAATGTTATGTTGAAAATGCATTTCAAACCAGAAATTCAAATTTAGAAGCACAGTAGGCATCAGAGTATTAGCTGTTTCTGCCATGTTCGCAACTATGTGGCTGACTTGGAGTTCAGCTGGCTGCTGCTATCCAGCCTAGGAATGATCAACATTCAAAGTCCAATGCAGAGTCCCTATGAATGCATATGACTTTTGCGTCAAAACAAAGTTAAAAATTGTAAGTCATAGAGCTAGAGAGATGGCTCCATAGTTAAGAGCACTGGCTGTTCTTGAAAAAAAATCCAGGTTCAGTTCCCAGCACCCACATGGCAACTAACCATCCATAAATCCACTTCCAGGGGATCTGATGCCCTCTTCTGGACTCCATAGCCATTACAGGACATAGGTGCACTTAACATACATGCTAACACTCATACCCTTAAAATTAAAATTAAAAAGTTGTAAGTCTAATCATTATAAAGTGGAGACCATCCATAGTAGAAAGAACTGAGGGAAGTATTTTTCTCTTAATATTCCAAAAACTACATGACAAAAGCTAACATTTTTAAATATTTATTTATTTTTATTTTATGCGTATTGCCTGAATGTGTGTAAGAGCACCCATGTCGTGCATGCCCAGGGAGGTCAGAGAAGGCATTAAATCCCCCTGGAACTGGAGTTACGGACAGTTGTTAGCTGCCATGTGGGTGCTGGGAATCGAACTCAGGTCCTCTGTAAGTGCAGTCAGAGCTCTTAACTGCAGAGCCATCTCTCCAGCCCAAGAACTACATTTTTTTGTAAGCAGCTACAATGATGTTATAAATATCTAAAATAGTATCTAACTATTTGGAGCTAAATAAATTTGATATAAGATTAAGCTTAGGTCCTCCAGGTATTTTGTAAGGAGTAAATATCCTGTGTGGAGGTTTTGGGTTAAAGTGTGTGACAATTGACCACTTCAGTTTGTCCATCCTCAGTTTTTCTAGCCCAACCCCAATTTCAGCTTCTTTGTTTTTCTTTAGAGGCTATCTGAAAGCAAATATAATTTGTTCTATGATTTCTAGTCATTCTCTTTTTCATAACCACAGTGCTAATAAGATTAGAGGCTCTGTTTTTTCTAACATGGCATTAAACCACCTTTTTTTTTTTTTTTTTGGTTTTTTTGAGACAGGGTCACCCAGGAGCCCCTACCATGTAGGCCAGGCTGGCCTTGAACTCACAGAGATCCACCTGCCTCTGCCTCCCAAGTGCTGGGATTAAAGGCATGCGAACCACCTTTCTATTGTCATCTTTAAATCAAATACTCATAAATGTCAACTCATAAAAATTTGACAAGTTGCTCCATTATGCAGGTTATTCTTAACGTGATCACCAGAATTCTTTATAGGAGAATATTCATTTTCTCTCATAAAAAATAGTTTAATATTCTCTGCCGCTCATTTTTTCAGAGAAAATATTTGTATTCCTGGTGCTATGTAATTTCCAGCATAGCTACCCATAAGTATTGAAATTTTAAAAATATATGAAATAACCTATGTATTAATTAAAACACATTATCAATCCTTTGCACACCTCCTATTGATTATTAACTTGGTATTACTTTAAAAGACAAAAACCACATGAGTATTGGTGGCTTGTCCAGTACCTAATAAGTGCATTAAGTTAGACAACCACAACAACCACTACAACCACACCAACTTTGTAACATAATTTTTATGACTACCATTTAAGTATACCCAGCCCTGCTACATGACATCTACACTACTTAACAAGAATGATAACACATGCTGAGTTATAATATCCAAATGTTAATCTGAGAACTCATGCTTAGTAGACATTAATGCCAAAGCTGGCTACACTAATATCTGGCCTAGGATTCCCAACATCTGTAAGAGAACTAATTTGAATTCATAAATACTTTTTGTTTCATATTTGTCTGTTTGTTTTGAGAAAGAGAGAGATGTAAATAAGATGAGCCACTAAGCATTGTGTAAGAATATTGGTGAGAATCTTCAATCCATGCAAGTTCTAAGAGTTAGTAGTAGATAATTCAGTAACAGGAAAGCAGAGGAGGAAATGAGTTCACCCATCATTTTCATTCATTTCAGCTTTCAGGGAAAATTTCTCTGCTAAATTTATACTCTAAAGCTGGCATTCCATTTTTCTCACCACCTGTCCCAATTCAAAACATGTAATGTATCATTTTAAAAATAATACTGCATTGAGAAAACCTACAGAAGTCTCTAGTATCTTAAGATAACTCTGGCAGTTGTCTAACTTTGAAAGGCCCTATTGTACATCATTATGTGACACGTAACAGTCACATTGCTCTGTTGGGAAAAACCTTCTTCAAAGACCTTATGGCTTGTTCAAAAGCATCCTCCTCATATCACTGAGCTACCTGAGGAGGCTGTACATTTCCCAGTGCCTTGTCCACATGCCCATGAGGCAGAAAACAGTTTCTAAGGGATTCCATCTGATTTAGAACTCACTTTTCCCTGTGAATGCAAGAGTTACCTGGTTTCCATCTGAACCTCATACCGCAGAAGGATTTACAAATGAGCTCACATGAAAAAGATACAATAATGAAGAGAAATTTTCTAAATGAGAAAAAAAAAGAAGTACAGGCCAGGCCCGCTTTGAACTACTTGTTCCATGTATATCTGCAGAGTGCCTGCATGAATTAATACTTCCTATCTCTGTCAGCTGTCTTCATTTATGAAAACTAAACCTGAAATCTCAAAGGTAAGCATTAATTTTGACAGCTGTTAGCCAATGGGAGATCATCGAAAAATGCCAAGGAAAAACAAAGACTGTACAATAAATTAATGTTCTATCTACAAAACAAACTAAAGGATTGTAAGCAGGTGTGGAGCTTGTTAAAAAGAGTGTCAGCTGGGCGTGGTGGCACACATCTTTGATTCCAGCACTCGGGAGGCAGAGGCAGGCAGATATCTGTGAGTTCAAGGCCAGCCTGGTCTACAAAGTGAATTCCAGGACAGCTGGGTCTACAGAGAGGCCCTTTCTCAAAAAGACCAAAAGGAAAAAAAGGAGTGTCAAGGTTGGAGAGATGGCTCAGCAGTTAAGAGCACTGGGTGCTCTTGCAGAGGACCTAGGTTTGATTCCTACCACCCACATGTCAGCTAACAACCATCTGTAACTCCAGTTCTAGGGAATCCAACACCTTCTTCTGACCTCCGTGGGCATTGCATGGCATGGGTGCACTTACACACATGCAGGCAATACACTTACACACATAAAATAAAAATAATAAATAAATTATTTTTTAAAAAAGACAAAGTGTCTATTTGTTGTTGATTCTGATAACATATTCCTTAGAGAAACAACATATAGTGAAAATAGGTTACACTTCATCTAAGGATCCAAACATATACTTGGTTTTGAAGGGAGATCTTAACTATAGTATTATAAAATGTTATGTTTTGAGTTTTTGGAATCAACTCATAGTGCAAAGAATGACTTAGTTATAGTCACATTAGAAAAGAAATACATGCATCTAGATAGACTTTTAGCTCACTTCATTAAAATGAACTACAGGGGCTGAAGAGATGACTCAGTAGTTAAAAGGACTGGCTCCTCTTCCAATGGACCTGGGTTTGGTTCCCAGCACTCACATGGAAGCTAGTAACTGTCTCTAACTCCAGTTTCAGAAGATCCAATGCCCTCTTCTGGCCTGTGCAGGCATTTCATTCACAGGTGCACTTACATACATGCAGGCAAAACACTCATACACAGAATAAAAATAGATAAATCAAAAAATAAAATAAACTACATAAAAGACACAGTTGACCTATAATTGAGTTTAAAAGAGACACCACTTCTTTTTCAATTAAAGACAAGTTGAACACTGATGTGAATTGTACTGAGAGCACCTCTCAATCATAAAAAGACTGATACTTGAATAAAAAATTTAAACAGAGGTTATGAAAAGACAATAGGTAATAAAAGAGGAAGTGGGAGTCTTTAAAAGCATTACTAATCATGAGAAGATAAATTGAAATACAAGAAGATGTAATTTCTATTCTATTCAGTTGACAAAATTTAAAGTGATTAATAAAAATCCCATATTACTGAAAATATATGGAAATGAGCATTCTTCTTCAATTATGGGTGGAGTATAAGTTAATAGCACTGTCTCCAGAATGGCATGGCATTATCTACCATGATTTAAAATGTTGAGAACTTTAACTCTTTTTTTACATGTAATAATCTATACTAAAATATTGTTTGACCTGGTAACAGAGATGTGTATTAAAAACATAGATCAATGGAACAAAATAGGAGACCTAAACATGAGTAAATGCAACTTCAACCACCTGATATTGGACAAAGGGGCCAAGAACACATTCTGGAAGAAAGACAGCACCTTCAACAAATGGTGCCGGCAAGACTGGATCTCCATGTGTAGAAGAATGAAATTAGACCCATATCTATCACTATGTACAAAAGTCAACTCCAAATGGATCAAGGTCAGGAAAGTGAAACCTGAAAACCTGAACTGTTAGAATAAAACATAGGCAGACCCTACAAGATATCGATGCAGGAAAGGGCTTTCTAAATAGGACATGAGTCACTCAGGAATTAAGGTCAACAATTAACAAATGGGACCTCATTAAACTAAAAAACTATGTACAGCAAAGGAAATAAACAATCAAGTGAAGAGGAAGCCCACAGAGTGGGAGGAAATCTTCATTGGCTACACATCTGACAGGAGATTAATATCCCCAGAATATACAAAGAACTCAAAAACAAAGAATCAAGAAAACAAATGACCCAATTAAAAAATGGGCAATGGATCTGAACAGAGTGTTCTCAAAAGAAGAAATAAAAATGACTAAAAACACCTTTAAAAAGGTTCAACATCCTTAGTGATTAGGTAAATGCAAATCAAAACTATTTCATCTTACCCCAGTCAGAATGGCTAAGACCAAGAAAATAAATGACACCCAATATTGGCATGGATGCAGGGAAAGGGGAACTCTCATTCACTGCTGGTGGAATTTCAAACTGATGCAATCACTCTGGAAGTCAGACGTCAGTGTAGAGAAGTTTTTATTTATTTATTTATTTATTTATTTATTTATTTTTACTTTTGCCTGCATGTAAGTGCACCCATGTGTGCAATGCCTGCGGAGGTCCGAAGAGGCTGTCAGATTCCCTGTGGCTGGAATTATGGACAGTTGTTAGCTGCCATGTGGGTGCTTTTTTCATGGTTTCAGAAAAACTAGTGACACATGATCTCCCTTTTCTGGATCTTAGCTCAAAGTCCTTAGAAATAAATATATACATATATATATAAATATATACATATATATACACACATCTATCTATATCTCTCTATGTAGATATAGATATATCTATATATCTATAGATATAGATATAGATATCTTATTGTAACTACAAGAGCCAGGAAAGTGGAAAGGAAGCATGGGGGATAAAGAGGAAGAAGGAGCTTGGGAGAAGGGAATAGTAGGAGACACGTGTTATCAAGGGGTAATGCAGAAAATAGGAGTCCTATTTTCAAGAGGAAGAAGGAGTGAAGGTTGTGTAAGAGGGGAAGAGAAAAGGTAAATAATGCTTAGGTGCTGTAAAAAATAAGAGGGACAGGTATTAGCTCAAAAATCCTACTCACAAATACACTTTCTTCATGTCCAGTGCATGAACTCACACCAAGGGACAACTGGGGACACAACCTTGATCTGACATGCCTTAACATATATGACAGAATGCATGAAATCTGGTGAGGGTGGTTATGAGGCTTGCAGATTAGGGAGGGAGTCTAAATATAATCAATATATATTATATATATGAAATTCTCAAAAATCCAATAAAAATGTTTCAAAATTGTCAATGAGCATTTATAACTGTCAAATCTGATGTTCTATACAGTCCAGAAAATAATCTGTAATGGCCATATTTTGGGTTTTTAATAAATGAGTTTATTAAGTATACAGTAGGCCAAAGTAAAAGAATAGCAAGATATAGATGATAGATACATACATAGATGACAGATAAATGATAGATGGTGATGATAGATGATGATAGATAGATAGATGATAGATAGATAGATGATAGATATAGATAGATAGATAGATATAGATATAGATATAGATAGATGATAACAAAATATCAATAAATCAAGTATTCAAAACATTCCAACAGAAATTGACTGAGGAAACCTCTGTAAGGCAACCAATAGAGAGAATCCCTGGCAGAGAAGAGTATCCCATCTAGTGAGCCATCAAGTTTAAAAATAATAATAATAACAGCAGAGTATCATCAAATTGGGACTCACAACAACCAGCAGAAATCAAATGGCGAAGTTGAGGCATCAGCTGGAGCTCCCAGTTGAGCTTTCTCTCCATGAAAGTTTTCCATGACTGAACTTCCCATGGCTGAACTTCTGGCTTCTCTTTACCACAACAGAAGCTTTTATATGCATTATAGTATATAGCATAATGCATATGTGATTATTTTTGCTTAAAAACAGAACTATCATCTATATTTATATTCTAACATGGTAATATTTCCAAGCTCTATTTACCAGTTTAAAATGCAAGTTATGATGAATTTCCTTTTGAAAAATACACCATTTTATGTAAGCCATAAATCAGAGTTCCTGATAAATCATATGGAAAGAAAATATTTTTAAATAAGAAAGTATCATTTTGCATGCTACAGGATAAAATGAATCTATTCTGTCAATATTTACTGACAATAAAGCAATCATGAAATAAGAGTACCAGTAAAGTATGAAAAAACCACTCTGAAACACAGGGCTCCCCCTCTCCACACCCAGGCAGCATTAGTTACTTCAAGCTAAGAACTGCCATTTTGCAGCTTCCTACATTGTAGATTAAATGCTTAAATGCAAAGGGCTGAATCTTTCCAAAGTGAATTTTCCTATTTGAATTCACCAAAAGAAGTGAATTCCTTTGAATTCATTGTTCATCTTTAAAAGGTTTGTTTTACTTTGCAATAAAATCCTGAACCAAGAAAAGGCCACTAAAAGGAAGCAGAATGCATCATTTGATAAGAAAACAACAGAATCCTGCCTCACTTTTTTTTTAAATAAGTCACTACAGTAAAGATATGATACTGAAATGCTAGATTATCAGAAGAAAATATTACTGTAATAAAAGAGTAACCAAAATAGATTTTACCAAATGATTAGGGGGAAAGACACAATTTTCATTGTGAGTTGTTGATATTGAACATGAATTTCAATATTTTATGTAAAATCTGTTTGACAAAGAATGGGCTAACTATATCCTGTTAGAAAGGAATGGGGTAGTCATCCAATAAGAATAGTAATTCATTATGACTTTCTAAAGTTTCAAATAGCCGAAGATATGTCAAGCAATGATAAAAAGGTGAGCAAGTCTGTATGCCGCAGGTTCAAAGCAATGTCAAGTTGTATGTCTTGACTGCAAAATGACTGGGAATTTGTGACAAAGAATCACAATCCTTAAATTCATAATTAAAGACAAGCTCTGCATCATCTGCCAAGGCCAGATGACTACAGACTCAGAATACCTTGTAGTTTCATTCTAGCTAAGAGTAACTTGAGCTCTACACTGATCAAGGAGAAGGCTCTTAACATACCTGAGTTACTTTTAACATAATAAAATGTCCCCATATTCAGATTAAACATGGAGTCAAGTACAGACATGAAGCTGTTATCATGAAAACATCCTCTTAAACAGTGTTTTCATTTGCATTTTACGAGCGAAGGGACTTAAGTTTAAAGAAGAAATGACAAAAAGAAAGCAGAATGAAAACCTGATCATGGGCTCACCACTTCCTCCATTCTGTTCTGCTATGCATTCCTTTCCCACACTCATTCTTAGACTTTAGATTTGTGGTACTTCATGAGACAAATAATGGAATTCATTAATAAAGAGGGAGCACATAGGTGACAACCAGAAGTACAATCTATTTGAACTAACTGTAATGGTCACTGTTTTTCTTTTCCACCCTTCCTTTCTAGTGTTCCCAAATCTCTGAACCCAATATTCACAAAGTTCATTGTGAGCATTTATCTTGGAATTTCACTTAAGAGAAATCTATAAATGATCAGAAGGAGACTATTTATTACAAAGTCTAGCATTAACTTTCCTTTCATCTGGGAATATGATGCATTTTACTCTGTCCCTAAGCAGCCTTCTATTTAGTACTTGGAAATAATCAGCTTCTTGGATACGTTGATTTTACGTTCCCCTGTGAGAAAGACCTTGTTTTGTTCATAGGAAAATATACACAGAAACCTCTTGAGCATGGTTACCATTTTTCTTTTGGTCAATTTGTCTTATATTAAAAATAACATTTTGGGGGGACTTGAGAGGACCTGGGTTCAGTTGTCAGTATGTGCATATCAGCTAACAGCCCTTAACTCCAATTCCAGGGAATCTGACATCCTTTTCTGACACCGTAGGCATTGCATGACATGGGTGCACTTACATACAAGCAGGTAGTACACTCATACACATAAAATAAAAATAAATAATGACAATGATAATTTCTGAGTCACTCCACATTATTTAAACTCATAAAACTCTAAAGAAATTCAAAGGTAGAAAACACATTCTATTTCATATCAGATCAATAAGAAACCACCACCTAGCTGTGGGCTATAAAAAAGCATATTGGTCTACCTCTTCAACCCTTTTCTAATAGCCATCTTAACTTTTACGGCCCCATCCAACTATACTATAAATGACTTTAATCTGCAGTTTTGATTTAACACCAAGGTCAGCCAGAAACAATGACACCAGGCATGAAGGGTTGAGGCAGAGGAAATCGTGAACAAATTTATCAGCATATCTCAGAATAGTTCAGCATAGCTGAAATAGTTCAGCGTAGCTCAGCCAAGGCTCAGGGGAAAGGCTCATCTCCTCTTCAGAACTGGATTTTAGTGAAGCTTTTTGGATCTGCATCCTCTTTGCTTTTGCTTTTATAACTCGGATCGCATCAGATGGAGGGGATCCTCTTCTGGAATAATATTATAGTGATTATTATCCAATTGGTAGAAATCTTTGCACAAAGGATTTGTTGAAGTGAGAACTGGTTATTAAATTCTTCAAATCACTTGAAGAAAAACAGTATACCTAACAAACCATACTTACGAATATTATCTTTAGGGCCAGTGAGAAGGCTCAGAGGGTAAAGACACTTGCCACTGAACTGATAACTTGAATTTGATCCCCAGGGCCCACATAATGGAAATAGAAAAGACTCCCACTAATTGTTTTCTGCCCTCTGCTTGTGCATCACGGACATGCACACCAACATACACATACTTACATACATGCACAAAAAAAATGTAATAGAAATATAGTATCTATAGTCCATCAAATTTTTCAGGGTGTTTATACATTATTTTTGTCAGAATCTAAAAACATAAGTAAATTAAATATAACCAGCTATACCTCACAGGCATGCCCAGTTTAAGGGCACATAACTGGTGAAAAGAAGACTTAAGCCCCAGCCTAGAGTCCCTAATGTCCTATGCCCGCCTAGAGACCCTCTTTTCTTGTGCCCCTCTTTCTCTCTCTCTCTCTCTCTCTCTCTCTCTCTCTCTCTCTCTCTCTCTCTCTCTCTCTCTCTCTCCATTTCCCATGTACCTATCTATTCCTATTTTTGCCCCTAAAGGCCTTTTTCCTTCCCTCTTTGTGGGAGACAGGCTTGAGCTTAGGGTGAAAGTCTTAATGATGGCCATACAGCAGGCCTGAGGGAACTGACCTACTGCTGGAGCCACAAGGAACACCTCCTGACATTTGCTCCCATTGGCAGATCATGAGACTGATGCCTAGATCTCACCACTCCCTAATCACCAGCCTTGAGATTCCAAATTGCAACACTTAGATATTGCAACAGCCTGGGTCATGTGGTTTCCAGGAATCCAGGCCCCTTATGGGAAACCTATTATGTTAATAAGGTGTCTGACTCACGATGTCCTGATAGGACACAGCCCTGAGTTGTAACTTCTTGATTGGACCCCCACCCCTATATAAGCTTGTGTCCTTCTACAATAAACCGGATCTGCGTGGATGAACCTGGTCTCCTGTGTCTGAATGCGGCTCCGCTGACACAGTCTCTTCACCAGCCCTGGGGTCGGGGACCAGGCAGAAGCAGCGAAGATCAGAGGTAGCCCTGGGTGAGCAGAGAGTGGCCTCAGCGCTGGCGAGCAGAAGAGTGGCCACAGCTTGGGGCAGCAGGAGCGAAGGGGGGTGCTCGTGTGATCGGAGGCAGTGCCCATGCGATCAGCACCACGTGAATGGAGAGCGGCCGCAGTCAGCGCCTGTGCGAGCAGAGCTGCTGCATGTGGCGCCCAGAGCGAATGGAGAGTGGCCGCACCTCTTGATTCTCATGTTACACTTCTGTTTTGGTTCACATGTTCTTATGGCCTAGTGCAGACCATTTGGAGTACATAGCCTGATGCTATGTAGAAAGCATTCAAATACAGATGCGATTTAATTGAAATATCTATGCAGTCAGCAAAGTGCATTCACTTTTACTTATTGTCTGTGTGTCTCTGGAGGAATCTCTCTAAGCACTACAGCTGTTACAGAGACTTCCACTTGAAGAAGTTATATGACTTTTTGTGAAATACAGTATACAGAGAAAATTCTAATCCTTCCTTTAGACTGCATCTTTCTGAAACATTTTTGAGACTGTTGTTTTGCATATGATGGGGGAATCTGTCACTGACCTAATTAACTGTAGTTTGTCCTCTTGGTCTCTAAGAGGTTTTGCTTCTAACACTTTTCCTCCTGAGTCACTGTTCTACAGTTCACTCAGGTTCTGGAAATATAACAGGACTGATCAATAAATATGTCCCTTTATGACAAGGGACTGGAAATATTCCCAAAGCAGCAGAAGTCCTTCAGGGCAGATCTCTCCCTAAATGAGGTCAATTGTCATGAAAGGAACCTGGAGCAGGAATAGCATCTCCTGGGAATCAGATTCTCTCCTTCAAGTAATGCAATAACAACTTCTTCAGAACCCCAGTAAGAACGAGAACTGAGCTCACAATAAGTCAGTCCATCTGCCTGACCAGGACTGCAGCCTGTGAGCTAGGCAAATCCCTGCCTTTCTTTCTCTTTTCTGTAAAATCTCAAAGTTCTTGTCATCCCTGGAAGAAGGACTTGGGAATCACTGAATCCCTTTATCTGCTCTTCCCATAACATCCATGTTGATTAAATTTCCTTTCTCTTGTCTTCATCATACCTTCTTCATACCTCTTTGATTGGCATACTGGGTGCCCAGTCCTAGCCCACTGATATTCTGGAACTAGGACTTTTGTTACAGAGTTCAGGACCACTAGGAAGGACCACTCAGACTCACAAAGTTCCAAATCAGCAGAATCTATTTACCAGGGACTGCACTCTCTGAGTCAGTTTAGGAAGTGCTGCCTTAACTGGGTGGAGATGAGAGCTTTTAAAGGCAAAGTCCAAAAGATAAAGTCTTTGGTATAAGATTTAAGCTTCTACAATTTTATTAGAATTTTAAAGAAAAATCCTTGAGAGGCAGGGGGAAGCAAGCTGGTATGTTTGGCGGCTGCCTTGAAAAGGAGAAAGGAGGGGAGAAGGAAAGAGAACCATGAAGCCACACAGGTTTAGTGCCTGCATGGGGGTCAGAAATGTGGCTGACTGGCAACCACATGGCTGGGAGAAGGAAGCTTAAGAGAAAGTAAAGAAATACAAGATGCAGCCCAAAGCCATAAAGAAAGCATGGTTAGAAAAGGGATATGGAGAAGAGAAGGAAATTGCACTTTTCTGAAGAATTCAGAAAAGCAGGCAGACTTACAGACTATGTGACTGTGGCTGGTCTGGAAGTTCTGCATGAGGAGGCAGGATTCCAGACAGGAATAATTCGCTCTTATTAACGCACTCAGTATTCTGCCCATCTCTTTAGCATAACATAAGGTGAACCTCCCTTCCTAGGGGTGGTCCTATGACCAGATGATTGGCCAGTTAAACGTACACAAAATGGAGGAGCTTGGGCTATTACACTTCAGCCCTAAAATTAGCACTAAAATATACATGACTTGTCTAAATAGTTTGAGGAAGAATTTCCAGAGCAGACTCTCTGCTAAAATATAAACTGGTTAACTCCCAAACTGGACTCCAATCCCACTTACTTTGGGGAGTAGAAATTGAAAAGAGAAAGAGCAGAAGAAAGGGGCATCTACAAAAAATCCTCAGGATTAAATAATTTAAATGAAAGAAAGCCAATTTATCAACCACAATTCCCAATTAAACAAGTTTAGATAGCAGCAAACAAAGGTGTTATTTTAATGCACACAGAAGGAAATTTTTTATTTCTCTTACACTCACAGAGCCGAAAACATTCAGTTGTGGAGAGCTGAAAAGGCCACAGCTCTAAAACCAGAACACAAGCAGATGGGCATTTTAAAAATAAAATGGAGTTTAATATTGCAATTGACTGCATTCTCTCATTTGATGTATTATTTACCAATTCTTGTAAGGATTCCAAACATTCTGCAGGCTTACAGAAACAGTCGTCATGTGGCATTAAAACCTACCAGGTTTCAAGGAATCTCTGGGATCTTTGAAGCAGTAGGGTGTACAGTTATAACCTGACAAACCCTCATCTATATCTTAGTAGCACTTTAATATTTTAATTCTTTTAAATCATGCTTTACCAAATCTAATCAGCTGCATTGAACCACCAGAGACGTCCTATTGGCCTGGCCTTCAAAGTCGGGAAGTGTAGATTCTCAAGTCATCCCTTTAAACCTAGGTTCTTAGTAAATGCATGCTTCCTTCCAATGCCTGCACATAACTTCTTTGGAAACCTCTTCCAGGCTTTTATGTAGTCATTCTTGTTGAAATATTTTAGTTTCCATTAGTAAAAACTTTTTAAAAATGAATTATAAATGGTACCACCATGGATAAAAGCCTTTTCACAAAAAGGTAGCATTCCTATTTTACCCTGAATGTTTAAAAATCTGCCTCTGTGACAGCATTTCAGGTTCTGGAAGCCCATCTTTCAGTTACATTTAAATTTTAAAGGTAGAAATACATTTAATGAGATAGCATGGAGGCCCTTCTACGTAATCAAAAAGGAATTCATTTGTAAATTTGAAATTTGTCTGAGAGAAAGGAAAAACTTAACAAAAGCAGGTTTGACCTATAAAGAAACATTCAATTCTTCTGAACTCTCTTCTAAAAAATGTGCATATTACATTCATTGTTGAGTTTATAAGGACTGAGCACAGAACCTGAGAATACTAATCTAATTTAACATAGCGTTTAGGAGGAAGTTTGATGCCTCCTGCTAGAAGACTCACAGTGGGAATCAGGAGGTCCAGGTTCTTATCCCCACCTTTTCACAAGTCTTTAGTGTTAGGCAAGTCATTTCCTTGCACAAAAAAAGGAAGGACGTCAGGCATTTTACCATTCTAACATTCAGAAATTGTTATGGGCAACCAATTCTCTTTGGTTGTACTAATGAATCTACCCAGAACAAAAAGGTGACATTTTATTGAAAAACCGCTGATGAAAAGTATCTAGAACTTTAGGCCAATTTAAAACAGAGGAGACATATTCAATGCTTTATGTTTCACTTTAGTTTTGTTCCAAATTGGCCAATTCATTTATTCAACAAACACTCCTCCAGGTAATATACTGAGCACAAACTTGGAATAAAATTCAGTTTTTGCTTTTTTTTTTTGGGGGGGGGGTCTTTTTGAGACAGGGTCTCCCTGTAGCCCCTGCTGTCCTGGAACTCACTATGTAGACCAGGCTGGCCTTGAACTCACAGAGATCTGCCTGCCTCTGCCTCCCGAGTGCTGGGATTAAAGGCGTGCGCCACCACACCCGGCAGTTTCTGCTTTTTCTAATTTCACCATCTGAAGGGAATAGAAGTGAAAACAACTCAAAGCAGTAAGTGTTACAGCCAAGCTATTACTGACACAAGAGCTGGAGAGATGGCTCAGTGGTTAAGAGCATTGGTTGTTCTTCCAAAAGACCCAGATTTGATTCCTAGTATCCACACGGAGGCTAACAACTGTCTGTCACTCCAGCTCCAGAGGATCCAACACTCTCTTCTGGCCACCGCAGGCATTGCACAACACAGGTGTACTTCCATACATGCAGGCAATACATTCATACATATAAAATAAAAAATAATAAGTAGAATAAAATAGCATACAAAAAATCACTGTTGTTAATATGCTCACTGAGTTAATCAACTATTAAGAAACTCAGACTCACAGTGGTAAACACAAGTTTTCCAAAATTCTAATATTCATTCAACTGTTGTCAATTGCTATGAGCTATTTATTGTTGAAGAAACAGGCTCACTTGATTCATTTTCACAAAAATAGCTGCTTACCAAATGCACAAATACGCATCACCATCATTTGTTTGTTGATAGTTCTTTCAAGTAGACGCAGTGCTCCATAAATAAATGATGGTTCAACTGTGACACAAGCAATCAGACCATTGCTTTCTCTCAAGATAATCATCAGACTTTCAAACGCAGCACAAATTTCATGCATACACTCCATTTTTAATACAAAATATTAAAAAGACATATTCAGGGATCAAAATTTAATGAAACTGACATTTTTGGCTTCATCAAGGAAAGTCACTTTCCCATTTAATTGCCAGTGTGCCTGGTGATGAATGCTGTTTGTTGCAACTGCCGTGATTCATCCTGAGCTACCAGCACTTTTAGCGTTGCTTTTGCACCGTGATTGCAAATACCAGAAGAGTAAAAATGACAGCGTCTTAGTATTGTGAAGGAAGTCTTGACCTCACAAACTTTTTCAGAGAGCTTTTAAAGTGCAACTTCCCTGGATTATCTGTTCTTTGACTGATTCACTGAACTTCAAATGTTCCCTAGTTCCCCCAACATTTTTCTTTTCTATCAAAAAGCCCATCAAGGGTGAAAATTATAGCTCCCAACACTAGTTTTCCCTGCCATGTGAAATCCAACCAATAAATGACTTCACCCGATTCTAACTACAAGTGAGAAGATAATCAGAATGATCAATAAACAACCAGGGTTATTTTAACCTGCAGCACTTACTCCTATAAGAAATTTCTGGGGGCTGGAGAGATAACTCAAAGGTTCAGAGCACTCAAAGGTTCAGAGCACCTCTTAAAGAAGACCCAGGTTCTATTTCCAGCATCCACATAACCACTAGCAATCATCCATAATTCTAGTTCCAGGGGATTCAACGCCCTCTTCTGACCTTCTTGAACATCGCATGACACAGGCACACTTACACACATTCAGGCAATACATACTCATAAAATAAAAATAATAGGGGTTGGAGAGATAGCTCAGTGGTTAAGAGTGCTACTTGCTCTTACATAAGATCTGAGTTCAGTTCCCAGCGCCCACATGGCAGCTAACAACCATCTGTAACTCCACTTTCAGGGGATTCAACACCCTCTTCTGACCTCTACAGGCATTGTACAACACAGGTACACTTACATGCATGCAGGCAGTAAGTTCATACACATAAAATAAAAATAAATAAATAAATAAATAAATAAATAAATAAATAAATAATAAAAATTTTAAAAAAGAAATTTCAAAGCTAAAACATATCAAGAAGATGATTAAGGTTGGACACCACAGAGTTCAGCATCATATTGACTGTAGATTAGCACTAATCTATGGTAGGTGTCCCTTTCCTGTGTAATCTTACTATGGTGCTCAAAATGCCCAGAACAAGAATAAAATCTTCAACTAAGACACAGGGTATCTCTTCTGTGATAAGTATCTAGTAGGGTAAAACTGTTGAATCTCTTCTAAAGTAAACAGTGTATAAAATAACTTATTTTCAGCAAATTCATAGTATACAGCTCTTCCCTTCTACCTACCTCTTGAAAATAGATTATTTGT
>NW_008359442.1:4080498-4105731 GCF_000622305.1 Nannospalax galili | reverse complement strand
GAAATTGTTATTGAATATGTCAGTGCTGTTGTAATGATATGCTTCTTCTAATTGTGTGGCTATTAAATAAATAATTTAAAAAGAGAAAAAAGAAAATAGATTATTTGAGGACACCTAGTTTTTCTTGAAAAATAGTATGAACTTTGGCAAAGAATGTGTTCTAAGTGCTAGGTGAGACTATGTCCCCACTCAAAAATGATAAAATGAAGTCTTAATGTCTGATAATTCAAAAGGAGACTTTTATCTTGAAATATGGCCTTTGTCAATGTAGTCAAAACTATGACAAACTCATTGAAAAGGTACTAGCCCAAGCTGGTATTCCTATAGGAAAGGAAATTTGGACTCTAGGGACACATGCACATAGGGAGAACATCCGTGATGAGGAATGCCAAAGATGGTCAGTGAAAGGGACTAGAAACTATGAGAGAGGCATCAAACAGATCCTCCTCATGGTCCTCAGAAGAAAGTAGCCATACCCTGGTCTCAGGCTTCTGGCCTCAACAGCCATAACACAACTCTACAGTTAAACCACCCAACTAGAGTCACCCCATTTATTGCAGTCCTAGGAAATGAAAGCACTAAGATAAAATCAGCTTATACAGGACATAGGAGAGAAAATGAGGAAGATGTTATAACTTAATTACTTACGTAGCAGTTAAGAGAAGAAAAGACAAGGCATGAAGGTATTCAAACTCCAATAACTAACGTCTCCAAAATGTGCAGTATTTACTGTGGTATTCTCTTTTTAAAAAATATTTTTGTTCTTTGGGAATTTCATATAATGTATTCTGATCATATTCAGACCCCTTTCCCCATCTCCACCTCTACTTTACTACAGCCCCCAACCTCATGTCCTCTATTATTACTTTTTAAGGTTTAATTTCTAAGATCAAGTCTAGTTTGTGTTCCCCAAATGCTCTTGTGTGTGAGTCCATACCTGGAGCCTGGTCAAACTACTCAGCATCACATCCTTAGAGAAACTGGCTCTCCCTCTCCTAGCAGCTACCAATTGATAACAGTTCCTCAGCTGGAGCTGGGGTTTCTTGCCCATCTCCCCCACCTCTTGCTGAGATTTTTATCTAGCTTGAGCTCACATAGGTCTTGTGCATACTGTCACTGTTTCTGTGAGTTCATATGTGTAGTATCCTTGATGTCTAGAAAACATCATTTCCTTATATTCATCTGTTATACCCCATCCACTGGACCCCAAAAAGACCACTGAAGACCCAACACACCAAAATGCAAAAGCAAAGGTTTATGGTTTATTCGGGCTTAAGCTCGGGCTCTCAGACCTCACCAATGCAACGGATCCGTGCTGAGCCCAGAGAGTAAGGGAGAGTGGAGCCTTTTATAGGTTTTAGACAAAGGGGGGGGATACCGAAGATACATTTTGGTTGGTTCAAGGAGCCTGTGCGTGCCAACATAATTTTAAACTGATTGGATGTATAAGATGCAGCCCTGGAAGTTTCTTATTGGTAGGTTCTATTCTCAGGGCTGTGGAATGTGCTGACTGTTACCTGTGGGGCCAGGAGTCTCTGTTTTTACCTTATAGGGCAGTTTTCATGCCCTGGCTTGCTTAATCTATAGTTTCCTGGAAGGGGGGTGGGGAATAGCAGGCGGGGGTCAGGGCATGCCAGGGTATGTCTAGGCATGTCTAAAGCAGCAGCCAAGCATTTTACAGACACTAAAAGAGCAATTAGTGGGGGTCTGGAGGGATTGGGGGATAGCGGGTGAATGAAGAGGGTCTCAGGATTCTACATCATCCACTACCTCTGACTCTTGCAATCTTTCTGCACCATCTTAGCTGTAATCCCTGAGCCTTGGAGGGAGAGGGTGTGATATAGGTGTCCCATTTTGGGCTGAGCATTATTCTCTGCACATTGACCGGTTATAGATCTCTGTGTTAATCATCATCTGCTGCAAGAAGCTTCTCTGGTGAGAGTTGAGAGTTGCATTAATATATAAGGTATAATGGTAAGTCATTAGGAGTTAGTGTAATACTATGTCAATTTAGCAGGACAATAGTAGTAAGCTCTCTATTGTGGACTGTGACCTGTCTAACCACAGGTTCTTGGCCTCGTAACAATGCCCAATGTTCTCTTTTTCAGTTAGCCTTGTTTTTCATTAGCATGCAAAGCCATGGGTCCCATCATGGGATTTTTCATGTGCACTTTATTTCTGCCCACTGTCCCTTAACGCCCAGCACCCCCAGCTGGCCAACTCCTCCCTCTACTCAGCTTCCTTCTGCTTTCATGTCACATATGTTCTGTTATCCTTTTTCCTTCTTTTTCTTTTTTCTTCCTCCCCAATCATTTCTTAAAACCTTTTTCTTCCCCCCTCATAGTCCTCCTTCTACTTTAATTGCACACACACACACACACACACACACACACACACATACCCGTTTAATCCTTCAATTATGTCAAAACTTCCCCTGTAACCTGAGCAGCTCTACTCTCTCCCCACACTCTATCCCCCTTCTAGCCTTGGGCCCAGGCCCATTGCTGATCTTCCTCCTCTGAACTAGCTTCCTAACCCAGGCTAGCTTAATCCTCTAGTGCAATTTGTCAGACCCTCCACAGGCTGTCCTCACCCGACCTTGGCCCTGGCCTCCTGATCTGCCTACCTCAGAACCACCTGTGGTAAGTCACATCCTGCCCATTGTATCTTGATTCCTCTGCAGCCTGGGCAGCTCCATTCCCTTGGTGGCACTGGGTCCCCCTTCTAGCCTTGGGCCCAGGCCCACTCCTGCTCTTTCTGCCCAAGATCTCTGGCCTACTCTCTTAGTCTAGACTTGTCCACCAGACTGCATCCAGATCTTGTGCACCCAGACTAGCTCAATTCTCCCACTCCATTTATTAGACCCTTCACAGAGTGTCCTCACACTCCTCATCTCCTGACCCTCTTCCTGATCTGCCTACCACAGAGCTGCCTACTACCAGATCAGCCTACTACCCTGTGAGAACCTGAAGCACACACCAACTAACTTTTCATACCTGAGCAAAAAGCAACAAAGCTACATCAACAATATAAACAGAATCAAACTTCAACTAAACAAAGGCAGAATAGAATTTCTTATCAGACAAAACCAACAAAAGACAGATGCTCAAACAGCAATGCAAAAATATAAATGACATGAAAAAACAAGATAATATCCCTGACAAAACCCACCAGTCCTACTGAAGAGTACTACAATGAAAATTACCTTGGGAAATCTCACAATACAGAATTTAAAAGAACAGTCACAGACATGATCAAAGAACTTAAACAACACACCGGCAAACAACTCAAAGAATTCACAGGACAGGCATAAACTTGTGACAGAAGCTCAAGAAAATACAAATATGTGGCTGAATGAAATAACAAAAACAATTCAGGACTTGAAAAGAGAATTCACAAAAGAGACAGAAATACTGAAGCAAACCCAAGCTGAAATGAAGATGGAATTGAAAAACTCAGTAAGTCAATTTGAAATGATAGGAGAAAGCCTTACATGCACTTGAATGAAACTGAAAACAGAATATCAATATTGGACAACAAAGTTGAAGAACTGGACTCCACAGGAATGGAATACACACAAAATATGGGACACCATGAAAAGACCAAATCTATGCATCACAGGCATCGCAGGGAGGAGAAGAATCTCAGGTCAGTGGCATTGACCAGATCTTCAACAGAATTAAGAAGAAAACTGCCCTAAATTAAGGAAAGGCATACCTACAGAGTTAAAGAAGCACATAGAACACCAATTAGACAGGACCAGAAGAGAAAGTACCTGTGGCATATCATAGTAGAAACACTAAATATACAGAAGAAAGAGAGGGTACTGAAATCTGCTAGAGAAAAACAAGTTATATATAAAGGAAAGCCCATCAGAATTATAGCTGACTTTTCAGTGAACACTATAAAAGCTGGAAGAGCCTGAACCAAGTATTCCCAGGTCTATATGACCAGGGATGCCAACACCAAATACCTTACCCAGCAAAACTATCTATCATAGTCGAAGGGGATTGAATAATTTTCCATGACATGAATAGGTTGAGATAATTCATGTCCACCAAACCATCCTAAGGAAAATACCCAAAGCAATATGAAGTACTAAATACAGGAATGAGTATACCCAAGAAGTTACACAAAGAAAACAAAGGAACGTATAATTATGGAAACACAAATAGGTCCAAGAACACAAACAAATTAAAATGACAGTAACCAATACACATCTTTAAACAATAACTCTAAATATCAGTGGCCTCAACTCCCAATCAAAAGACACAGGCTACAGGAATGGATTAAGAAACAAATCTATTTTTTTTGTTGTCTTCAGGAAACTGATCATGCCTTAAAGGACAGGCACTACCTGAGGGTGAAAGGATGGGAAAAAAAATTCCAAGCAAATGGCACTAAGAAGCAATCAGGTGTTGCAATTCTAATATCTGACAAAATAGACTTCAAATTAAAACCAATCAGAGGAGATAAAGAGGGTCACTTCATTCTAATCAAAGGAACAATTGACCAAGAAGATACTACAATTATGAAAACCAAATTCTGGTGCACCAAATTTCATTAAAACAATACTACAGGACTGACTATAAAACATAGATTAAGCCCAAATTTAGTAATAGTAGGTGACGTCAATACCCCACTATCTCCAATAGACAAGTCAGCTGGACAAATAATAAACAGAGAGATGTCTAAATTAAATGACATCTTACATCAAATGGACCTAACAGACACCTACAGAATAGTCTACCCAGACACCAAAGAATATACTTTCTACTCAGCAGCCCATACAAGTTTCTCTAAAATTGACCATATGCTGGGATACAAAACAAACCTCAACAAAATACAAAAAAATTGAGATAATTCCTAAAACAAAGACCGATTCACCGGATGGACAAGTAGTGGGTAACAGCTGGGGGTGCTGACAACACAACAGACAGTAGTAGGGATGACAGAGTATAAGGGCTCTAGTTGGGGGGCGGGGGCTATGGGAGGATGCCATCTCAGAAGTGGGTGTATAGATGAATAAGGTGGTTTGGGGTGTTCTGTGTGATATACACACAAAAAAAATCAACAAATTTTAAAAATGAGTTATATTTGAGGAGGAAGCATAAAAATTTATGTCATGTTAATTAGTAGAGGTGAAAAACATTGTCACTGAAATCTAACTGATGACTTTATATCCAAGGATTCGAGTGCAACCGACCATGACTAGTAATAATCAGATACATACAGATTAGAGACGCATGCGCCAACATCTAAGTGTTATTAGCAAAAACAATGAGTCTTTCTGTAAGAAATAATTCCCTGTATTCTATCAGACCACAATGCAATGAAGCCTAAAAGCAACACCAAAAGAAAATAATGGAGATTAAACAACACACTTCTGAATGATGAATGGGTCAAAGAAGTTAAGAAATAAAAGTATTTCTGAAAACCTGGAAATAAATGAAATGCATGGAAATAACACAACACAACAAAACCTCTGGGACACTTTAAAAGCAGCCCCAAGAGGGAAGTTTATAGCTCTAAGTGCCTACATTAAAAAATCAGAAAGAGCACATGTGAATGACTTAACAGTACAACTCAAGACCCTGGAAAGACAAGAAAAAAAGGCAAACCTAGTAGATGAGAAGAAATAACAAAAATCAGAGCAGAAGTTAATGAAATAGAAGCAAAGAAAACAAGACAAAGAATCAAAGAATCTAAGAGCTTGTTCCAACAGATACCAAAAAATACCCAGAACATTATAAGAGAATACTTTAAAAACCTATACTCTATTAAATTTTAAAATCTAAAAGAAATGAATGAATTTTTAAATTCATGGAAACCACCGAAGTTAAGACAAGAAAAGATAAACAGTTTAAACAGACACATAATAAATAGGGAAATTTAAATGGCAATACAAAACCTCCCAACTAAAAAAAGCCCAGGTCCAGATGGATTCATGGCAGAATTCTACCAGACGTTCAAAGAAGACCTATAACCAATACTTCTTAAATTATTCAAAAAAAGTAGGAATGGAGAGAGAATTTCCAAACTCCTTCTATGAAGCCAGTATCATTCTAATACCAAAACCAGATAAAGACACAACAAAAAAGAAAATTATAGCTCCATATTCTTAAGGAACATAGAAGCAAAGATTCTAAACAAAATATTCTCAAACCACCTATAGACACACCTCAAAAAAGATTATCCACTGTGATCAAATCAGCTTTATTCCAGAGATGCAAGGATGGTTCAATATACGTAAGCCAATAAATGTTATAAATCATATAAATGGGCTTAAAGACAAAATCATATGGTCATCTCAATAGATGTAGAAAAGGCCTTTGACAAAATCCAACATGCTTGCAGGTTAAAAGTCCTAAAAGAAATTGAACGGTAAGGAAATACCTCAACATAATTAAAGCTATATACAACAAATCCATAGTTTAAGCATTCTCATTAAAATCAGGAACCAGACAAGGATGTCCACTATCTCTACTCCTTTTCAACATAGTGCTTGAAACTCTTTCTAGAGCAATAAGACAGGAGAAGGAAATTAAAGGAGTACTAATTGGAAAAGAAGAGGTCAAATTATCGCTATTTGTAGACGATATACTATTGTTTTGATGTTGATTCACCAGAGAAGACCACACAGACAAAGAATTTAGCAAAAGAAAGTCATTTATCTTTTTCTAGCCAGCTGGTGACTACACTGGGCAATCCGTTCCCAAGTTCAGTCCCAAGCCGTTTCTAGGGTAAGCTTTTATACAGAAAGGCTACATCCAGGGATGAAAAGTTTAAATTCCCAAGATTAGAGGTGGAAAGTCCCCTTGACAATGTCTACTTTGTAAAACAACAATTACTATTTTGCAAAAGGAAGCCAAGCATAACCTTCACAAGTCATAAATCTACAGCTAACAGGTGCACTCAGGAACATGCTGACCTCTTCTCAAGACAACCAGGGACCTGCTGACCTGTTCCCACACCCTAAGCCTACTGCATTTTAGTTTCAGAGGCTACAGTCAGCCTAGACTTCAACATAGCATAGCTATGGTCAAGAAGGTGCTTGTCACAATATTATACCTAGATCTCCCCAAAATTCCACAATAAAACTACTAGAAATGATCAATGCTTATGCAAAACGGCAGGTTACAAAATCAACTTACAAAAATCAATAGCTTTTCTATATACCAATAACAAGCAATCAGAGAAAGAATTTATGGAAACCCTCCTATTCACAATAGCCTCAAAAAAATAAAATATTTATGAATAAACCAAACACATTAAAGATCTCTACAATGAAAATTTTAAATCTTTAAAGAAAGAGCTAGAGGAAGACAGCAGTAGATAGTCTTCCTTGCTTGCAGATCTTAGCACCAATACCTTATATCTGAGTATATATCCTGATGTGAAAGCAGGAGTCAGGAAAATGGAAAGGAAGCACTGAGGTGAAGGGAAAGAAGAGCCTAAGAGAGGGGAATAGTAGGAAACACATGTTACCAAGGGGAAAATGGGGGTATTCAATTGGGAAGGAAGGAGGGAAGGACACAGGAACCATGAGAGTAAGGGGAGCAAGGAACACAGTGCCAGACGGGAGAAACCTCCCTTTGAGTTGTTGGTCAGGGTAGTCCACGAGACTCCCAAAATAACATGGGCTATTGCCACAGCCCTTGATTACCTTCAAGAACTTGAAGGTAAGATCCTATTGATGAAGACAGGACATACTTCAGACCCAGAACTTAGAGCAATGGGGCTGGAACTGTCCTGGAAGCCTTCTCCCTGAAGACTAGTTTTCATAGTTCTAGAGGATATTATGTAATCTGCTAAGAGAGAAAACTAATCAATGATCCAACCCAGTTCTAAAGCCTAATAACCAAGCCAGGTGTGGTGGTGCCAGCACTAGGGAGTTCAAGGCCAACCTGGTCTTGAACAACAGCAAGTTCCAGGCCAGCAGGAACTACAAGGAGATTCTGTCTCAAAATGACCAAAATAAATAAATACACAAATAAATGCCCAATAACCACAATGTTGGCCCTGCAAACTATCTCTATTGGTGCAGTAGTGGCACTTTTATCTAAGGAGTAATCAACAGCTATCTAATTGGACTTAAAGCCCTCTCAGTGAGAGGGAACTCATGGTTGGCACTGTAAATATAGCCAAATACACATGGCTGGAGAGGTCATCGGTCCTAGCGAAAACCCTATCTCTGTAATATCTCTATACAAATGAAATTTCTTCCTGTATTTTAAATATGAATCCTTATATTTTCAGACAAGTATACTATATACCACTCATCAAAGAAGCTTCTTTTCAAAAGAGATGGAGGTTATTACAGAGTTCCACAACTGGTCACACATAGAGAATATATGTCAGAGAGCTGCCAGCCCTAAGTGATACATGTACAGTGAAACCTCTACACTTAAGGCTCGTGGAACACAGCAGAACAGGGGGTAGATAGAACACTAATACATCACTAAACTCTCAACAGTGAAGCTTCCTAACACAACAGAGTGCAATGCACACAGAAAGCCACAACTGGCAAATTTTATAGAATAAGAGACTGCAGAGTGTGTGTCCCTGCACAGGACTCCTATATTAAACCTCACCCACCCAGGAATCATTGGGGAAGAGGGGAAAGAAAGATTGTAAAAGCCAGGGTTTGTGCATGAACGGAAGGAAACAGAGGCTTTCAGGCCACTGGGAACTTGCCCATATGAACTTGCAACAATGATGACAGCATGCACAAGACCCACGCTGACTCAATCGGACAAAAACTCACATAGAACAAGGGAAATGGGCAGCAGGCCCCAACACTAGCCAAGGAACTATTGGAAACTGATTATTGCTGGGTGAGGGAGAGTAGATCGTTAAGGAGTGACTCTAGATAGACTGACTAGACTCCAGTGGATGAACTTGCACCAAGGGACATCTGAGTACAAATGCTTGAAAGGATAGGACTTAACATACATGACAGAATTCATGAAATCTGGTGGTGGGATGGGGGGACATGGATGGGGGAGGGGATCTTGATTTGATTAAGACCTACTATATGAAATTTGCAAATACTCAATAAAAATATTTTTTAAAAACTTAAAAGAGGAGCATAGTTTTTACAGTAATTCATTTAAATTCTTTATCCAGCTAGTCTTTTGTCAAAGAAGTTTTTCAGAAAAAAATCACAATTAAATAAGAGTCAAACTTTATCTGTTTTCAAAATCCTCATTTAAAGCTTTTTACAAAGAAAAACATTTTAAGGAACTGGGGAAATGACTCAGCAGTTAAGAGCACTTGTTGCTCTTGTAGAGAACCCAGGTTCAGTTCTCAGCACCCACATGGTACTAACAACCATCTGTAACTCCAGTTTCAGGGGATCTAATGCTCTCTTATGGACTATGCAAGCACCTGTACACACATGGTATACAAAAACAAGCAAGGACACACACATACATAATTTTAAATATTTTATTTATTATTTTTGTTTTATGTGTATGAGTATATTGCCTGCATGTAGGTAGGTGCACCCATGTCATGCAATACCTGTAGAGGTCAGAAGAGGGCATCAGATTCCCCTGGAACTGGAGTTGCAGATGGTTATTAGTAACCATGTGGGTGTTGGGAATCAAACCTGGTTCCTCTGCAAAAGTAGTCAGTGCTCTTAACCTCTGAGCCATCATATATATATATAAATTTTTTGAAAAACACTTTGACACTAGCTTGTGTTAATAACAAATTAGATAATTTGGTTATATCTTCCCATTAAACATGAACATAACAATTAATGACTTCTTAAAAACAATGTATAACAGAAGTGCTGACAAAAAACAAAATAAGGTATTCATGAGCAAGTAAGACAAAATACTAAATGAATGGGGAAATAAGAAACTGGTCTCAGTTAGCAAAGAAGTAGTTGCTGAGAAAGTCGGCATGTTTTTCTGGACTCACAAAACTAACAGCACAAAAATTCTAAGTAAATTCTGAAAAAAATCAGGTAAGTTCTGACCCATTTGACTCTGTCACCCAAAGAGTTTTATGCCAGAATGAAGGCCTTACATGAACCACAGTCCAGTTTTAGTTACACAAACTTGTTCATATCTCCAAACTTGAATTGAATTTAGCTAATCTTACGTTGCTAGTATCCAGAGTCATGAGACGGGTGTTTTCTGAGGGAAAATAGTACCATTCACGTTCTTCTGAACACATCCTCTCATGGAATTCATTGACTTAAAAAAAGAACAGTAGGTCCCTGTCACCCCACATGGCAGGGCAGCAGGTGAGGTAAATGGTGGGATTATGGAAGGTGATCAGATCTTCTGGGTCACTACTATCCTAAGCTGCCATACAGAAGATTTGAATGGCCACAGGGCTTGAGTTTTATAAGTGTGTCATAAAATGTGGCCTATAAGTATCTAAATATGCACATTTTGATGGAGTATTATGACCTAAAGGTCTCAACATTTATCTGTACTGGAAATGGTTTGAGTTATGTGTGACAGCCAACTGGATCGTGCAGAAATCCCCTCAACAGAAATAACATTTACATCAGAGAAAGTCAAAGGTGGAAGCCACATGGCAGATACCGTGGCAGCAGAGCGTGTGAGCCTCTGGAGGCAGGTTGCCTGCCGTGCGCTCTTTGCTGCTTCTCCATCAGCACCAAGCATGAAAACAGAAAATAAACTGAGCATGCTATGATGGTCTTCAAGCCAATCATTGAAAAAATTGTTTTCAAATTTAACTGTGACCTTAAAATGAAGGGCTATTAACTGAAAGGGGATGGTGAAGTGATTGTCCAAATGTCTCCAATTAAACAATTGGATCCATTAAATGTAACTGATTGTGACTCTGTCACTAAGCTGTATAGAAGATTGCTAGTGTTTTGTAGGAATGACTTATTAATGGACATAACCTGGACTGCTGACTTTTAATTAACCCCAGAAAAACCATGCACCCTTGGTTCTGATGATCAGAGCACCTCCTTAGCAACCTCAGTTTGGTGCTCCACCCAGAAAGATAATGAATGGTGTGAGTATGCTTGAGAATTAACATATCACAGCCCTGCCAGCAGCTCACCCACCCACTGGATGCAATGGAGATTGGGAAAGGATGGAGGACCTTGGACAAACGTGAACTATGGATGAAAAGACCAAAAGGTCTGTGAAGATTTAAGGATAGAACTGAACTTTAACTTTAACTTTCCCAATGATGCTGAAAAAGCCATTTAGAATAAATTATGGGTGTGACCTGACTGAGGAAATAGAGTTCCAGAGACAGTTCCATTGGTACAGGGTGAGGACACAAGAGAGAGCGATTCATTGGCACAGTTCTGGGGGACAGATGGTTCTAACAGATAGCATGGGGAACTAGTGTCCTCCAAGTTTGGGCCCACACATAAAACTTAATTTTAAGACTCAGTCTACTTGTTCAGGTGATTATGTTGTTGGTGTAATAATAAATACCACAGTATTTTGCCACTAAAAGTAACAAAAGTTGTGCTAGAGAGCTGACACAGCCATTAAAGGCTCAGGCTCACAACCAAAAAGGCTAAATTTACTGTGAAGAAGATGCCTCCAAAGACACTTGTGTTATTGAATGTGAAGGAATTGAGATAATAAATCCAAATCTATGGGGTGTTTACTTTAAAATGAGCATCAGGGCTGTCTTCCCTAATTACTTGATATGAGGTGTTACAACACAGTAGGTGGAGATGAAGTATGGGACTCTAGATTTGCTCAGAATTTCATCAGATTAGCTCCTGAGACAACTCAGGTCATTTCTTAAAGATAGTGAAATGGAAGAGTTGGAGGATATGAATGATTGATGATTTCAGTATCAAGGTATTCAAAAAACCTGTTCATCCTCCACCTCAAAAAAAGCAGTAACTGGTGCTGGAGGGATTGCTCAGTGGTTAAGAACACGTTCTTGCAGAAGACCCAGGTTCAAATCCCAGCACCCACATGGCAGCTAACAACTGTCTGTAACTCCAGTTCCAGGGGATCTGACAGCCTCTTCTGTCCTCCGCGGGCATTGAACGACACGGGTGTACTTATTTACATGCAGGCAATACAGGCATACACATAAAAATAATAAATAATTTTTTAATTAAAAAAAAGCAGTAACATGTTTAAGACAGAGAATAAAGAGTTAAAGAATTTTAATGTATCTGAATTTTCTTGGAACAAAATAAAGATATCAATAAATATTTTAAAATGAAAACTTTTAGATAAATCTTGGGCAAAGATGAATTGTTCTCAGATACACCTAACCTAGACATATATTTCTTGATCTGGTATGTATAATTTCTCAGTAGGTTATTGGAGTAATATGGTTCCCTCTGGTTTTCGAAACTAGCTAGGCATTATTTATCTCTCACATTGTCTCAACCCTCCATCATGGTTTTCCCACTTAAGGTGCCCCCATTTTCCCCCTTTCTCCCATAATAATACCCTTCTCCTATGGTCCTACCTCTCTTGAGTTCCTTCTTTCCCTTTATCCCTTAGGTTCCTTGTACACCCTTCCCTCCCCGCTCCCTTAAACTAACCCAATTTTTGTCTCATATCTCCCTTATTAAGGCCTGTTTCCTACTGTTCTTCTCTTTCAGGTTCTTTATTTTCCTTTACCTCCCTGGTTCCTTTTCGTTATCCTGGTTCCTGTAGTTATGTCTGGATAAGGACCTGGAATTTAAAAGAATTTGGTGCTAGGATCCACATATGAGGCAGAACATATGTCTATTTTTTTTTTCTCAGTCTGTGTTACTTCATTTAGTATAACAGTTTCTAGTTCCATCCATTTACCTGCAAATTTCATGACTTCATCTTTTTTTACTGCTGAGTAAAACTCCATCGTATAAATGAACCACATTTTCATTATTCACTTATCAACTGAGGGAAACATAGGTCACTTCTATCTCTTAGCTATTGTGAAAAGAGCAGCAATAAACATGGATGTACAAGTGTCTCTGCAATAGGATGAGTTCTTTGGGTATATGCCAAGGAGTGGTATAACTGGGTCAAAAGTTTTTTAAGAGTTCTCCACACTGCTTTCCATAGGGTTTGAACAAGATTGCAGCCCCACCAGCAGTGGATGAGTGTTCCCCTTTCCCCACATCCTCCCCAACATTTGGTATCATTTGTTCTCTTGATCTTAGCCAGTCTGACTGGGGTTAGATGAAATCTTAAAGTGGTTTTAATTTGCATTTCCCTAATTATTAGTGATGTTGAACATCTTTTAAGATGTTTCATAGCCACCTTTACTTCTTCTTTTGAGAACTCTGTTCAGCTCCCAGGCCCATATTTTAACTGGGTTACTTCTTGTCTTGAGTTTCTGTTTTTTTAGTTCATTATATATTCTGGATATTAAACCTCTGTCAGATGTGTCATTGGTAAAGATTTTCTCCCATTCTGTGGGTTTTCTCTTCACTTCCCTGGTTGTGTCCTTTGATGTACAGAAGTTTTTAGTTTAATGAGGTCCCATTTGTTAATTCTTGACCTTGTTTCCTGAGCAATTGATGTTCAGTTTAGAAAATCCTTTCTTACACACAGTAATTAAAAGTACCAGACTGGTGGGACTAACGTTCTTGGATGTTTAACAGACATACTTTGAGGCCTATACTAATCTGGTCAGAGGGACATAAAGGACACTTTTTGCTCCTTGCCCTCTAGGTCGACTAGTTCCAGGAGACTATGAGCATCTCTCAAAATTTCCTGTAATTGTGGTGGGTCACCTATCCTCTTGATCAAGGAGGCTGAGGAGACCCCACCAGATGGACATGAACCAGTGTCCCTTCTACAAAGAGGAGGGTCAACTCAGAGGAATTATCTCATCCATGTAGTTTGTAAAACTGAACATAAATCAGAATCACTCAGAAGGCTTATCAAAAGACAGACTGTTACACTCACCACTGAGTTACTGATTTGCTAGTTCTAGGGTTGACCCTATGGTTTGCATTTCCAAGGTGGTGTCGATGTTTCTAGTCTGGAGATTCCTTTGATAACTACTGCCTTTTAAAATTAATGCTATTATGACTGAGATAACTGAATTATGTCAGTCCTTTTTATTCATCATATGTTAATCATGAGTTTCCCAACTACATTATTTTTTAGTAGGCACTGCGGGGTATCCAAACATGGACAGTACACACTTCCTTCCCTCCGGGAACCTAAAGATAATTTGGGAAGGGAAGACAAACACCACAGGCAGAGTGCACAAGCCATTGTACTCCACCACTTTAGAGTATAGCTAGGAATGGTATGAATCTAATACATGCCGGTTTATGAATTTTGGAAGAAAAGTCATTTAGGGGGTTAGTGCTAGCTTCAGAAAGGTGGTGTGGCTTGAAGTAGGGAGGGCTTGGGCAGTCATTAGCTGGGTGTATAGTTGAATAAGATGGTTTGGGATTTTCTGTGTGATATATACACACAGGAAAAAAAATCAACAAAATTTTTTAAATGTACTATTATTTGAGGAAGAAGCATAAAAATTTACATCATGTTAATTAGTAGAGGTGATGAACATTGCCATTGAAATCTACCAATGGCTTTATAGACATACACAGGCACCAAGGATTCAAGAGCAAACAATTATGGCTAGTAATAATCAGATACATACAGACTAAAGACGCATGCACCAACTTCTCAGTGTTAGTAGTAAAAACAATGAGTCTTTCTGTAAGAAACAGTATATTTTAGAATGAAATGGAGATCTCTTTTGAGGGTTACAAACTCATTCAATTTTATGTCTTACAGGGCTTATACTGAGTTCAATATTGTATAACTGTATTGATTCAACTGTGAACCTAGAAATTTTATAGCCACTTTTGAAGGAGCTGTGTCTTTTCTCTGGAAACAGTTGTTGGGTATGTTAAAGCTGTAATGATATGCTTCTTCTAAAAATATAATAATAATATTTTTTAAATGTAAGAAACAGCATATCTTGAAATGGAGAACTTCTTTAGAGGGTAAAAACTCATTCAATTTTATATCTTACAGGGTTTATGCTGAGTTCAATACTGTATAACTATATTAATTCAACTGTGGACCTAAAAATTTACAGCTGCTTTTGAAAGAGATCTATCCTTGCTCTGGAGTGTGTTACTGAATATGTTAAAGCTGTAATGAAATGCTTCTTTTAATCACGTAGTTATTAAATTTTTAAAAAAATTAAAAAAAATTCTTCAAAGCATAAAAAATGAAAACTTTTGTGTTGAACTTCTAACTAGAAAAATAAGGAAGAAAAATTGTTAATAATTCAAAAAGAAAGAAAATTATCATAGCTCATCATATAGTCATGCAAAGGAATCTACAAACATTTATGTGAATTTAGAAAGGCAGATAAACACAAGATATTTATATATAAAAGCAATCCAGTTATACAAATGTTCAGTAAGAATATAAAAAGATGTCCGGCATCATTAGTCATCAGAGAAAAACAAGTCAATACCACATGAGATATTACCTCATATCCACTAAGATGACAGCAAAAAAAAAAAAAAAAAGAGAAAATAAAAGTGTCAATGACAGATGTAGAGAAACTAGAATGCTTGTGCACTATTAGTGAGACTCTGAGAGGTGTAGTCTCTACAGATGCTTCTTTAGAAATTTCCACAGCAGGTTCATGTTTTAAATTCTTGTTTCTCAGTTCATGGCACTATTTTGGAACGCTGAGGCACTTTTAGGATTTGGATTCCAGATGGTGAAAATGAGTCACAATGGGTGGGCATTTGGAGGTTATTCCAGGTTCCTGTCTCCTCTCTTTATGCTTCCTGGTCCACCATGATCTCAACAGCCTCTGCTGTTAACCTCTGCCACTGTGAACTGAGCTTCTCCACCCTGCCTTTCCCATTGTGATAGACTGAAACCATGAGCCAAAACAATCTTCTGTCCAGAGCAATGGCCACAGCTGTGCAGAAGTAACTAATACACACACACACACAGAGCGACTTATTCCAGAACATTGCAAGCAAGGGATCAAGGAGATAACTGCACATTAAAATGGCCAACAGGTAGAAGTCACCTAAATGAAAACTGATGCTTGAATAGATATGCAATACACACACCACATACACACACACACACACACACACACACACACACACAAACCACATACATAAACTCACCACAACACATACACATACACACACACATACACACACACCACAACACATACACACACAGAGAAATATTTGTTAGTCTTAAGAAGAAAGGAAATCTTGTCACAACCTTGAGGACATTATGCCAGATGAAATAATCTTATCACAAAAAGATAAACATATATTCCATTTATGTTATGTATCTAATGTAGTCAGATTAATAGAAACTAAAATAGAAGGAACTAGGAAGAAAGAGAAGAGTTGTGAATTTTCAAATAATCAAGATGGAAATATGGAAATATGTTTTACAACGTGAATATAGTTAACATTATTCGATGTATACTTAAGAAAGGTAAAAATAGCAGGTACTATGCTATGTTTTTTACCATAATGAAAATTAATTACATAGCAGGCATACACAAGACAACTCCCAATACAGATTTTCAAATATACAAAGTACAAAGGCAGGTAAAGGTGATCGAAAATCCTTAGGAATGTACACTTATGTAGTAAAATTATATTTAACAGAAGTACAGGTGTAGCTGTCATGAGAGCCACAGCACCTCAATGTGGACAGAAGAGACCTGAAAATGAAAGAATTGTGGATGGCTCCTGGGTAGCTGAAGCATTTTAGTTCTTGGCTTTTTGTGGTGGAGACAGTGAGAGACCGAGGTCAAATATTTACATGATGTCAATATGTGAAGGGTAAATCTATATTTTCTGGGGATTTTTCTGTGTATTTCTTTGTAAAACAACAAAATAAGAAACAAACTGAAGTCCTTGTGTGGAAGGGGAGGGGTTCTATATACACATAACCTTTTATTATATAATTTTTTAAAATATTTTATAACAATTTCCAGAGCAAAGATACATCTCTTTCACAAGTGGTTGCAAGTTTCTAGGTTCACAGTTGAATTAATACAGTTATACAATTTAGAACTCAGTATAAGCCCTGTAATACATAAAATTGAATGAGTTTTTAACCTTTAAAAAAATCTCCATTTCATTTTAAAATATACTCTTTCTTACAGAAAGACTCATTGTTTTTGCTAATAGCACTGTGATGTTGGCACATGCATCTCTAATCTGTATGTATCTGATTATTACAGTCATAATTGGTTGCACTCGGATCCTTGGCACCTGTGAATGTCTACAAAGTCATCAGGTAGATTTCAATGGTAATGTTTATCACCTCTACCAATTAACATGATGTAAGTTTTAGTGCTTCCTCCTCAAATATAATTCATTTTTTAAAATTTGTTGATTGTGTATGTGTGTGTGTGTGTGTGTGTGTGTGTGTGTATCACACAGAACATCCCAAACCACCTTATTCATCTATACACCCACTTCCCAGATGCACCCTCCCGTAGCCCACCCCCACTAGAGCCCTTATACTCTGTCATCCCTGCTACTGTCTGCTGTATTGTCGGCACCTCCAGCCGTTCCCCACTACTTGTCCATCTGGTGAATTTAGTCAGCCTATCTAGAGGTCTTTGTTTTAGGAAGGTCAGCTGTTCCTCATCTAGCAGCAATCAGTTGTCAATATTCCACACATAACTTTTAAACAGCAAAGCTGAAGAAATCAGTCTCTGAATAAGTCCCATTTTTGTAGCTATTTGAAAAAAATAAACCACACGTCATAGGCATTCAAGTCTGAAACAGTGTTAGACTAGAGAAGATCACAATGTAAAGGGAGTAAAAGGGCAGTTCCCAAAAGCCAAGCAACAGTTTGACAAGCATATGCTGAACATATAAAATGTCACACTTATTTTAGATACTGAAAATAGAGAAGTAAATATGACATGAACCCAGCACTGGAGAGTTTTTAATATACAGTATGAGTACACTGATATGCCAATGCATCACTGTGATACAATGTGTCCAGAGCTTTGTTGAAAGTATTCAGTGGAAACACAGCAGGTTTTAGATGGTAGGAATGAGAAGTGGGGATAGAGCAGTGGGTTTACCAGCTCTTAATCTGTGATGGAGAGCTATAATCAGTGGCAGTGACAAATGAGCCAGTAGCCCTAGCCCCATGCTCATGGATTGGTAGAATTAATACTTATTGTGGCAACAACTTCAATATTTATTCACAACAACTAAGCTGTATCCATCCACAGATGAATGGATAAAGAAAATGTACTATATATACACAATGCAATTTAACTCAGCCGTAGAAAAGTGAAATTATGTCATTTGCAGGAAAATGGATGGAATTGGAAATCATCATAGTAAACAAATACTACACATTTTCTCTCATATGTACAACCTAAATTATACAGATGTGGAGAGAGAGAGAGAGAGAGAGAGAGAGAGAGAGAGAAGTAAAAAGGGGACTATTTGGGAAAGTAAGGGGAATAAGGATGGACAGGAGGGGGAAACATAAACATGATCAAAGTACATGATATAATTGGATGAAAATGTCATAATGAAACTCATCATTTTATACATGAATAAATACTAATTTTTTCAATAAAATGGGAGAGCAGTGAGTGCTTTTTGGACTAAGCAGTAGAGCTGCACGTAGGTGCTGCACCTATTGCTGGGGGAAGAGAAAGCTGAAATGCACAGGGGCCTCCTGCAGGGCCTTGTGCCATGCCAAGGAGCTTTGGACATTCGACATGACCCAGATCTCCCTGCCACCATCAGGTGACATCAAGACAACTCTGGGGCCTTGGACATTTCACACTATCAGAGCTTAGTTTATTTGCTAAAGGGGAGGCTTGCAATCGATGACCTCTGAGATCAATAGCCATGACATCTGATCTGGTTTCATGAATTATTGTTATACTAGCCACAAACTGGTCTTAAAACACTTCTCTCAGCTAAAAGTAATACTAATAATATCACATAGCACATAGGAAAATTGAAAGGCTCAAGAAGGAACCACGAATGCAATGTATATAAATTGCCTTATCAGTTAAGGCTGATTACCAGAGGTACATCAAAACCATGTAATATTAAAAACACCTCCAATGTGGTGAGGCCAGACACTTTTGGCCAGATAGTTTACCTGTATTATCTTGTTTCTCCTTTAAAGCCTCTGAAACTTCCTGTCTACATTTTAAAAAAGAGGAATCAATAGCTTCTGGAAAGCCCATGCCAAGGAGGTGAAGAACCAGCATTACACAGCTCTATCTGCCCTAAAGCCAATTCTCTCCCTTCGTATTTAAATAGATTAGTATTCTCACATAAGGAAATAAGAACAACCTATTTCTTGGGAATTCATGCACTAAATTTACATAATATCCAATATTTCTTTTCTCAATTTTATATAATGTGTGTGCTTCACTTGTGTGCTTGGAAAAATGTGAAAACATGACAAAGATAGTTTTTAGCAACCGAATTACTGCTTATTCAAAAATTATCTGTTCAGAGTAAGTGAAATTATATTTACAGCTACATTGGTTGTACTCAAAATGTTTTCAAATGACCAAAATGCTTTTAAGCAGTCACTACGAATTTATTCATGTGTTGAAATAGGCATTGGATCACCAACAGACAAAAAGGATTATACTGAGATCAAATTAAGAGGCTCCTTAAAATAACAACCCACAAGGCAATCGTAGACACTGACAAATCCTGCTTTCTGCAAGATTATTTACAAGAAAAGAAAATAAAGATCACAAGGCCTTGGTTGTTGCTATTGAACAAAACAGCAAATTCTAAATAAAATAAGACAGTTCCACAGATTTTTCACAGGAGATGTGACTGTTTGGCTTAGCTGTTGTCTTTTTCTTTTTACTCCCTGTAGATCCTCCTTGCTAAAACCTTTGAAAATGTTTTCTCCCTTAATTAGACATAAACATTTAATTCTATGTTGAGATGTTTAGGGTCCTAGCCAGCTAAAATCATCTAGTGAACATAACACGGAAGGCAAGAGTGAACACAGAAGCAGGAGCCATAAGGCCGGAAACACATGCAGAGGTTCAGGTCTCAGCCGACTGTGGTTCTCAAGCTTGAATGCACATTAGACTCCCCTACAGGACTTCCGAAAGCACAGGCTGCTGGGCCTCAGCCCAGAGTTTCTGATTCAGTGGACTGGGCGTGGGCCCAAGAATTTGCATTTCTATAACTTTCTCTGATGCTCACTGAAAACTATGTCTGTTAAGGTTCAGATCCCAAATGTTCCCCAAAGTTTGTGTATTAAAGACTTGGTGTCCAATGCAGCACTGTTCAGAGGTGAGACCTTTGAGGAGTGACATAATGGGTTGATGCATTCATGGATCCACCGTTGAATGGGCTATTGGCAGGTGGTAGAAACGGCATGTGGGACCCATGTAGAGAAAGTATCCTCTCTCTCCCCCTCCCTCTCATTTGTCCTCCTTCCGCACCTCTCCCCTTTCCCTCTCTCCCCACTCTCCTCCTGGCAACCATGTGGTATGCAGCTTTGCTCTACCCCATGCTTCAATCTCAACACAGGCCCAGAAACAATGAAGCAGGTGCCATGGCCTGAAATCTCTGAACTTGTAAACCAAGATAATTCTTTTCTCCTCTCAATTGATTTTCTCAAATACTTTGTTAAAGCCGCAGAAGTCTGACCAACACAACACCTACAGCTGATTTTGGAAACAACACTCTATATGCAATTTATAGGCAAGAATGAACCACAGTGTTTACACAAGTCTAACTTCAGGTATGCTGGTGATAGTTCAAAAACACGTCTATTTAATGATTTGAGACATGCAAAATTAATCAAACTTAAATGACTGAGATTTGTGGTGGTGCACAATGCCACATTACACTTATGCTTGAATAAAAACAGCCTGGCTCAGCAGCTATTTTAGCCAAGAGGTGCCTGGACTGCTCTGAGAACCTGTTTCCTCAGTATCTCTCTAAACTGAGCTTTCTTTTGAACAAAGACCTCCCTATTCTATTGAAATTGTACATTCAGCATGAAATGGGGAAGGAAAAGAGAAGCAGTCTAATCAGAGGATTATGCCCATTCTGACCCCTATTAACCTAGGACAGCATGAGTACAACCATACACAGATGTCATCAGTTTAATCCAAACTATTGTTTGCAACTAAAAGAAATAATCTGTTGCTTTCAACAAATCTCTGCTGTTTGCCAAGCTTGATATGCAAAACATTCGCATACACATTCACACATTTTTCTGGGTCAAGGGCAAAGAAGGTCCTTGAGGGGTGAAGGCTGTATGTTTCAGGTTACATGAGGAGCACAAGGTTCAGTGAGCTTGTCTACATTATACACAAGCTAAGATAAGATTAAATCTTTGGTTTCAAAGTTAAGTAAAAGCCATGTGTCCATGGCATTGTCCATATTGGAAAAGTCTTTCCCACAGAACTTAACAGAATTCTACATCTGAATTTTGTGTGAATATGTTATTTTTTCAAACTTGAGGCCTTTTTTGATTACTTAAGAATGCTAGGCAATGTATTTTGATCATATTCCAACCTCCTCCATCATGCCCCTCAGATTCACCCCCACCTCTTTATCCCCCCCTCACTTCATATTTTCTATTATGTTTAAAGGTCTATCAAGTCAAATTTGTTTTCCCCAGCATTCAGGTGTGGGTCCATCCCTTGGAGCATGTTTAACTTAACTAGCATCACACCCTTAATGAAAACTGACTCTCCCTCTCCCTGCAGCTATCAATAGCTAGGGTTGGAACATTGTGCCCACCTCCCCCCTCCATTCTGGGATTTTATCTGGTTTGGGTTTGTGCAGGTCTTGTGCATGCTGTCACAAGAGCTGTGGGTTCATATGAGCAAATACCCTGCTATGTCTGAAAAACAGTTTCCTTGTATTCATCCACCACTTCTGGCTCTGACAATCATTCTGTCTCCTTTCCACAGTGATCCTTGAGCCTTGGAAGGAAAGGGTGTGGTAAAGGTGTCCATTTAGGGCTAGGTACTCCCCAGTCTCTTATTCTCTGCATGGTGACCACATGTCTCTTCTGCTGCAAGAAGAAACATCTCTGGTCAGAGTTGAGAGATGTACTGATATATGGGTATATTGACAGTTCACTAAGAATTTATTTAATACTATGTCCAATCAGCTGAATAATAGAAGTGGATTCTCTCCTGTGGCCTGTGACCTGTCTAGCCACAGGTTCTTGGCCCTGAAAACAGTGTCCTGTATAGGCACCGTCTTGTGAAGCAGGCCTTAAATCCAATCGGAAAGTTGTTGATTATGTCCATAATATCCATGCCACTATTGCAACATTGGGTATATCTTGCCAGGAAAGTTGTTCTAGCTTGCACACAGGGTTCACTGCTAAGTAAGACTGATGATTACTTTCCTCTTCAGGTAGCATGCACAGGGACTTCCAGCACTATGAAAGCTAGCCAACAGAAATGCAGTTTCTAGATCAGTATCAGCTTGATTTCTCCATGTTTATTCAATGACTCATGTATATAGCATCTTCAGCATTATGGTCCTACATCAAGTTCTGGTGGGTAACCAAGAGCAATGGCAATAACCAGAATTGTTGCAGGGTCTATGGGAACCCTCATGTCAACAACCACAAAAGAGAAAGCTTATTCTTGGCATGGATTTTTTATTTGCTAGCCTATGTTTTCGGGTAGGGGCAGTGCCCAGCCCCTTACAGGATAACTCCATTTATCCTCTTCTAATCTATGTAGCTGTATACACATTTTAAAGAAGCTTCTACAGTAGCAGGTTTCCAGATGACTTTCAAAAGACCTTTAGTGTTAGTTATCCCTCACCATACTTCCTCCTTTATGCTATCCTCCCATTTCCCACCCTATTTAACCTTTTCTATTCCATTATATCCTTCCCCTTTATATCACTGCATTCTATCTCTCCTCCCATGAATCCCCCACCTCATGGTCCCTTACTAGTTTCTTGACCTCTATGGATTTTACCAATTTAAACACACACATATATCTAAAGATTCAACACTAGCATCCACATACAAGAAAGAACATGTGACATTTGTCTTTCTGAGCCTGAGTTACCTTATATAAGATAATGGATTCCAGTTCCATCCATTTACCTGTAAATTAATACTTTTATTTTTCTTAACAACTGAATAATAGTCCATTGTATAAATGTACCAAGCTTTCATTATCCATTCCAGCTGGTGGACATCTAGACTGCTTCTGTTTTCGGGCTATTGCAAATAGAGCAGCAATAAACATGGCTAAGCAGGTGTCGTTTTAGGCTATAGATTCCTTTGGAAATGTCTAAGAGTGGTATATCTGAAACATGTAGTAGATCTATTGCTAGCTTTTTGAGGAGCCTCACACTGATTTCAAACTGATGAATATAGGAATTTAAAGACATGTTATTGAGAAATTACTACATAGTAAGAATTGTGCCACTTACCTTTTCTTTATACGCAGCATATTGTTTCATCATCAATAAAATCGAAGATACAAATGCTATTGTTCATTAATATTATTCCCTGTTTCTAATACTCAATCATGCTTAGGAAGATTAATTCACTTGCCCAAGTTCACACGGTCAGTAAATGGCAAAAGCTAGCTTTGCTCCAGGTAACCTGACTCCAGAGTTAAGCTCAACTGGTTCATAAGCCATAGTCAGCCCAGTAAATGGCACCATCAACAATGAGAACTATACTCTCCAATTCCAAACTCAAATTGTGAAGTGACAATCTATGAGATGAACATGTGTTGAAGACAACACAGAATGCCAGGATTTCTGAACCACAGGAATCTGTCCCAGTTAGGCCACTAAAAACTAAGTATATAGTAGAATACAGGGGTGATCAAAGGAGAATTGGGAAAAATGGGGGGAGACTTTAACTGGGAAGGGAAATGGAGTATGACACAAAGAGGGAGGGAGGAAGGAGAGATAAATAACACTAAAGGTCTGGAAAAGCCATAGGGAAACATATTATTTTATAAGCTTACTTAAAAATACATATAAGCTTGGCATGGTGGCACACACTTTTAATCCCAGCACTCAGAAGGCAGAAGCAGGTGGTTTTATGTGAGCTCAAGGACAGCCTGGTCTGCATAGTGATTTCCAGTCCAGCCAGAATTACACAGTGAGACTCTGTGTCCAAGAAAATAAACATATAAGATATATGTATGTGCATGTATGTAGCTGAAGTCTATGTAACAAAAATCACAGAACCTAACAAGGGAAACCTCCTATCAAGTTGTGCATCAGGGTAGTCCAAGAGACTTCCAAAACAATATAAGCTATTGCCATATCCCTTGATTGCTTTCCAGAATTTGAAGGTAAAAATTTATTGTTGAAGATTGGACATGGGACTTGGAGGAATCAAGCTGAAACTGACCTGGAAACCTCTCTGAGGACTAGCTTTTATACTATTGGAAAGTGCTATGCAAGTTGCTAAGAGAAAAAAGAAAACAATAGTCCTACCAAGCTGTAAAGTCTATGAACCACAACAATGACTGACCCAGCAAGATAATGTAATAGTGGCACTTTTATCTCGGGGAGAGGGGGGTTTACCAACATCTATCTAATTGGACTTGAGGTCCATTCAATAAGAGAGAGTTCTTGAATGTAAATGTAAACAAATACCCATGGCTGAAGGGGTCATACACCCTAGGGGTGAACCTACTACTCCCATTTTCCTAAACCAATATAATTTCTAACTGTATTCTAACGAATTATCCTTATAACCACAGATAAGTGGAGGTTCACTTAAAGAAGGTTCTTTTTGAAATAAATGGAGACTCTTCCAAAATTCTGTGACTGGTCAATATGCAGAAAATAAGTGACTTTGGGGAGCCCAGCCCCAATTGATACATTTATAATATAACCTCTATGCCTAAGGCTTAGGGAACATGGTGGATGAGGAGGTGAAGAGATTTCAAGAGCCAGGAGACAAAGATTGCTGCTAGATAGTGTCTTCTAGCAATGACAGAGAAGCTGCATTCATGAAATCTCAACAATATGGTTGCCTAAACAAGACCTGAATAATGACAACACCAGTTGACAAGTCAGTGAGGATGGGGAAAATTTCACAAGTCTCAACTCTAGATTAAGAACTTAAGGCAGTCAAAGGCTACCCAGGACACGCAAAACCAGTTTTCTTCAGGAACGAGTTCCCTGATAGGTTATCCAATCCCAAGTGGTCAACCCTAAATATGTACATATAAGCACCACTAAATGGGTTCAGCAGATTATATATAACATACACACACACACATACACACACACACACACACACACCACGAATG
>NW_008359442.1:4077316-4080459 GCF_000622305.1 Nannospalax galili | reverse complement strand
ATATATGCAATACATATTGGGGGTCTTGATCCCCAAGACCTTTGAGCTCTCTCAGTCTGACCTATCAGCCAATCTGTTCATGTAGCAACCACTATATGTATATAGTATGTGTGTATGTGTGTGTATGTGTATATGCAACAATAATAATCAAACAAAATTACAAAATTGAGAGGGACTGAGGTGGGGATAATGTGGAAAGAGTTGGAGTGGGAAGAATGGAAGTGATGTAAGTATAGTACTAGTATAAGAAATTCTCAAATAAAAAATTATAAAAAGAAAAGCTTGGTTTATGATGCATTGATAGTGCTGACTTGGTCACCTTTAGTCTAAGTTTCTCAGCAAGGTTTTCTTCGTACTCACTGAAATCGAAGACTCTATATTAAGTGAAAAAACTATTAGAGCAAAATTATGTCAGACAGTAGAGTAAGAAAATGTCCAAAAGGCATAGAAAGCTCACTCATCTTTGAGACACTATAAAACCTGCCATATTTCAAAGGAAAAGGATCTCAGCAAGAGGATGGAGCACTCAGATGTGGCCTCTGGGGTGAGATGTAATCAAGAGCTGAGGCAGCAGATGGGTATCATCAGGGATATGTATCCACATACATCATGTCTGGGTTGTGGCTAGAGAAAAGCATGATAGCAAGGTAAAAACAAGGACGAGAACACGAAGAGGTTGGATCCACTGTGATTCGGGTATAAGGGGTGGAAACATCATAGATCATAATCAGAGCAGCTGAACTGAAGGTGCAATGAAAATAAAGACTTCTGGATATCTACCCGGGGATTTATTGGCCAGAACTAGACATGCAAACTGAGTTTGGGGAAAAACATACACATGAGGGTTGAGTCTCACATGATTAGAAAGACAAAATAAAGTCAACTTAATAACTTTCGTATTATCAAATTATAGGAGGTCAGTTCTGGTTCTTGTCTTTCAAACCGAGATGCAGAAATTCAGAAGGTGGCAGAATATAAGGAAATAATGAAGATACTGAGAGTCTCATCTTCCAAGTAAAGCAAGTGAAAAGAATCACAAATGACCCAGAGCCTTCTACAGAACTGGATCACAAAAGAATTCCTGGAGCAATACTAAATTGAATTCAGTTCTCAAATCTTCCAGATTTGAGATGAAATACACCTCGCGTCTCAACACCAGGAGAGCAATGTATGAGGAACGCAATTACAGAAAGCCAGACTTGTAAAGATTTTCAATTCCTGGAACTAAACTCTCTTCCTTGGCTTCAGAGTTAGAGTCAAAGTAGGCTGCTTCTTGTTAGGGATAAATGAAAAGCCACTTTAAAAAAAAGAAATTTCAGTGATTTCCATCACATACTTCAAAAGTTGAAGTCGTCCTTTCCCACACCTCTGTGTCAGTTCTTTCTGCTCTTTTAGGACCACTGTGGACCTCCAAAGTCCAGGAGCTTTCCCAGACCTGCCTCCGTAAGTCTCCTTTACCCTGTCTTCCTACTGTCTGTGACCTAACCCTGCCAGGACTTGGACTCTTCTGGGGGCCTTCCCAACCCCACCTTGGTGTACTCCCTTTCCCACATCTCCTTGTACCCACCACCTCTACTCTGCTAGGACTTTTGTGGGCCCCAGGATCTGGGAGCTTTCCCAGATCTTCCTTGGTAAGCCTTGGTAAGTCTACTATAACCCACCATCCTGGACTCCAGCATCACCATCTCAGCTCTGCCAGGACATTTCTGTGCTACTGGGACCTTTTCCAGACCTGCCTTATATTCAGACCCACTTGGGTTACTACAATCCTTCATCCCCAAGACCTTTGAGCTCTCTCAGTCTGACCTATCAGCCAATCTGTTCACGTAGCAACCACCTAGCCCACCCTGAAGTTCCAGGACCATGAAGTGTGAACCCTGGAACCTCAACTCAAAAGTTGCACCTATCCTTGGCATATCTAAGACCACTTCTGACACCCCATTTGCACATTGACATAAATTGGCTCCCAAAATGAACAAACTGAACAGTCAGCTGGGCCATAAGCTGACAAGTTGGGGAAACCATATTTGTAATGTTAAGCCTGTATTTGTAATGTTAACCACTAAAAGAGCTATGTAATGAGACACAACTCAAAAACACTATAGATAAATGAAATGAAATCAGCTCAAAAACACTATAGATTAATCAAAATGAAATTCTAAAAACTGTTCCAGTAACAATACAAAGACAAAAGCAACAAAAAAGAACAAATAAGACAAAGCTTACAAGAGAAAACATTAATAATTATATTAAACATAAATGATATAAGTATTCCAATTAATAATCACAGAAAACAAAATATATTTAAAATATGGCCCAAGTATATATTGTAAACTTCTATAAAAATTTAACTTCAAATGTAGTTACACAGGCAGATTGAAAAAAGAATAGAAGAGATATTTTTGTTTATTAAATAAAGGAAAGCAGAAACAGCAAATAGACTTCAGAGTAAAATCAAAGTACCAGAGACAGAGTAGGATATATGATAGGAATGCCTGATGAACATGAAGACATAGCAATATCGAATTCAACATGCATCAGACAAGAACTGTACCAGATATATGAAGTAAAAATCTGATAGAGCCAGGCACGGTGGTATACTCAGGAGGCAGGGGCAGGTGGATCTCTGTGAGATCAAAGCCTGCCTGCCCTACATAGCAAGTTAGAAAACATACAGCTAAAAGTAGAAACAAATAACTCCACAAACTTAGTTGGCAATATCAGCACCTCTCAACAACTGAAGGAATATTAGACAGAAAGTTAATATTGCCCTATAACAAATTAAGAAAACTATAGACCAATATCTTTCATAAATATAGATTCAAATATCTTTAGCATATGTTTAGCAAATAAATGCAGTAGGATATATAAAGAATTGCTGAGGCTGGATAGATGATTCGCCTGTTAAGAGCACTGGCTGCTCTTACAGAGGACCCAGGTTTGATTCACAACACTCACATGGTGGCTAACAACCATTCCAGTTCCAGTTCCAGAAGAATCCGATGCCTTCTTCTAACCTCTACAGGCATTGCACAACATAGGTGCACTTACATACATGCAGGCAATACACTCATACACACACAAAAATTAAAAATAATATATAAAATATTTTTAAAAAGAATTGCTATGGTCATAGAGTATAC
>NW_008359442.1:4072380-4077233 GCF_000622305.1 Nannospalax galili | reverse complement strand
AGACTTATTCAATATTTGAAAAGTAATCAATGCAATCTACATGTAAATAAACTAAAGAAGAAATATCACAATGATCATATCAAGAGATGAAGAAAAGGTATTTGACAAAATTCAACAAAAAATAACAAAAACTCTGAAAAAAACAGGAGTAGAAGAGAACTCCCCTTACCCAGACAAAGGGATGAGCTTATGTAACAAACAGTTCACTTAATGCTGTGTCTGCTGTCACAACTCTTACTATAGCCCTGAGAGTTCTAGCCTTTGTGTGATATAAAGTCAAAAAACGTAGAATAAAAACCCTGCATACTGGAAATAACAATGAACATGCCCTGTTATAGATGGTTATTTATATGAAATTATCATGATTATATATATAAAATTTCAAGGACTCTACTAAAAAAAAACTAATGACGCTGATAAGTGGGTTAAGAAGAACACAGGACTCAAGATAAACAAAAATCATTTGCGTGTCTGTACACTAGTAATGAACATACATGTAACAAACTTAAAATACACTGTTACTTGCCGTCACTAATGATAATTAGTAAGTAATTAAACATGTACAGGACTTACATGCTAAAAAACTGCTAGATACTGATGAAATAGCTCAAAGAATATCTAAATAAACAAAAATTCTATGTTTGTGGACTATTAGGTTCGGCATAGCAAAGATGTCCATTTTTGTCAATCTTTATACAGATTTAAGGTGATTTCCTTTTAAAACCTCTCCAAAATGTTTTGGTAAACATGAATAATATTACTCTGAAATTCATGTAGAAAGACAGACCTGCTAAAACATGCAGGTTCATCTGGATGAACCTCCAGAACTCTATGCTTTGTTCTAAAAAAAAAATCCAGACCTACAAGGACACATCCAATGTGGCTCCTTTTATGTAGCATTCTCTAAATGACAAAATAAGAGGAAGAGAAAACACATCACTAAAGAAAAGATAGGGCTACAAGAAAAGCTACAACCTTAGAAAGGAAACTCCAAGGATCTCTGTGGTGCTAGGGAAGTTCTATATCTTGACTGTGTCACTGACAGTATTTTGACTGTCATATTGAAGTAAAGTTTTACAAGACATTACCATTGGAGGTACTAGGAAAGGATATAGATGATCTCTTTGTCTTATTTATTATAGCCATGAGCCAATTTGAGTTTTCATCTCAAAATAAAATGTTATGTTTAAAACTAGGACACATTTCAAAGTTTAGGTGAACAGATTTCATGTCAAGTATTCCCTTAGTGTTAAGTTAATAAAAAAAAAATAACATAAAAAATTTAAGGGGTTGGGCTTGCCTACTATGCATGAAGTCTTGGGTTTGATCTTCAGCACTGAAAAATAAAAAAAAGAGGCAGAAATAAAGAAGGGAAATGGAAGGAAGGAGAAAAAGGGAGGAAAGAAATAAAAAAGGAAGGGAGGGAGGAAACAAAGAAAGAGGCGGTGAGAGGAAGAAGGGGGAAGGAAGAAAATTTCCTACTCCACAGTTCACCCCCAAAGAGTGTCATTCAGTCAGCGATGGAAATCAGAAATCTGTATGTTTAACATGCAGAATCCCTGCTGATTCTGATAGACTGGCCCATAGTCTGCAGGGAGAGGAACACTAGGACAGAAAGCCACACTCAGTGTATGGAACATGCTTCCAATCAAACTGCCTCCAGTAAGTCAACACAACTCCTACCGTTTGAAATAAAGCCAGCCCATCAGAGTCAGAATTGATGTGCTCAGTCTCTGATTTGTCCTATCAGGCATGGGGAGTGAGAAGAGAAATAATGTTCAGATGGTATGAAAAACTAGAAGGAAATGTATTAGTTCAAAGTCCTACTGAAAAATACACATATAATAAATGCACAAGTACACATGCATAGCTGAAGGCTATATAACAAAAAAAATAGTGTCAAGCAGGAGATCCCTTTGAGTTGTTGGTCAGGGTAATCCAAGAAACTTCCAAAATGACACAGGCTATTGCCACAGCCCTTAATTGCCTCCTGAGAACTTGAAGCTAAGACCCTATTGCTGAAGACAGGCTATACTTTGGACACAGGACTTGGAGCAATGGAGCTAAACTGACCTGAAAGTCTCCTCCCTGAAGACTAGCTCTCATGGTATCAGAGGATACTTTACAAGCTGCCAAGGGAGAAAATTAATCAATGGTCCCACCCAGCTGTAAAGCCTAATAAAGAACAATGACTGGCCCAGCAAACTATCTCTGATGCTGCAGTAGTGGCACTTTTATTCTGGGGCTAATCAACAGCTGTGTAATTGGAATTAAAGCCCCCTCAATGGGAAGTAACTCATATATGGTACTGTAAACACAGCCAAATACACATGGCTGGAGAAGTCATAGGGAAAAACCTATTTCTGCCATATCCCTACACCAACATAATTCCTTATTTTATTTTAAATATGCATCCTCATAGTACAGACAAGTATACCTTTTACTCCTCATCAAAGAAGCCTTTTGCTATTGTTGTTGTTGTTGTTGTTGTTGTTGTTGCAACTGATGGAGACCATTACAGAGTTCCAGAGCTGGTCAAATGAAGAGAATAAGTGTCTGTGAGACTTTAACCCTAAGTGATACATCTTCAGTCCAACCTCTGCATATAAGATAAATGCATCTCTCAACTCTCACCAGAGACGTTTCCTTATGCAGCAGATGGCGATTAACACAGAAACCCACAACTGGCCAATGTGCAGAGAACAGAAGACTGCAGAATGCCTATCTCTGAATAGGACATCTGTTTTCAAACCTGTGTCGCCTAAGGCTCAAGGATCATTGTGGAAGCAGAGGCAGAAATATTGTAAAAGCAAGATGGGGATGACTACAAGAAAACAGTCTTCCAGACAGCTGGTCAGTTATGAACTCATGGCAATGGGACAGCATGCACAAGCCCTGTGCAAACTCAAACCAGCGAAAATCCTAGCATAGACATGGAGAATAGGGTAAGAAATCCTAACCTAACCTAAGTAACTTTTGGCACTTGATGGCTGTTTGGAGGGGGAGAGAAAATGTCTCACAAGAATGGGACTCTTGATGGACCCAGTAGATAGATCCACACTGAAGGATATGTGGGGACACAAATCAGACTCTATAGGCCACATTGTAAGTATAAGACAGTACATTCAATTAGGCAGGTGGCAGTGGAGGGAAGTGCAGATAGGGAAGGGGATCTAAATGCAATCAAACTATATTGTATGATAATCACAAAAATTCAGTTAAAAAAACTAAAATGGGTAGATCATTGGTCAATCTTGAGAATTCGTGCCATATAATATGTACCTTTATTGGTCAGACTGAAAATAAGTCTTTATCTGTCTGACCTAGCAACAGCTCCTAGCCAGATATGGCACAGCCAACTCTCCTGTAGTTTTCATGTGTTGGGCTGGTTCGTATCATTTCTTGTTACCATCAGAGATTCTAGCTGGATGAGAGAGAGTACTTAGCATAGAGTAAGACTCCCCAACTTTGTTCATGCTAAAGAACACAGAAACTACTTCATGCCCACCAAAAAAAATAATAGTAAGTGTTGGCAAGGACACAGATATACTGGAATACATGTGGACCAACAGGAGTAACATAAACTAGTGTCAGCATTATGGAGAATACTACAGTGATTTCTTGAAACACTTTAAGTAGAATTACCACATCATCTAAAAATTCTACTTCTGCATATATAAACATTATAATTTGTTTGATTTTTGTTTGTTTGATTTTATTTTGAGATGGCATCTCCCTGTAGCCCCAGCTGACCTGGAACTCACTCCTAGACCAGAGATCCATCTGCCTCTGTCTCCTAATTGCTGTGATTAAAAGTGTGCACCACCATGCCTGTCTATACAAAATAATTAAAATCGGGGTCTAGAAGAGATCTTGCACACTTACATTTGCAATTACATGATGCATAATAGCCAAAAGGTGAAGCCAAGACAACTACGCTCCTTTGGATAGATGGACAAATGCAGTGTGGTATAAAAATACAGTCATTGTTGACTCTTTAAAACTGAAGGAATTTTTTTCTGTATAAGATAGTATTTTATTTCGAGCCATTCACATAAACATTCCACGTTCTAAAAAAATAGCTGCAGATCCTTCTAGGGAAATTCTGTATTTCTAAAGAAGAATACGGATTTTTTTTTCAGTTGTCTAAAATGAACCTCTACAGAAAAACATCATGACAAACTATTAGTCTGTGAAATTTTAAGAAAAGCTTTCTCTCTTTTGCCCATTTTGACCCCCAAAATGAGAGAAATTTTGATATATATTTCAACACCAGTAAACCTTAAGAATATTATATTAAGTGAAGCAAGCCAGTCACAAAACAGACAGGTGTGTATGATTCCATCTATCTGAAGGAGCTAGAGAGTCAAAATTTCTCACAAGGGTTCTCACGTTGTGGAGGAAAGAGAGGAATGGGATCCGGTTTAGTGAGTATAGAATTTCAGTTTCGCAAGATAAAGAGTTTTGCATGTTGGTTGCACAATAAAGTGAATGAAATTGAAACTGCCAAACTGTACTCTAACCGTGGCTAAGATGGTACATTTTATATAATCTGTATCTCATCACTACTTTAAAAAAGAATAAAAAACTGATAAATAACTGTACAACACCATGAGGTCAACCAGAAGGGACTGAGGGACTTCTATACAGAACCTAATTAACAATTCATTACCATTTCCTTATACAGTTATAAGAAAAATAATATGCAAAGAGTTAAGGAAGCTACTAAGTGGTGGTGCACGCCTTTAATCCCAGCACTCGGGAGGCAGAGGCAGGCAGATCTCTGTGAGTTTAAGGCCAGCCTGGTCTACATAGCGAATCCAGGCCAGCTAGGACCGTGTCTCAAAAAGACC
>NW_008359442.1:4067067-4072211 GCF_000622305.1 Nannospalax galili | reverse complement strand
AAAAAAAAGATAAATAAAATAAATAAATAAATAAATAAATATAGGCTCTATAAAATTTCTAATTAAAATCTTTCAACACTTTAATGAAGCCATTTTAACAATTAAAAATCTTAATATAAAATGTTATATACATGGTTAGAGTTAAAGTGGCTTTATTCCATTCCTTTGAAGACATTTTAATGATTCTTGACAGGTACCATCAAAGAGAAACTTTGTTCTTACTAGTAGGTGATAAAAGAAAGAAATAAAGCCCTTTTATGCAACCATTCAAAATTTTACAAGTTTTATTGAAATTATGTTTAAGGAATTTAAGAGCTCTTTCATTGACAAATGTAACTGTGCAATTTCTTATAATAACATGAAAAGATTTTTAAATTCAATTGAACTTTTCATATCAAGTATCTCCAATTAATGATAAAACCCTGAGTTGTAGAGCACATATATTAGTAAAACAAAACCCCTTCAACCAGCTTGGATATAATAAAAAGGCCCTTATGGAAAATGGGCAGAGTCCTTGATATCTGACAAGTTTCTTGATTTCTATCAGTGGTAGAGTCACGAGGACCCTCCACCCAGCCCCCAGGCCTACCTCCATCCTCACTGGCTTCACCTCGACCAGCTCAAGCTGAAATCACAAGTTGTTCCCAGACTTCATGTTATATCCAGTGAGAAGCAGAATGTTCTGCAGCAGGCTGCTGAAGGAGGTGACAGGGCAATAGGCTGCTGCAGGTTAGACACTAGGCCAGACAAACACGCAAAATCCTTCCCATCCCTAGCACGCCTGAGGAAGGTGGTCCCAGGCACAGTGCTCTTGCCCATCCTCTGAGAAGCCCTAAGAGAGAGAGCAGCCTGGGTGTTCCAGTACCCTAGATTTCAGGGGTCACAGGACCAATATCTCAGTACACTACAGCACACCCATGTGAAAAACTCTAAGCATAAAGCTACCCTTTCAGCAGAGGTTCAGATGGGTCAGCATCCAATGCTTGTGTACAAGGTTTTCTCAGTATCTGGCCTTTCTTGTCTGAAATGCAGTAGGTACCAGCCCTATTAGCTCAGAATATGTTGTGAATGTCAAATGAGTTCCTGGACCTAAGAAACACAGAAAGATCTCCAAATGAACCTAGCATAATGTACCATCCATGCTTTCAACTACCACTTACTTCTTATGTGCCAGGAAATGTTTTAGACACTAAGAATAAATTAATGAACAAAATAGATTAAAAAATGTTTTCCCATGTGGCTCTTTCTATGGGAGGGAGAGATTTTCTAAATAATGATAATGTATAATATATAATGTATAATAATAATAATAAGTATAATGTAAGCTATGGAAAAAAAGGAAAGACGGGGCCAGCAAGATGGTTCAGTGGGTTTAGGTGCTTCTCACCAGGCCTGACAACCTGAATTTGATTCCCAGAATCTACATGGTAGAAGGAAAGAGAGAAATACTTCCCTAAAGTTGTCCTCTGACTTCCACATGCAAATTGTGGCACACATGCCCACCCACATGCACACACATACACACACACACACACACGTGCATCTGTACACACACACACACACAATTTTTTAAAGAAGGATAGGATTACTAGAGTGAAAGACTAAAGAGTCTGATATTGTGGCACACATGCCCACCCACATGCACACACATACACACACACACACACGTGCATCTGTACACACACACACACACATTTTTTTAAAGAAGGATAGGATTACTAGAGTGAAAGACTAAAGAGTCTGAGGTTTGAAATAGTGTGATCAGAGAAGGCCTCACTAAGAAAGTGATGTCTGAACCAAGACTTACAGTAAGAGGAAGCCTACCACATGAGCATCTGGGAGGGCATCATTGCAGAGAGATGAACTGCAGAGCCCTGGGGTGGCAGCATGCTTGGTATTTTCAGGGAGCAGAAAAGAGGACAGCATGACTGAGCTGAGGGGACATAGGTATGGCTCCTCAGAGCCCAATAGGCTACCAGCTTCTATCCAATGCAAAATGGGGAACCCCTGAAAGTATTAAGCAATGGGGGCTGCAAGTTACATGTTAACAGGATCAGTTTATGGCGTTGAAAGTAATGGAGGCATCATGGTATCAGGGGAAGCAGAGAACTGGCAGGTGGCTACAAGAATATAGCTCAACAGCAACAGTGGCTAAGAAAAGGGCAGGAGCAGTGTAGATGACAGCAAGTGACTGAGTCTTCTATTTGTTTCCTGCCCAATGTTTCCCATTGGAGTACACACGGGATGTAAGAGAAAACAGTAGTCAGTAGCAACCTGCCTAAGTTGAATGATAGTGGAAGAAAGAGTTGTCGTTTATCAAGATGCAGAACAGGTTTAAGAAAGGAACTATGTGGAGATCAGTTTTGGAATGCCCACAATTCAGATCCTTGTCATTATCCAAGTGGAATTATTGAGTAACTGCATAGATAAAACAGTCTGGAGGTCAAAGGGTAAGAGAGAAAAATACATCTTCACAAGTGCCTGACAAGTAAAGCTGAGAAAGCCAGCAAGTAAAGTTCACACTTAGGAAAAGAAACAAATAATAAGAAAAAGTCTAAATTGCAAAGGCCCCAAAATGGATTCTTAAAAGAGCTTTCCAATAACCCATTCCATAATTTAAGATATTTTCTTTAAAAATGAGACCTATACCACTCTTCTGCTCAAAACCCTAATGCTCCTGGGGCCCAAGAATAAAGCCCAAGCTCCTTATGCCTTCACAATCTAGCACCAGCTGAAGAGGTCATTCAGACTTGTCTCTTGATATGACAGCTCGATTACCTGCCCCCATCAAAGCACTTTCTACATCAAAGAAGCTAGCTGACTTTTAAAATCCCAGAAATTCTGCTAGCTCTGATTTTTCTCTTTCCCTCTTTCTTACCTAGACTAAGCCATGTTGTTCTTTCAAGTTGCTGATTAGACATCATTTCACAGTTTATTTTAACTGCTTTTTAACCCACTAAATTATAGCCTCTGTAAAAGACAATATATTTGTTTCCTATGGCTGCTGTAACAAATGACCACAAACTTGGCAGTTTACACCAACAGAAATCCATATTCTCACAGTTCTAGAGGGCAGAAGCCAACCACCAGTTTCACTGGACAGAAATCAAGAAGTGGGAAGAGAACGCTACCTCTGGATGCTCTACAGGAGAGAGAAGCTTCTTCGCTGCTTCCTGGACACCCTGCTCACTGCCCCTTGGCTCATGGCTCTGCTTCTATCTTTCTCTTCCCTTAGCTCTTCCCTCTGCCTCTCTGTTAAAAGGGTATATATACGGCTGCATTTAAGACCCTCCAAGATAACTCAAAAACCTTAGCTTCATGACATGCAGCCTCTTTTACAGTACGAAATAACAAACCCACAGGTTCTATAGATTCAAATTCAGAGATCTTTGTAGGTCATTATCCAACCTAACATACTCAAGACTGAGGTCATTTTATTTACTATGATAGCCCCTACAGCTAGTGCTGAGTCTGTTATATAAGTGCAAAGTAATATTTTTGAAATGATGAATTTACTGAGTTTTCATCATCTAAATATCTTGTTCATCTTTCTCTTAGATATAACGTTATTATGTCTTGTTAATTTGTGATTGATAAATAAAAAAGAAACTCTCATTTAAGCAAACAGAACCCACTCTTCTAGAATAAGATTTGACAAAGTTCGTTAAACCAGTGGAAGAAAATTAAATCCTTGGTTTTACCATTTTAATTTTTACTAAAGTTCTAACTGCATCCCCAAAATGTAGATTATAAAGCCCTGTGGGAGGACCAGCAGTGGCTGTGAGGGTGGGTGAAGATGGCTGGTATTGAGCTAACAAAACCCTGGGGTCCAGATCCCAAGGACTCACACAAGGAGGATTTTCTCAGATTTATCATTTCCAGCACCTTCTTTCAGATTAAGTCCCAATAATGTTTCTCTCACACAGCACAGCTTATCTAAAAGTTGAAATTCATGGGAAAACTATATAAAAACCATAAAACAAAGCTGATATTGGCTACTCAGAGCAGATGACCACCCAAAGTAAAGACCTTTCCATCTATCTCCCAGTCTACCATGGCTGGGAAAATTATTATGGGCAAATGGGACATAAATGGAAGCAGTGTTACAATGTCTACAGCATATCCTTAAAGGGAAAGGGCATCCCTTCCCTGATTCTCTTTTTTCTACTACTAGCTATCAGTGGGTGTGATGATTGGAATTGAAGTATCTATCTTGGATCACAAGGCAGCAGGTTAAGATCACCAGAGCATCAAGATAGAACTACTGTGAAAATCTTGGTTACCTTTCCCTTGGGTCTTCTATTATCTCTTCATCCAGATGAAGTTTTAATCATTCTTCAGCTCTCAAATATTTGCATCGTTTCCCTATTAGAGGTGCCCATCATGTGATGTCAGTTTTCTTGCAGAACTTGTGTGTTTCTTTCTGTGAATATTTGGAAAATGTTAGCTTTCTCCTACTAGACTGTAAGTTCCAGAAGTCAGAAAAATACATTGATTTTAATTTATCAATGTATCTGCAGAGCATTGTGTCTAGGATATTGTAGCTTCTTAAAAAATACCTGTTGGGTGAATCATTGGGAAAACCTAGTATTAAGCCCAAAAGAATGGGAAAAATGGATCACTTGAGAATAAAAGACTAGAGAATTGCAGGAATTGCACAGGCAAAGGGCACAAACAGACAAAATCAGGCAGGAATGCAGATGATGGAAAACAGAAGAAAGTCGAGATGGGGTGAGTGACGAGCTCACGCTAGAGGATACCTGTTGAGCAGCATACAAGTGGAAGTCACTAAGGCATGTTTGGCTTTTTTCTTACAAGCAAGTGGAAATTATTAGGGGCTCTCCAGTTGTCAGATGAAATATGAAAATGGTGGTCAGATGGCACGGGGAAAGAAAAGAAAGAAACTGACTGGCATAGGACAATTTAGCACACTTCAGACGAAGGAAGGCTAAGGCTGGACAGAATTGTAAAGATTACTTGATAACAGACTTCATTTGCAGATGAGGAAATTATAGTCCAGTCCAGAGGATTCAAGAGACTTACTAAATAAAGGTTGGCAGAGAGAGAGAGAGAGAGAGAGAGAGAGAGAGAGAGAGAGAGAGCAAAAACAAAAATAAATCCCAAAATAAATTTTACAATTCTGT
>NW_008359442.1:4058896-4066998 GCF_000622305.1 Nannospalax galili | reverse complement strand
TAGAGTGCATGAGATAAGACATTATTTTTATATGAGAGAAATATAGACCAGAGCAGAGGGTACAAGAGACTGACTAAATAAAGGTTGGGAGAGAGAGAGAGAGAGAGAGAGAGAGAGAGAGAGAGAGAGAGAGAGCAAAATCAAAACTAATTCCCAGAATAACTTTTACAATAATGTCATCATCATCAGGTAAAAGGCATTCATTCAAGAAATCCTGTGGCAAACAGACTCTCCAATGGCCCCCAGTGATCTCCTCCTCCTTTCTGTTAGCCACTTCCCTTGTGGACTGCCTCTAATCAAAAGAATGCAACAACATTGCCTTGATTAAATTAGGTAAGTCTGAACCTCTGACTTGCAAACAGAAGGGCTCTCTTACATGCTCTGATGTAACAAGCTGACACATGTGAGCTGCTCTGTGGGGAGGTCCAGCCTGGGAGGAAATTAAAAGTAAACTTTAGTTAAAAAACAGAAACCCTTGCAGCCCTTGACTCAACAGTCTCAAGTTCCTGAATCTTGCCAAGTTCTAGATGAACAAAAAAGAGAATCTTCAGACAAACCTTTAGATGAGACCCCAGTCCTGGCCAACATCTCTGTTACATGTGAGAGACCCCAAGGAAAGAAGCTTCGCTAAGGGGTGCCCAAATTTCTAACTCACAGAGATGTCAAGTTAATAAATGTGACTTGCTTCAAGGCACCAAGTCAGTGATAATTCTTATACAGTAATCAACAAATATTTGACATATATATATACATAATTTTACCATTTATTAAGTGCAAAAGCAAATGTGTCCACTAACACAATGGACAAGCTTGTTTATTTTTATAAAATTAAATAATGGATGAATATTTAATACTCTAGGATAGAGAATCTTCAATGTTTTTCAGAGTTCATCAAAATTTTGGCCATTACATGTCCAGAGACATTTTACTTTTGCCAAACTTTTGTGTAACCCTTATATTCAGTTGCACGGCTCCATATGGGGTCACAACCCACAGATTAAGAGGCTGGGCTACTGAGTACTCAGAGATGCAACCAGTGTTTGTAAGGAAAATGAGCTGGTGGGCAGAGAGCAAGGCAGGAACAAGAAAATAAGTAATTAAAACTACACTGTTGTGCACAAATGAGAAAACCAGAGAGAACACAGAGCTCCTAGGTCTTTGCTCTCAGTGCCTGTCCCTTACTTTCACTACCTAACCCATAAATGGCACAACTCCCATGGTCAAAGTATTCTTTAAGAACAACAGGCCGTGCTGGTGGCACATGCTTTTAACTCCAGCACTCAGGAGGCAGGTAGATCTCTGTGAGTTCAAGATCAGCTTGGACTACATAGGAAGTTCCAGGCCAGCTATCCAGCTATGGCTACTGGGAAACCTGTGAAAGGAAAGAAAGAAAGAAAGAAAGAAAGAAAGAAAGAAAGAAAGAAAGAAAGAAAGAAAGAAAGAAAGAAAGAAAGAAAGAGAGAGGAGGGAGGGAGGAAGGGAGGGAGGGAGGGAGGGAAGACTGAATGAATGAATAACAGGCATGAAGGAATGATTATTTAAAAGTGTTAACATCACCAGTTTGGGTAATACAGCTAGAAACATTTTCAGAGGTACGCTTCCATTTTACATTCAATTTTTACATACTTGCTTTTAAAAACATAGATTGAATCCTTAGTCCAATATTCCTTTTTAATAAGAATAAACTTGAAGATTCTGATAGTGGTGCAAAAATAATTATTTTCTCTGAAAAGAGAGAAATCAGTAACTACTCTCAATCTCCTTAGTAATTCGGATTTCATTAGAAAGGAAAGTGACAAAATGTAACTGACATCCAAAGGTATGATGTTTTTCTAAGTTATTTTCATTTCAATACAGAAGTTTATAAAGTGTCTAGAGAATCCACCCATTGACAGCATTTTGATTCAGAGAAAAAAAGCATTCTGTTTCACATAAGGAGGCATGAAATAGTTAAACTGTGAACAACCACTCCACCCATATCCACAAAAAGAATCTTATTTGCTTCTTGAGGCTTATTTAGTCTTCTTTTGTTTGTTCTAATTCATTGAGGCATAATTGAAAAATGAATATTGGCTATATCCAAGATATATAACATTATAATTTATATGTGCCCAATGTGAGATTGTCACAACCAAATTAACAAACCATTACCAAACACACTTTGTGTGTGAGTGGGGGGGTCACCACACTGTACATTCTAAGAACATCTTTATTTTATAACTGAAAACTTTTACCCATTGATGAACCATTAAATTCTATTTTTCCTTACCCCTACCCTCTAATCACTGTCTACTCTGCCCTTGCAAGTTCAGCTTTTTCAAATTCCAAGTATAAGTAAAACTGTACAGTATTTGTCTTTCTGTGCCTGGCTTCTTCACTTGGTACAACACCTTCCAGGTTCATCCATATTATAAGTAGCAGAACTTCTTCTTTATGGATAACTAGAATGCCATTGTATATTTATGCTGTATTTAATCTGTTTATCAGACTCTTCTGTTGCTTCTGTATCTTGGCTATTGTGAGTCATCCTGCAATGAATATGGTAGTACAGATATCTATTTAATATATTTATTTCATTTTATTTGGATATGTATGCTGCCTAGCATTTTCCTTCTAATTGAAACATTCCCTTCAGGAGGGAGTGAGAGGCTCATGAGCCTCTGGAGATAAACAAAGAGTCACTTTTGCTGGTTTGAATGTGAATCCCTCCCTTGGGCTCCAAATATTCAAACACTTGACCCTAGCTGCTGGTGCTGTTTGTGGCAGTTTAAGAGGTGTGGCCTTGCTGGAAGAAGCATGTCATAAGTGGGCAGGCTTTGAGAGTTCAGAGCCTTGTCCCATTCAAAATTTGTCTCTCTGCTTCCTGCTAATGCTTAAAAATATGAATTTTCAGCTTTCTGCTCTGTTTGCCTCTGCCTTCCCATGTCTCCCCACCATGACAGACTCTTATTCCTCTGGAACTGTAAGCCAAACAAACTCTTCATTCTGCAAGCTGCCTTGGTCATAGCATTTTATTACAGCAACAGAAAAATGCAATACACATATCTAGGAAAGTAGAAATGTGCCAGATTCTCCAAGGCCTCTCCTTAGCTTCATAAAAGGATTACACACCTGCTAGGCAGGGAGACACTGGCCAGCTGAGCTGCAAGGAGATCTTTGGGAGCTGTTGAGCTGCCTGCAAATCATACAGACAGTTCCAAGGATGCAGCTTTTGTGGTTCGTTACCTGTGCTGGGGTGGGATTTCCATGATACAGCCTGTTTTTTAATCATCCCTGCTCCTATAAGTAGCCCCTCACCTATATCCTATTAGTAATTCCAATAAAACCTCATTGGTTCGCCAAGTTGGACTTGGTGCAATCATTACTTTAGTCTGTCATGGATTCCCTTTCTAGGATGAGTAGATGTGTGTGTGTGTGTGTGTGTGTGTGTGTGTTAAATCTTCCTAATAAAGTCTGTCACACAATATGTGTGTATTGAATCTTCCTAATAAAGTCTATACCTCTGTTGGATCATATGGTAGTTCTATGCTTGAGTCTCTGGGGCTCCGCCATACTGTGTTCCATAATGAGTATGCCAATATATATTTCTATTAATAGGGTTTCCTTTGCCCCCACCTCCTCTCCAATATTCATCTCTTTTCTTTCTGACAATAGCCACCCTAACATGAATCCAAGGTGTTTCCAGCATTTCTCACCCATATTGCATCACTCAACTTCACTATATAGCCTTCATTCTGAACACATGACATGCACTTAATGTCAGTGAACACTGAAACACTGAGGTTCAGATTTGAGATCACTCTATGCTTTGAATTATAATGTCTATTTTTTTTGCTTTACATACAAAGTTTTCTGCTCTTATAGAAACATGATTTAATCATAGAAAACAAAGACTTTTAACATTTCCCTACCACTATTTCTCAACATGTTTCAAATTAGCATCCTTGAACTGTACTATGTTAGAATATTTGATTTTGAAGGTTGCTGTTTGAGCTATGAACCTTATGAACTAAAATATTGACCTGCCAGGCATGATGTGCCCACTTGTGCAGTAATGGCATGAGTGATATAGGGATAACCAACCACTCATTAAATTCCAGGTCCACTCCAGAGGACAGAATCTATATACTGTAAACCCACTCAACAGCCCACCATGAGGCAGGTCATAGGCCCCTAAGTGGGGGAGTTTTCTACTGATGCTTAGCTAAATTGGCATAGCATCAAAATGCCTTTTAAATATCTGTGTTTATACCCACAGACAAAGGCTATTCAGAGAAGCCCCTCTTTGTGGTAAACAATAGTGGTACCCAAGAGTCTCAGAATAAGTTATGGCTGAGGGTTCATACCGAAACAAGACATTTTATACCATCCCAACTCCAAAGGTCAGGGAATATTGCAGAAGAAGAGGCAGAAAGAGGCAAAAGGGCTGCAAATTGCTACCTTCTGCACAATACACAGCCATTACAATCACAAACTTTCAACAACTGCAGATGAGTGCACTGGATCTCCACAAGAATGGGTTCACCAAACCCAGGCTTGGATGCAAGAGGGGCTATGGGACCCCACCCCTCACTACTGAACTATTTCCTGCTGACAGTTCAGAGACAGGAACAGTCATTGCCTTCCGTTGTGCACCCACTGGTGACACTACCATGTTCCAATACGCATTCCCAATCAGGTAGTCACAATGAATGACCCAGGATAAACTAAATGGGTCACAAAACAAAACTCAAAGTCATGAATATTTGAAAGGGATAGGTAGGAAGGAAGCTGGACTAATGGGGTGAAGGGAGATAAAGGATATGGAGAGAGACTAATCAGTATGTATCATGTATATGTATGAAACTATCAAAGAACCAACCTACGAATAATAATATTTTTTTAAAATATTTCTGTTTGAGTTAACGAGTTTCATTCAAAAATCATTAAATGAATTTTGGCTTGGAATCAGGACAGAGTTTCCAACAGCTTCTCAAATGCCCTTGTCATACTTCTGCCATGTTGTAGTATATATTTATGAAAGCATCATTCTCCACATTGATGATTATAAAATGAAAATATCAGTGGCTTCTGAAAATGTTATCAATGCTGGGCATCCTGTAATGGCAAATACTCATTCAAGATTTACTTCCTTATGTAAAAATAAACATATCATCTCATTAGTATGAAAACTTGCTTTTGACTTTAATAAATATTAAAAGTTATATGTATACCAAAGAGTTGTTTTAAGATAAAATTCCTTGGGGCTAAAGAGATGACTGAGCAGTTAAGCATACTTACTACTTGACAAACCACCAGCCTCTCTTCCAGGAGCCCTCTGGGCCTGGTCCCACCCTCAACTCCCTCTGCTTCCCTGGGCTACACTGCCACCAGCCTCTTTCCTGGACTCTGGGCCTGACATTTTGGCTTCCTGATCCTTTCCATCCAGACTAACCCAGTTCCTCAGTGCAGTCCCCAGGAGCCCTTGGGGCCTCTTCCCACCCCCATCTCCCTTTGCACCTCTGGGTGGCAGAGTCACCAGCTTCCCAAGACCAGCATCTTTCCTGGGCCTTGCTCCAGGCCAGTCCAACCCCCAAATTCCTGAGGCCAAAATCTTTCCTGGAGGGATTCAGACCTTAGGAGAAAGCCTGAGAGCATCTGATCCTCATCTGACTTGGGCCCCTGTGGGAACTCCTTAAGACAAAAACAATCTGGCCACTCCAATATAAAATACAAAGAGAAAACCAGAAGCTTAGAGGAACCAGCATTTCATACCCAAAAAGTAAACCACAAAGGCACATAAAGTTTACAAAAGGAAGCAAACCTAAACTTGAAGGCTTGAGTCTCACACAAGAACCAGAAACCACAATAGAAATTCACATGTCAAAATCACAGAGAAAAAAATAATAACATGAAAAACCAAAATGACATATTTCCACCAAATACGAATAGCCCTCTAGAGGAGTACAGTGAGAAGCCCCTAGAGACCACAAAGGCACATAAAGTTTACAAAAGGAAGCAAACCTAAACTTGAAGGCTTGAGTCTCACACAAGAACCAGAAACCACAATAGAAATTCACATGTCAAAATCACAGAGAAAAAAATAATAACATGAAAAACCAAAATGACATATTTCCACCAAATACGAATAGCCCTCTAGAGGAGTACAGTGAGAAGCCCCTAGAGAAATGCAGGACATGGAACTCAAAAGAACAATTTAAACATGATAAAAGAAATTTCAGTGAATTTAAAGAACACAAAAAAAAAGAAATCAAAGAACTGAAGGAAGATAGGGATAAACAAATGAAGAAGGAAGTGAAACACTCAGTAAGCCAATTAGAAACGACAGGAGAAAGCCTCACCAATAGGATAAATGAAATGGAAAACAGAGTATCAAGACTGGAAGATAAAGAGGACGAACTAGACCACTCAAGCAAAGATTATGAAAAATTTAAGAAATCACAAGAATGGAATATGCAGGAATTGTGTGACACCATAAAAAGACCAAATTTATGAATCATAGGCATACAGGAAGAAGAATCCCAACACAATGGCATGGACCAGATCCTCAACAAAATCATAGAAGAAAATTTCCTGAAATTAAAGAAAGACATGCCCATAAAAATACAAGAGGCATATAGAACACCAAACAGACAGGACCAGAAAAGAAACTCTCCACGGAACATCATAGTAAAACACTAAATGTACTAAACAAAGAGACAATACTGAAAGCTGCAAAAGAGAAACAGCAAGTCACATATAAAGGAAAACCCATCAGGATTACAGCTGATTTTTCAGTGTAAGCCAGAAGAGCCAGGACCAAAGTATTCAGTTTTAAATGAACACAGGCACCAACCTAGATTACTATACCCAGCCAAAATGTCTATTATAGTCAAAGGGGAAAGAAAAATCTTCCATGACATAAATAGGCTGAAGGAATTCATGTCCACAAAACCAGCCCTTCAGAGAGTTCTAGAAGCAATACAAAGAGCTGAAGAAAGGAATGACTATACCCAAGGGGTTGCAAAAAGAAATTCAACGCAGGTATAACTGTGGGAAAGTACAGCTATATCAAGAATGTAAACAAATAAAAATGACAGGATCCAATACACAGCTTTCATTAATAACTTTGAATATTAATGGACTGAACTCCCAATCAAAAGACACAGACTAGATGAATGAAACAAAACCTATCTTTTTGTTGTCTGCAAGAAACTCATCTCACTTTCAAGGACAGGCACTATCTTAAGGTTAAAGGATGGAAAAAAATATACCGAACAAATGGTACTAAGAAAAAGCAGGCATTGCAATTCTGATATCTGACAAAATAGACTTTAAACTAAAACTATTCAGAAGATATAAAGAGGGCCACTTTATTCTGATCAAAGCAACAATAAACCAATAAGATATTACAATCATGAACATATATTCACCAAACTCTGGTGTACCCAACTCCATAAAAACAATACTACAGGATTTAAGATCCAGATTAATCCCAACTCATTAATAGTAGGGGACTTCAATACCCCACTGTCTCTATTAGATAGGTCAACAGGGCAAAGAGGTAACAGAGCGACATCTGAATTAAACAATACCATATATCAAATGGACCAACAGACATCTACCAAGTATTCCACCCAAGTACCAAAGGACATACTTTCTACTCAGCACCCCATGGAACCTTCTCCAAAACTGACCATATACTGGGGCACAAAACAATCCTCAACAGATATAAAAAGATTGAAATAATTCTATGCATTCTATCAGACTACAATGCAATAAAGCTTACAATCAACACCGGAAGAAGCCCTAATCACCACATGAACACATGAAGATTAAACAACACACTCCTGAATGATGAATGGGTCAAAAGAGAAATTATGAAAGAAATAAAAGTATTCCTGGAACTAAATAAAAAGACAATACAACACAACAAAACCTCAAGGAAACACTGAAAGCTGTCCTTAGAGGGAAGGTTATAGCTCTAAGTGCCTACATCAAAAAATCAGAAAGGGACTTATAATTGCAACTCAAGACATTTGAGGAGCAACAACAAATGAAACCCAAACCCAGCAGACAAGAAGAAATAACAAAAATCAGGTCACAAACTAATGAAATCGAAA
>NW_008359442.1:4057792-4058797 GCF_000622305.1 Nannospalax galili | reverse complement strand
AGTCCAATAGAGGAAATTCCCCAATTGAGGCTCCCTCAACCCAGGTGTGTCAAGTTGACACTAAAGCTATCCAGCACAGGAATACTTTAAAAACCTATATTCTATTAAATTTGAAAAGCTAAAAGAAATGGATGGATATCTAAAATTATGGGACTCACCAAAGCTAACCCAAGAAGAGATCAACAGTTTAAATAGACCCACAACATATAAGGAAATTTAAACAGTAATACAAAACCTCCCAATTAAAAAAAGCCCAGGCCCAGATGGATTTACAGCAGGATTCTACCAGACATTTAAAGAAGACCTTCAACCAATACTAGTTAAATTATTCAAAATAATAGAAATGGAGGGAGAACTCCCAAATTCCTTCTATTAAGCCAGCATCACTATAACAGCAAAGCCAGGTAAAGATACAACCAAGAAAGAAACCTATAGACTCATATCTTTAATGAACATAGATGCAAAAATTCTCAACAAGATACTTGCAAACCGCATACAGGCCCATATCAAAATATTTATCCACCATGATCAAGTCGGCTTTATCCCAGAGATATAGGGATGGTTCAATATACATAAGTCAATAAATGTCATAAATCATATAAATGGGCTCAAAGACAAGAACCACATGGTCATCTCAATAGATGCAGAGAAGGCCTTTGACAAAGTTCAACATGTATTTATGTTCAAAGTCCTAAAGGGAATTGGACTGGAGAGAACATACCTCGACATAATTAAAGCCATATATAACAAACCCACAGCCAACATCATTCTAAATGACTAAAAACTGGAAGCATTCCCACTGAAATCAGGAACCCGACAAAGCTATCCATTATCTCCACTTCTCTGTAACTCTTGCAAGAGCAATAAGACAAGAGCAGGAAATTAAAGGAGTAATAATTAGAAAAGAAGAGATCAAATTATCTGTTTTGCAGATGATATTATATCTAAGAGATGCCAAAAATTCCACCAGAAAACTCCTAGAAATTATTAACATGTTCAGTAAAG
>NW_008359442.1:4053985-4057633 GCF_000622305.1 Nannospalax galili | reverse complement strand
CCTACCAAAAGCCATTTATAGATTCAGTGCAATGCCAATCAAAATCCCCATGACATTTTTCACAGAATTGAAAAAAAACATCCTAAGATTCATATAGAAGCACAAAGACCTCAGATAGCCAAAACAACCCTGAACACTAAGAGCAATGCCAGGGGATTACTATACCAGATTTTAAGCTGTTTTACAGAGATATAGTCACTAAAAAAACATGGTACTGGCACAAAAATAGAGCCATAGATCAAAGGAACAAAACTGAAGACCCAAATATGAGTAAATTCAATTTCAGCCACCTGATATTTGACAAAGGGGCCAAGAATATTCACTGGAGGAAAGACAGCATGTTCAGCGAATGGTGCTGGCAAAACTGGATCTCTACCTGTAGAAGAATGAAACTAAACCCCTATCTTTCACTTGCACAAAAGTCAGTTAGAAATGGATCAAAGATCAAAGGTAAAGCCTGAAACTCTGAAACTGTTAGAAGAAAACATTGGCAAAAACCTAAAAGATATAGGTGTAGGAAAGGATTTTCTAAACTGGACATCAATTGCTCAGGAAACAAGGTCAAGAATCAACAAATGGGACCTCAGTAAACTAAAAAGCTTCTGTACATCAAAGGAGGCAACCAGGGAAGTGAACAGAAAAGCCACAGAATGGGAGAAAATCTTCACCAGTGACACATCTGACAGAGGTTTAACGTCCAGAATATATAACAAACTCAAAAGAGAGAGAGAAAGAGAGAGAGACAGAGAGAGAGAGAGAGAGAATAAAGACAAGAAGAAACCCAAATAAAAAGAGGGACTAAAGAGCTGAACAGTTCTCAAAAGAAGTAAAGATGGTTATGAAGCATCTTAAAAGATGTTCAACATCACTAATAATTAGGGAAATGCAAATTAAAACCACTTTAAGGTTCCATCTTACCCTAGGCAGACTGGCTAAGATCAAGAGAACAAATGATACCAAATGTTGGAGGGGATGTGGGGAAAGTGGAACACTCATCCACTGCTGGTGGAGCTGCAAACTGTTTCAACCTCTATGGAAAGCAGTGTGGAGAACTCTTAAAAAACTACAAATGAACCTACCATTTGACCCAGTTATACCACTCCTTGGCATATACCCAAAGAACTCATCCTATTGCAGAGACACTTGTACATCCATGTTTGTTGCTTCTCTTTTCACAATAGCTAAGAGATGGAAGCAACCTAATTGTCCCTCAATTGATGCGTGGATAATGCAGTTGTGGTTCATTTATATGATGGAGTTTTACTCAGCAGTAAAGAAAGATGAAATCCTGATATTTGCAGGTAAATGGATGGAACTAGAAACAGATATACTAAGTGAAGTAACACAGAATCAAAAAAAAATTCAACATATGTTTTCCCTCATATATGGATCCTAGAATCAAATCCTGATAAATGAGTATGTATCCAGACATAACTACAGGAGCCAGGATAATGGAAAGGAACCAGGGAGGTAAAGGAAAAGAACCTGAAAGAGAAGAACAGTAGGAAACAGGCTTTAATAAGGGAAATATGGATAAAAATTGGATTAGTTTAAGGGAGGGGGGAGGGAAGAGTATATGAAGAACCTAGGGGATAAAGGGGAAAAAAAGAGCTCAAGAGAGGTAGGACCATAGGAGAGGGATATTATTAAGGGACAAAGGGGGGAAATGGGGGCACCTTAATTGGGGAAACATAATAGAGGGGTTAGACAATGCAAGAGATAAATAATGCCTAGCTAGTTTTAAAAGCCAGAGGGAACGATATTAGTCCAAAAACCTACTGCCAAACTATACATACCAGCTCAAGAAATATATGTCTAGGTAAGGTTTATCTGAGAATAATTTGGTCTTTGCCCAAGATTTATGTACATGTCACACAGTTATTAAAAGTACCAGACTCGTGGAGCTAACCTTCTTGGATGTTTAACAGACATATTTTGATGCCTATAATAATTTGGTCAGAGGGATATAAAGGACAGTTTTTACTCCTTGCCCTCCTAGGTCAACTAGTTCCAGGGGACTATGAGCATCTCTCAAAATGTCCTATAATTGTGGTGGGTCACCTGTCCTCTTGATCAAGGAGGCCAAGGAGACCCCACCAGGTGGACTTGAACCAGTTTCCAGTCTACAAAGTGGAGGGTCAACACAGAGAAATCATTTCCTCATGCTTCCAAGCAAAGCCAACCATGGTGGAGCAGAACCTTTGACTTATCTTCACATAGGTGGAACTGGTAAAAGAAAGGAGCCAGAGGCTCCTCCCAAGCCCATGTGACCCCTGAGGAACAGATCCTCAAGTGGCCTTAAGAATAAAAATAAATTGGTTTATCTGGTCCAACTGTATGGCCTTAAACACCCAATAGGAAAGTATAACTAAATTTTAAGGGAAAATAAACAGCAGACCCCAATCTTATCTAAACAAATATTGACAACCAATTGCTGCTAGATGAGGAACAGCTGACCTTCCTAAAACAATGACCTCTAGATAGGCTGACCAGATTCACCAGATGGACAAGTGGTCGTGAATGGCTGGGGGTGCTGACCACACAGCGGACAGTTGCAGGGATAACAGAGTATAAGGGCTCTAGTGGCAGAATGGAGGCTATGGGAAGGCGCCATCTGGGAAGTGGGTGTATAGTTGAATAAGATGGTTTGGGATGTTCTGTGTGATACATACACACACACACAAAAAAAAAAAAGAATTTTTTTAAAATGTATTATATTTGTGGAGGAAGCATAAAAATTTACGCCATGTTTAGTAGAGGTGATAAACATTACCATTGAAATCTACCCAATGACTTTATAGACATATACAGGTGCCAAGGATCCGAGTGCAATCGATTATAACTAGCAATAATCAGATACATACAGATTAGAGATGCATGCGCCAACATCTCAGTGTTAGTAGCAAAAATAATGAGTCTTTCTGTAAGAAACAGTATATTTTTAAATGAAATGGATATCTTTTTTAAAGGTTAAAAACTCATTCAATTTTATGTCTTACAGGGCTTATACTGAGTTCAATTTTGTATAACTGTATTATTTCAAAAGCAAACCTAAAATGTTCATAGCCACTTTTGAAAGAGTTGTATATTTGCTCTGGAAATTGTTATTGAGCATATTAAAGCTGTAATGATATGCTTCTTCTAAAAAAATAAAAAATAATATTAAAAACATGTAGGAAACAGCACATTTTAAAATGAAATGGCGATCTTCTTTAAAGGGTAAAAACTCATTCAATTTCATATCTTACAGGGTTTATACTGAGTTCAATATCGTATAATTGTATAATTCAACTGTGAACCTAAAAATTTACAGCCACTTTTGAAAGAGATGTATCCTTGCTCTGGAGTGTGTTACTGAATATGTTAAATCCGTAATGGAATGCTTCTTCTAATCACGTGGTTATGAAATTTTTTTAAAGTTTTTAAAATAATAATTCTTCAAAGCATAAAAATTTACTCCTTAATAATTAATGGATGTGAAAAACATTACCATTGAAATCTACCTGATGACTTTATATCTATGCTCAGATGCCAAGGAGCTCAGAAAGTAACCGACTGTGACTAGTAATAATCAGATATATAGAGATTAGAAATATGCAAACACCTTAGTGTCAATTGCATAAAAAATGAATTTTTCTGTATGAAACT
>NW_008359442.1:4040366-4053916 GCF_000622305.1 Nannospalax galili | reverse complement strand
TCTTAAAGGGTTTCTACTGAGTACAATATTGTATAACTATATTAATTCAACTGTAAACCTAAAAATTTACAGACAATTTTGAAACAGATGCATCTTAGCTCTTGAAATTGTTATTGAATATGTCAATGCTGTTGTAATGAAATGATTCTTCTAATTATGTGGTTATTGAATAAATAATTGAAATTTTTAAAAAAGAATACTTACTGCTCTTCCAGGGAACTCCACACAGTTCAGTTCCTAGCAGACATGTCAGGTGGCTCACAACCACCTGTAACCCCAGCTCCTGGAGAACTCTAATACCTCCGGCTTCTGTGAGCACCTGTACTCATGTGCACATACCCATACACAGAGACACACATATACACATAATTAAAATGAAAAATAAATTGAATAAAAAAATTTTTAAATAATAAATACAATTTATTATTTTTATAGGTAAATATCTGATTTACATACTATTTTATATACCTATATATCCAGAGTCACATAAACATTTCACTTGGAAAAGGGATACATGGAAAAAGTTTAAGAAGATCTGATGAAGTTAACAAATGCTGTGGATGATCATAAGAATTAAGCACTGATCTTTTACATGTAGAACAGAAAGATGGATGTTGATCGTTTACAAAGAGCCAGAATGGGACAATTCTCAACTATTAGGGTTTCATCAGTTTGTTATAAACACAGTTGGACTATAAACATTAGGAACACAAATATTGATCTAGTCTATTATACCTGTAATTATATTTATTTTATGCATTAATAATATGCATGTATATGTTTTGTATATAATCATATTCCATAAAATGGGGAATTTTTTCCTCAGCTTACCCTTTTGTTGCCATACACTAGTCAAGCTGACACGTGAAATTTAACTGTTACAGCAACCAAAGTAAACCTTAGAGGAGTGATTAGGATGGAAAACGAAACTGCAGCTAAAGTACCTAAGAAATTTATGAACTCGTTTTTCACTGTGCTGTCACTCCAAGGTAGTAATCCAGCCATCTGAAGTAGCTCCATTTCCTTGGTACGTCTAAATACTACACACTGAAAACCTGTTAGCTCACATAACATATATCATAACATTATTTATTCATTATAGGCCCCCCTTTTGCTAGAACATCTATTTCTAATAAATTTCTCTTTTTCAAGAGGAACATTCTAACCTGATGACGTCAAGATTTTTTTCAGGTACTGATCCCACTATCGATCCCCATGCTACATGATAATTCGAATTTCTCCTCCAGCTAGCTTACTGTTTTGTGCTTACTTGGATCTGGCTGGAATTTTCAATTATTTTTCATACAATAAAGAATGGGTGGCCTCCCGGATCAATTTGACTTGTTCTTTAAGTCCAGTCTACAGCATCTGTCAGTGTTTGGAAAAAGATTTAGAACCTTGCCCTTCTAGTTCTTTATTCAAAAAGAATAAGCAGTGATCAATTTCAGTTTATCAATGACCTTTTGACAATGTCTTGTCAATTAAGGAGACTGTCATCTTGTCACTTCACTCTGATATGCATCTGTAGTTTGAAATATATCTTCTCAAAACATATGCTTAAGTCTAACCCTTGGTATCTGTGTATATGATGTCTTTTGAAAAAAAGGGTATTTACATGTTAAATGGTAAAATGTTTCATTAGATTGGTGCTTATGTCTAATAACTGATTCCCTTGTAAAGAATAGGAGGCTTGGAAACACACGGGCATACAAATGGAAGAAGGGAGGACAGAGCTGAGATTGGAGTGATGCAGTTGCAAGCCAAGAAACATTAATTACCAGGAAAGGGGCTGAGCAGAGAGCAGTTTGCCAGGAAAGATCTTCAGCACCCACATAAAACACTGGGCTGAGGGCCTGGAGAGATGGCTCAGCAGTTAAGAGCACTGGCTGCTCTTGCAGAGGATCCAGGTTCAATTCCCAGCACCCACATGACTGCTAACAACCGTCCATAACTCCATTTCCAGGGGATCCAATGCTCTCTTCTGACCTCCATGAGCACTGCGCAACACAGTGCACTTACATACATGCAAACAGTATACTCATGCACATAAAATAAAAATAATAAATTTAAAAAAAAAATACTGGGTTGTTATGGCAGCACTCCTGGAATCCTAGAGCTCAGGAGACAGAAATGGCAATCCCTGGTGCACATTGGCCAGCTAGACTAGCTGCATTGATGAACTCCAAGTCCAGCAAGAGACTCTGCCTCAGCAAGTAAAGTGGAGAGTAATCTATGAAGATTCCCAGTGTCAACCTCTAGTCTCCACACATGCACACACACACACACACACACACACACACGTAAAAAAATGTGTGCCCACATTCATGTGAACATGCATTCACACATGCACACATACACATACAGAGAGAGAGAGAGAGAGAGAGAGAGAGAGAGAGAGAGAGAGAGATTGAGAGATTACCAGGAGGCACAGTAAACTAGGAGGAAACAAAGGAAGATTTTTCCTTGGGGAATTCAGAGAGAGCATGGTCCTGTGAATGCTTTACGTTTGAACACCTAGCTCCCAGAACTGTGCAGAAAAAATTTCCACTATTTTCAGCCACCAAGTTTGTGGTGATTTATTTTTTCAGTCCTAGAAACTAATGCATCACAAAATATTATTTCTCATTCCTCTGTATATTCCACTGGTAGTGTCTGTTTTGTCCCAGTTTTGTTCACCCTAAATCTGAATAGTGCCCACGTTATTTCTTCATACCTAAATGCCAACATGCTATTATTTACAAAGCTCTTTTTTATTCCCAAACCTTTTGAAGTGCCATGAAGCAGTGTTCTTATTTTTCTCTATTAATATTAATATTATTATGAATAATATTGGTGCTTCTACCTTACAGGTTGAAACAAATTAAGCTTAGGGGACTCACTCGACTATTACAAAAAAATGAGACGAAGACATAACACATCTGACCCCAGATGAAGCGGAATACCATTGTGTGAGCCATAACTGATACTAAACAGTATCTAGAATGTTCTCAGAAGGTTTGTTTGGGTGAATTGCCCATCTCATCTTGTGCCTATAGCTTACAGTGCTGGCTTGGAAATTATTTACCTTCATATCATCTGTGCTACTTAGTTCCAAATCTATATGGATTGATTAATTATTTCACATTTAAAGTATTTTGTTTGGTTATATATAATTTAATTTGAGAGAGAAAATAATAAGATGTTCCACATTCACGAACACATACACAGAGACACATGACATTCTGCTAAAAAATTGGCTTCCTTCCCTTGTTGTGCACATTTGAAGTAGCAGAATTTTGACCTTCATAATTAAATGTTATCAGCCAAGCTGTGAGGCCAAGTTGGCTGTGATATCTATAATCAGAGAGCTTCAAAAAGACAACCAAAACTTTTATTGAACATAATTGATAAGCTACTCTGGGATGGGAGAGATACTAAATTTGGAAGATAATAGTACACAGCATCATCTAGGCACAGTTTCTTAGTATATTCATATACCAAAATTCAATTTAAAGGATTCTTTCTTTTTTAATATTTTATTTATTTAATTATTTTTATTTTATGTGTATGCGAGTATTGCCTGCATGTCTTGCAATGCCTAAAGTCCAAAGAAGGTGTTGGATCCCCTGGAACTGGAGTTACAGATGATTGTTAGCCACTGTGTAAGTACTGGGGATCGAACCTGGGTCCTTTGCAAGAGCAAGAGCAGCCAGTGCTCTCAACCACTGAGCTATCTCCCCAGCCCCTAGGATTCTTGAATAAAGCTTTTTTTCTCCTTCCCATCATCAGCAACTTTGTCTGTGCAGTACTTTCTAACTAGAGTGTTCATCTGCCTCCTCTCAACAGCAACTCAGATGCAGCTGGAGTAAAGTGGGAGGACACGTTTCCCGATGTGTAAGACTTGCATTGCTCATAATTTGGTCTTTTCTCTGCACCCTGACCATGGCTTCCTTGACACTGGGCTTGGTCACCTGGCTTGTTTAAGCAGTGGAACACTGCCTGGCAAGTTTTACCAGCTCCTTTCCATTTCTGTGTCCCACCATGAAAAGAGCATCCTTGGGGAGCCACTGGTTCCAGAATAAAGAGGCTCCTAGACCAGATTTAAACCCAACAACCTATCGCCTGAAACCAAGATCAGCCAATCTCAGCTAAACTTAACCAAGCACAAGAAAGCCCACCAGAACCACTAGAGAAAAAAAAATAATGCAGTTACAAGCCAATGAGATTTGAGGAGTAATTTGTTGTACTGCATTCCTTGCAACAAAATCGAAGATAAACAAATCCTCATTGTGCTAAATAACTTCAGTTGTCAACTTGACACACATGGAAAGAAAGAGAGGACTTCAATTGGGGAATTTTCTCTGTAAGATTGGCCTGTGGGAGTGTCTCTGTGAGGCATTTTCTTGATTGTTGAGTGAGGTGGGAGGGCCCAGCTCACTGTGGATGATGTGGTCCTGATTTGTGTAAGAAAGCAGGCTGCACACAGGCCAGAAAAGCAAGTTCAATAAGCTGCACTCTTCAGCGTGTGCTTCAGTTCCTGCCCCCAGGTTCGTGCCTTGAGTTCCTGCCTTGGCTTCCCTCCATGATGGACTGCAAGCTGTACAGTGAGATAAACCAAGTTGCTTTAGGTCAAAGCGTTTTATCACAGCAATTGAAAGTAACTAGGACACTAAGGGTAGAAGAGCTCTTCCTGAATATGGGTCAAACTGAAAACAGACTCCCACAGAGAAGTAAAATGCTAAAACAGTCCAATAAAATAACATTAAGACTATGGGAAGCAGTAGCTCAAGGTCTCTGTTTAATAACTTCTCAACTAAATTGTTTTATTTCAAATCCTATTTTCATTCACCTACAGATTATCAGATAAGAGCTATAAAATTCACCACAAATCACATCAAAAATGAGAACCAACTAATTTTCTACCTGTTCTCTGATAAGCTATGAAAGAAAGTATGAAGGGGCTGAAGGCTTCAAAGATAAGATGTGAAACAAGAAATTAAACTCCTGTGGCTGTGGGCAGAGGCAGCACAGTCAGCTCATAGAGTGATCTTAATGCAGTGTTTGGGGTGGTGGCTGCTTTTTCATTGCCTGTCCTCCATGTCATAGTCCTTGCTTCCTTCAGGGGAGAATTACCTCTCCTCTATTGGATCAGATGTTTGAGAAGGTTCCTTAGAAGCTCTATTTTCACAGATATGGTGGTACATTCCTGTGATCCCAGTGCTCAGGAGGATCATGAGTTCCAAGCTAGACTGAGCTATATGACAAGATAAAATAAATTCATAAAATAAAATGAAGAAGCATTGTCATCCCTTAGGCATCTAGAGGAACAGAAATTGCTCCTAGACCATGAATCATGAACCATATGATGGAAATAGCTGGAGACAATTAAATTGAGAGCTCAGCTTGAGATAAGCTGTTCAGATAATTGTGCTACAAAGACTCCCACCCCCTGCCCCAACCTCCCTCAAAGCTGTCTGGTTCTTGTCTGCTCTAAGCCTAATGATCAAGAAGGAGCTGTCTCTAATTCTGTGCATTTAGCTCCCACCTTCCACCTTCTGAGATATTCCTTTTCATTATTTCAGCTAAGACTGGTATCTGTTGGTTACAACTAAAGAACTCTATGGCACCAAGGCTTTGGAGCATTTCAAGGGGAAAATAAGAAAGAGGAGTGGAATACCCTGTAGTTAAGAAAGGATCTTCTTGTCAACCTCCCAAAACTAAAGCATCTTTGAGAATAGTTGTAATATAAGATGGGTACTTTCACTCTTGAAAAGTTTATCCAAACTCTGATTCTAGAAAAGGTTGACAATTATATATAAACAGTAAACAATCATTTGTGTTTCTGGTTTTTAGAATCACTTTATGTTAGTCTTCTAACTGTTTGAACAGAACATGAGAGGCTAACACTTGTCACTTGGACTTCTCGCTAAGATCTCAAGCCTTTCCTAGGACCTTGCCATGCCATTTCAGACCAGGTCCTGGAAACCCCTGAGACGTCTCAATATGGGAAGTTGTACTACTAGGAAGTCCATGAGCCAATGGGAGCTTTAAGGAATTCAAGAGGGACCCTTGTAAAGTCTTCCCCACAATTGCTCAGATCCTTTGTAAAAGTGCAATAATAATTTTAAAGTTACAATGAACTATCATTTTTCTATATATCCTTGTTTTTTTAATTTAGTTACATTTTGCTTACTAGTATTCTTTTAATTATTTAAGCTCAAACTACCTAAATCTGAAACATTCCATTCTCTTCATTTTCATAACTCAATGTTTTTTCAGATCTAATCTCTAATTTCTCTGATTTAAAGAGAATTTTCGATGAAATGTGTTAAAGATCCAGACCTGATATACCATTTATAGAAACCTTGTTTAGACAAGAGAGATCCACAGGCCCAGCTGTACAAGTTGCAGCCTACCCCATTTCCAGATGCACTGCTTTCTCTCCAAATCGGCTCCCTTGTCATCTGTCTCCACCTGCACAAACACTGCAAGTGCAGCCTTAATTTTCTTGACTAACTTATCAGCAGCCCCACTAATATTCTAAATTATCCTCTCTGGAAGACAAATTGCTTTACCATTTGTCTTCGTTTAACATTTTCTAGTCACAAAATACACCCTCAAATTCACTACTATGAAGTTTTAGAGCACAATCTTTTCGTTTGCGTTTTGTTTGGGGATTCTGTTTACCACCAAAAACAAGTCTTCTTGCATTTTCAGGACTAACAATTCAGTGGAATCTGTATCCTTAAGACTCAGAAGTATTTTTGGAGCTCCCACTATGTGCTAGGCAACCTCAGAGATATCCCAGAAGTATAAAGTGAACATAGAGAGAGCAAGAGAAAGAGAAAGACAGAAAGAGAGACAGAGAGAGAGACCATGAGGTTTGTTACTCTAGTGGATGGAGACAGACTTTATACCAATTATTAAGCCAAACTTACAAAATGTCAGTTGGTGATAAATACTTTAGGAAAAATAATTCAGGGCAGGGAGATAGAGAATGGGGGTCATAGTGGTGACACAGGGCTTCTTGAGGAGTTGAGGTTTCAGCAAGCTCTGAAAAGGGTGACTCAGTGACCCACTAACATGATTTCATGGGTAAAGAACTGTCCCAGAGAAAGCACAAATGTGCTGAAGTCCTAGAAAGCCCTAGAGCACACATGTGCAGTTGTGCTGAACAAGGTTGCACCCAGCATTATTTTCTACTACAATCTTCCCCTTTTCGTTTTGTATTATATCTGCTTGAACTCGCTCTGACAAGAGTCTCATCCCATATCCTATTCTACAATCCACTTTTGTTAATTGAAGTTCCTAAGGTGTGGGAGACAGGCTTGAGCCTAGGGTGAAAGTCTTACTGACAGCCGTACAGCAGGCCCGAGGCAACGGCCCAACTGCTGGAGCCACAAGGAACACCTTGTGATATTTGCTTCCATTGGCAGATCATGAGACTGATGCGGAGAGCTTGACACTCCCTAATCACCACCCTTGGAATCCAAATTGCAACACTTAGATATTGCAATAGTCAGGGTCATGTGGTTACCAAGAATCCAGGCGCTGTAATCTGAAACCCAGTATGCTAATGAGGCATCCTACCCTCTATTCTGTGTTAGGACACTAAACCTGTTATGCTATGAGGTATCCTACTTGCTGTGCTGTGATTGGACTACTACCCTATATAAGCTTGTGCCTTCCTGCAATAAAGCAGATCTGTGTCACTGAACCTGGTCTCCTGTGTCTGAATGCAACGACGCTGGTGCAGACTCCTCACCAGCCCTGGGGTCTGGACCGGACAACTGATCAGAGGAACTAAGAGAGCAGGAGAGCGGCCATAGCTGGGGGAGAGCAGCCACAGCCAGCAACCACACTAAGGGTTGGGGGGAGTGGAGAACAGCCATGTTAAAGCTTCAACAAAGCTTATTGACTAATTGGACCTCTGTGATTATAGAGTTGGAATATTGTAAATTCAGAACCAAAATTAAATCTTGGACTAACTTTGGTCCCCTTAATTGCCATGCTTTGTCCACCTCTGTGTCTGATTAATTCTCCTTTTGACTATTAGGTAAAACTTTTAGAATATATTTATTTACTAGACCAGTGGCTTCTAATGAAGACTGTCACCAGATAGCATCTAAGACCTGTACTTGAGATTTTCCCACTTTGCTCTAATCCATCTACCTGTGGTCCTCACCAATATATCCAATAAATATCTTTATTTAAAATATTCTTTTCACTGGGCATGGTGGCGCATGCCTTTAATCCAAGCACTCAGGAGGCAGAGGCAGGAAGATCTCTGTGAGTTCAAGGCCAACCTCATCTACATAGTGAGTTCCAGGACAGCTGGGGCTACAGGGAGACCCTGTCTCAAAAAGACCAAAAACAAAGAAAAAAAAAATCTTTTCTTCTGTGACTATAAAAGTTCATACAACTTGGTTCAATATATGCAAGTTAATAAACATCATTAATGATATAAATGGACTCAAAGACAAAAACTACATTGTCATCTCAATAGATGCAGAAAACACTTTTAACCAAATTCAGTATGCATTTATGTTCAAAGTCCTAGAGAGAATTGGACTGGAGGGAACATATCTCAACATAATTGAAGTTATATATACAACAAATCCACAGCCAACATCATTCTAAATGGAGAAAAACTGGAAGCATTCCCTTTAAAATCAGGAATGAGACAAGGATGTCCACTATCTCCACTCCTTTTCAACATGGTGCTTGAAACTCTTGCTAGAGTAATAAGACAGGAGAAGGAAATTAAAGGAGCACTAATTGGAAAAGAAGAGGTCAAATTATCACTTTTTGCAGATGCTATGATACTATATCTAAGAGATCCCAAAAGTTCCACCAGGAAACTCCTAGGAATGATCAACACTTTCAGTATACAGGAAGGTTACAAAATCAATCTACAACCTCCACTGACCTTTACTTCCCTGGGTGATTCAGCCACCAGCTTCCTGATGCTAGCATCTTTCCTAGATGGATCCAGTGGCACCCACCATGCCTTGAAACCTCCAACTTCATTCACCCTCCCAGCTCCCCTCCTAGCCTGGATACTGGCCCATTTCTTCTCTTGGCCCCAAGACACCTGGACCAAAATCCCCACTGCTTCCTGACCCTTTGCATCCAGACCAACCCAGTTCCTCCCAGTAGTCCCCAGGAGACCTAAAGGCTTATTCCCAACCCCATCTCCTTTTACATACCTGGGTGGCACAGCCACCAGCTTCCTGAGAGGAGCATCTCTCCTGGGCCCTGCTCCCAGGCCAGCCCAGCCCCCAAATTCCTGATGGCAGCATCTTTCCTGGAGGGATCCAGACCTTAGAAGAAAGTCTGAGAGCATCTGAGCCTCATCTCACTTGAGCCTCTATGGGAACTCCTGAAAACAAAAGCAATTAGGCCACTCCAATATAAAATCAAAAGAGAGAAGCTGAAGCCTAGAAAAACCAGCTTTTCATGCCCAACAAGTAAACTACAAAGGCACATAAAGTTTACAAAAATAAGCAGGTCTAAAATCAACAAAGGAAGGCTTCAATCTCACATAAAAATTAGAAGCTATGAATGAAATTCACATGTCAAACTCACAGAGAAAAAATAATAACATGAAAAGCCAAAATAACATATCCCCACTTAGTACCAATACTCCTCCAGAGGAGTACAATGAGAACCCCCTATAAATAACACAGGACACAGAACTCAAAAGAACAGTTACAAACATGATAAAAGAATTCAGTGAATTTAAAGACCACACAAAGAAATCAAAACTGAAGGAAGATAGGGATACACTTCTGAGTGAATTCAGAAAAGAACTAGAAATATTGAAGAACACTCAGGCTGAAATGAAGAAGGAAGTGAAACCAGTAAACCAATTAGAAATGACAGGAGAAAGCCTCACCAATAGGATGAATGAAATGAAAAACAGAATATCAAGACTGGAAGATAAAGTGCATGAATTAGACCACTGAAGAAAAGAGTATGAAATTTTTAAGAAATCATAAGAATGGAATATGCAGGAATTGTGTGACACCATAAAAAGACCAAACTTACAAATCATAGGCATACAGGAAGGAGAAGAATCTCAAGATAATGGTATGGAACAGATCTTCAACAGGATTGTAGAAGAAAATTGAAGAAAGACATGCCCACACAAATACAAGAAGCATATAGAACACCAAATAGGACCAGAAAAGTAAATCTCCATGGCACATCATAGTAAAAACACTAAACATTAAGAACAAAGAGACAATACCGAAAGCTACAAAAGAAAAATGACAACACATATAAAGGACAACCCATCAGGATTACAGCTGACTTTTCAGTGAAAATTATGAAAGCCAGAAGAGCCTGGACCAAAGTATTCCCAGTTCTAAATGACCACAGATGCCAACCCAGATTACTTGACCCAGCCAAAATGTCTATCAAAGTTGAAGAATCTTCCATGACAAAAATAGGCTGAAAGAATTCATGTTCACAAAATCAGCCATTCAGAGAGTTCTTGAAGCAATACAAAGAGCTGAAGAAAGGCACAACTATACACAACGGGTGACTGAAAGAAATTCAATGAAGGTATAACTGTGGAAATGCACAGCTATATCAAGAATGTGAACAGAAATTAAATGACAGGATTCGAGATCCTAACAGACAGCCTGAGAGGTTGGGTTCAGACCTCCATCTGGGTAGCTGCTCAGAGCACAGCAGACTGCCAGAGTGCTGGGTTCTGGCCTCCGCCTCCCTCTGGACTCCAACTCCCAGAGGGCTTGAGAACCCAGGGGACAGCTAGACAGCCCCCAGATCCTGCCTCCAGGTGGTGGTGAGCATCCCCTAATTATGCCATACCATCCCCCTACCTGGGATTTTGTGAGGCCCTTCCCAAGGCCCCAGGGCAGATCTGGCTTTGTTAGGCTAAGGCTGGGGTCTCAGCAAACCACCAGAGAGTGCCAAGTCCTGGCCCCCCCTCTGGCCTCTCTCTGGCATAGGGTTGACAATGCACAGGACTGCCTGAGAGAGCCTGGATCCTCCCTCCAAGTGTTGAAGGAAGCCTGAGTGTACCTGACTGGAACCTGAATTGGGCTTCTGTGGGTACCCCTGAATAGCTGATATGAAGTCATCAGTTCCTTCCAAAATAAACCTGAGAGAAACTGAAACCTGTACCAACCAGCTTTACATAACCAATAAAGAAATGATCTAGGCACCCATATAATACAAACAGAAGCATACTTCAACTTAATTCTCATATCAGAGTCATGAACAACAAAGGAAATTCACATGCCAAAACCACAACAAAAAAATAATAAAATGGAAAGCCAAAACACTATGTCCCCACCAAGCCCACCTATCCTGTAGAAGAGCTCTACAAGGAGAACCCCCTAGAGAGAACCCAGGACACTGAATTTAAAAGAACAGTCATGAACATGATCAAGGAATTCAATGAATTTAAAGAACACACAAACCAAAGAGCTAAAAGAAGATAGGGATAAATGTCTGAATGAATTCACAAAAGAGATGGAAACATTGAAGAAAACTCAGGCAGAAATGAAGAAGGAAGTGCAAAACTCAATAAGCCAACTTGAAATAACAGGGGAAAGCAAAACCTCACCTCTAGAATGAATGAAATGGAAAACAGAATATCAACACTGGAGGATAAAGTTGAAGAATTGGACCACTCAAGCAAGGAGTATGGAAAATTTAAAAACACACAGGAAATGCAATGTGGAAGAGATGTGGGACATCATGAAAAGACCCACTCTATGGATCATAGGATAGAGGAAGGAGGAGAATTTCAGGTTAATGGTGTTGACGAGATCTTAAACAGGATTGTAGAAGAGAATTTCCTGAAATTAAGGAGAGACATTCCCATACAAATAGAGGAAGCACATAGAACACCAAATAGACAGGATCAGAAAAGAAACTCCCCATGACATATAATAGTAGAAACACCAATTGTATGGAACAAAGAGAGAATACAGAAAACAACAAAAGAAAAACAACAAGTCATGTAAAGGAAAGCCCATCAGAATTACAGCTGACTTATCAATGCAAAGTAAGAAAGCCAGAAGAGCCTGGACCAATGCATTTCCAGTTCTACATGACAATAGATGCCAGCCCAGAATACAGTACTCAGCAAAAATGTCTATTATAATTGAGGGGGAAAGAAAAATCTTCCATGACATGAATACCCAGAAAGAATACATGTCCACAAAACCAGCCCTTCAAAGAATACTTGAAGCAATACAGAGAGCAGAGAGAGAAACAACTGTACCCTAGGGGCAACAGATGAAAATAAACAAAGATATACTCTAGGAAACATAAAATTACACAGAGAACACAAACAGCAATCAAAATGATGGCAACCAATAACACCTTTCAATAATAACCTTAAATATTAATGGACTGAACTCTCCAGTCAAAAGATTAAGAAACAAAATCCATCTCTTTGCTGTCTGCAAGAAACCTATCTCACCTTCAAGGATGGGCATTACCTTAAGGTAAAAGGATGGAAAAGAATATTCCAAGCAAATGGCACAAGAAACAAGCAGGGGTTGCAATTCTAATATCTGACAAAATAGACTTCAAAGTAAAACTAATCAGAAAATATAAGGAGGATCACTTCATTCGGGTCAATGTTAACCAAGAATATATTACAATCCTTAACATATATGCACCAAATTCTGGTGCACCCAAATTCATAAAAACAACACTAAAGGACTTTAAGAGACAGATTAACTCCAATTCAGTAATAGTAGGGGACTTCAATACCCCACTGTCTCCATTAGACAGGTCAACTGGACAAAGAATAAGCAGAAAGACATCTGAATTAAATGATACCATACATGCAATGGACCTAACAGACTTCTTTTGATTATTCCACCCAAACACCAAAGAATATACTTTCTACTCAGCCTCATGGAACTTTTTCAAAAATTGACCATATACTGGGCCACAAAACAAACCTCAACAAATACAAAAATACTGAAATAATTCCATGCATTCTATCGGAACACAAAGCAATAAAGCTCAAAATCAAACTGGACAAAGCCGTAGTCACTACACGAACTCAAGGTGATTGAACAACACACTCCTAAACAATGAGTGAGTCAAAGGAGAAATTAAGAAAGAAGTAAAAGAATTCCTGGAATTCAACGAAAAAGACAATACAACACAATACAACCTCTGGGACACATTAAAAGCAGTCCTAAGAGGGAAGTTTATATTTCTAAGTGCCTACATTAAAAAATTGGAAAGAGCCCATATAAATGACCTAACACCACAACTCAAGGCACTGGAAAGGCAAGAACAAATGAAACCCAAACCCAGCAGAAGAGAAGAAATAACAAAAATCAGAACAGAAATTAATAAAACAGAAAAAAAGAAAACAGTACAAAAAAATCAATGAATCAAAGAGCTGGTTCATTGAAAAGCTAAACAAGATAGACAGACCCTTAGCCCAGTTAACCAAAAGAAAGAAATAGTAAATCCAAATCAAAAAAATCAGAGATGAAAGGGGAAGCATCACAACAGAAACCCAAATGATCCAGACCATTGTAAGTAAATATTTTTCGTTTGTTTGT
>NW_008359442.1:4031075-4039531 GCF_000622305.1 Nannospalax galili | reverse complement strand
TAGGCTTTAGCTATATGCATGGACTCTTAAAGAATTATATTGATCCCTTTAATCTTTGGTTATACTTTCCTCTTGGGTGTTTAAGACCACACAGTTGGCCCAGATATACCAATTTATTTTTAATCTAAAGGTTGTTTGAGGATCTGTTTCTCAGGGGTCACATGGGCTTGGGAGGAGCCCCTGGCTCTTTTTTTTTACCAGTTCTGCCTATGTGAAGATAAGTCAAAGGTCCTGGTTGACCATGGTTACCTTCGCTTGGAAGCATGGAAGAAATGATTCCTCTGTGTTGACCCTCCTCTTTATAGACTGGACACTGTTTCAAGTCCATCTGGTGGGGTCTCCTCGGCCTCCTTGATCAAGAGGACAGGTGACCCACCACCATTATAGGACAATTTGAGAGATGCTCATAGTCCCCTGGAACTAGCTGACCTAGGGGGGCAAGGAGCGAAAAGTGCCTTCTATGTCCCTCTGAGCAAATTATTATAGGACTCAAAGTATGTCTGTTAAACACCGAAGAAGGTTAGTTCCACCAGTCTGGTATTTTTAATTACCAGATAAATCTTAAGCAAAGACCAGTTGTTCTCAGATAAACCTTACCTAGATATATATTTCTTGATCTCCTATGTATAATTTGTCAGTAGGTTGTAGGAGTAATATGGTTCTCATGGTTTTCAAAGCTAGCTAGGCATTGTTTATCTCTCACATTGTCTCACCCCTCCATCATGGTTTTCCCTCTTAAGGTGCCCCCATTGCCCCCCTTTCTCCAATAAAAGACATATGAAAATAACTTCTCCTGTGGTCTTACATCTCTTGAGCTCCTTCTTTCCCTTTATGCCCTAGATTCCTTGTATACCCTTCCCTCCCCCTCCCTTAAACTAACCCACTTTTTATCCATATCTCCCTTACTAAGGCCTGTTTCCTACTGTTTTTCTCTTTCAGGTTATTTCTTTTCCTTTACCTCCCTGTTTCCTTTCCATTATCCTGGTTTCTGTAGTTATGCCTGGTTGCATACTTATTTTATCAGAGTCTGGTTCTAGGATCCACACATGAGAGAGAACATATGTCGATTTTTTTCTGAGTCTCTGTTATTTCACTTAGTATAACGGTTTCTAGTTCCATCCATTTACCTACAAATTTCATGATTTCATCTTTCCTTACTGCTGAGTAAAACTCCATCGTATAAATGAACCACATTTTCATTATCCACTCATCAATTGAGGGACACTTATGTTGCTTCCATCTCTTAGATACTGTGAAAAGAGCAGCAACAAATATGGATGTACAAGTGTCTCTGAGATAGGAAGAGTTCTTTGGGTATATGCCAAGGAGTGGTATAACTGGGTCAAATGGTAGGTTCATTTTAAGAGTTCTCCACACTGTTTTCCATAGGGGTTGAACCAATTTGCAGCCCCACCAGCAGTAGACGAGTGTTCCCCTTTCTCCACATCCTTTCCAACATTTGGTATGATTTGTTCTTTTGATCTTAGCCAGTCTGACTGGGGTAAGGTGGAAGCTTAAAGTGGTTTTAATTTGCATTCCCTAATTATTAGGGATGTTGAACATTTTTTAAGATGCTTCATAGCCATCTTTACTTCTTCTTTTGAGAACTCTCTGTTCAGCTCCTTAGCCTGTCTTTTAATTGGGTTGCTTCTTGTCTTGGTTCTCTGTTTTTTGAGTTCATTATAAATTCCAGTTATTAAACCTCTGTTGGATGTGTCACTGGTGAAGATTTTCTCCCATTCTATGGGTTTTCTGTTTGCTTCCTTGGTTGTCTCCTTTGATGTACAGAAGCTTTAGCAAATATTTTAAAAATCAATATGCTACTAAATCTAAAGGTCTAAAAGAAATGGATGGGTATCTGAAATCATGGGAACCTCCAAAGTTAAACCAAGAAGAGATCAACAGATTAAACAGACCCATAAGATATGAGAAATTGAAACAGTAATACAAAGCCTCCCAAATAAAAAAGCCCAGGCCTAAATGGATTAACAGCAGAATTCTACCAGACATTTAAAGAAGACCTCCAACCAATACTACTTAAATTATTCAAAATGATAGAAACAGAGGGAGAACTCCCAAATTCCTTCTATGAAGCCAGAATCACTCTAATACCCAAACTTGGTAAAGACACAACCAAAAATGAAAAATATAGACCCATATCCTTAATGAATATAGATGCAAATATCCTCAACAAAATACAAACTGCATACAGACATACATCAAAAAGATCATTCGCCATGATCAAGTAGGCTTTATCCCAGAGATGCAGGGATGGTACAATATGCACAAGTTAATAAACATCATTAATCATATAAATGGGCTCAAAGACAAAAACCACATTGTCATCTCAATAGATGCAGAAAAAGGGTTTTGACAAAATTCAGCATGCATGGGAATTGGACTGGAGGGAGCATATCTCAACATAATTAAAGCTATATAAAACAAACTCACAGCCAACGTCATTCTAAATGGAGAAAAACTGGAACCATTCCCATTAAAATCAGAAACCAGACAAGGATGTCCACTATCTCCACTCCTTTTCAACATAGTGCTTGAAACTCTGGCTAGAGCAATAAGACAGGAGAAGGAAACTAAAGGGGTACTAATTGGAAAAGAAGAGGTCAAACTATCACTTTTTGAAGATGATATTATACTATATGTAAGAGATCCTAAAAATTCAACCAGAAAACTCCACTACACTTTCAATATAGTGGCAGGTTACAAAATAAATCTACAAAAATCGGTGCCCTTTCTATATACTAATAACAAGCAATTGGAGAAAGAATACAGTGAGATGCTCCCATTCACAATTGCTGAAGAAAAAAATAAAATATCTTGAAATAAATCTGACCAAAGACTCCAAAGATCTCTACAATGAAAATTTTAAATCATTAAAGAAAGAGATTGAGAAAGACACCAGGAGCTGGAAGGACCTCCCATGTGCATGGATTGGAAGAATTAGTATTGTGAAAATGACCATCCTACCAAAAGCAATATATAGATTCAATGCAATCCCAATCAAAATCCCTGTGACATACATCACAGAATTAGAAAAACGCATCCTTAAATTCATATGAAGGCACAAAAGACCCCGGATAGCCAAAGCAAACCTGAGCACAAAGGGCAACACTGGGGGGATTACTATACCATATCTCAAAGTATACTACAGAACCACAGTCATAAAAACACCATGGTACTGGTGCAAAAACAGGCATATAGATCAATGGAATATCTTTTAAGATCCAAACCTGAATATACACAATTTCAGCCACCTGATATTTGACAAAGGTGCCAAGAACACACAGTGGAGGAAATACAGCATCTTCAACAAATGGTGCTGACAAAACTGGATCTCCACCTGTTGAAGAATGAAACTAGATCCTTATCTTTTGCCTTCCACAAAAGTCAACTCCAAATGGATCAAAGACCTCAATGTTAAACTGGAAACCCTGAAACTACTAGAAAAAAATATTGGCAGTAACTTATAGGATATAGGTGTAGGAAAGGATTTTCTAAATCAGACAGAAGTTGCTCAGGAATTACGGTCAGCAATCAATAAATGGGACCTCATTAAACTAAAAAGCTTCTGGACAGCAAAAGAAACCATCAAAAAAGTGAAGAGACAACCCACAAAATCGCCAACAAAGTGGGAAAAATCTTCACCACTGATACATATGACAGAGGTTTAACATCCAGAATGTATTAAGAACTCAAAAAACAAACAAGCAAGAAAGCAAATGACCCAGTTAAAAGACGGGCTAAAGATATAAACAGAGAGTTCTCAAAGGAAGAAATAAAGATGGCTAAGAAACATTTCAAAAACTGTTCAACATCGTTAGTAACTAGGGAAATGCAAATTAAAACCACCCTAAGGTATCACCATACCCCAATCAGAATGGATAGGATCAAGAAAATAAATGATACCAGATGCTGGCAAAGACGTGGAGAAAGGGGAATGCTCACTCACTGCTGGTGGGATTGCAAATTTGTGCAACCTCTATGGAAAACAATGTGGAGAAGTCTTAAAAAACTAAAAATGAACCTACCATATGACAAGGTTATACCACTCCTTGACATATACCCAAAGGACTCATCCTATTGTAGAGTCACTTGTATAACCATGTTTGTTGCTGCTCTTTTCACAATAGCTAAGAGATGGAAGCAACCTAAGTGTCCCTCAAGTGATGAGTGGTTAACAAAAATGTGGTATATTTACACAATGGGGTTCTATTCAGCAGTAAAGAAAGATGAAATAATGAAATGTGCAGGTAAATGGATGGAACTAGAAACTGTTATACTAAGTGAAGTAACAGACTCAGAAAAACAAATGACGTATGTTCTCCCTCATATGTGGCTCCTAGCACCAAATCCTTTTAAATTCCAGGTCCTTTTAATAAGATGAAGCTGTACAGCAGTTTCTTCTGCATGAAATAACTATTATGATCACAATTTCAGCTGTGCCTGATGACTAAACATCATCACAATTGGGTTTGTTGACGATTGTGCTCATTCATTCAAGGAATGCCAAGCAGGGTCACTGGACCCTCACCTGAGCATCCAACCACTCTTCCCAGGCAACTGTATGTAATTTGGTCCTAATCACACATAGTCTCCTGAGTTTGGGGAGAGCTAAAATACACAATCTTGGGAAGGCTAGAAAGAGAAGGCATGACCCATGCTGGGTAAAGGCTTTCCAGTGTGCATACACACAAGTCATACATACACCTCAGCAACCCCTCAGGTATCTGGGTATGTAAGCTCAATAAATGCATTGGTTCCCCAGTAAAACTTTAATCAAACATTAGCTTGACACTAGAACCTTAAAAGGGAATAAGCATTGCTTAGTATCCCCAGGAAAAGAAGTCTCACAACAGATGGAAAATATATTTGTTAATGCTATTATGTCTCATAATTATTTTTAAAAAAGAAAATGATAATGTAAAAGATGTTAAAAGGATATGGGACTGGAGATATTTTACAAAATAGACAGCAAGTCATGAAGGTCTGTGTAGATTTGTTATGATATATAAAGGATGAGACAAAAACAATATACACATAATCTCAAATTTTCTAAGGTCACAGTTTAGTCAACTATTTTAAGGAACAAAATATATATATAGTCAGACTTCTATGAGAATATTTGGGTTTTTACCCAAGCTTTCTCTACATATCCCATATTAATTAAAATTACCAGACTGGTGGAACTAACCTTATTGGATGTATAACAGCCATACTTTGAGACCTATACTAATCTGGTCAGAGGGACTTAAAGGACAGTTTGTGCCCCTTGCTCTCCAAGGTCAACTAAGGTCCAGGGGACTATGGAACATCTCTTAAAATGTCCTGTAACTGTGGTGAGTCACCTGTCCTCTTGTTCAGGGAGGCCATGGAGACCCCCACGAGATGGACTTGAACAAGTGTCCAGTCTACAAAGAGGAAACATCTCATCCCTGCTTCCAAGTAAAGCCAGATATGGTTGAGCAGGACCTTTGACTTATATTCACATAGAAGGAACTGATAAAAGAAAGGAGCCAGGGGCTCCTCCCAAGCCCATGTGATCCCTGGGGAATAGATCTTCAATTGAACTTAAGTGTAAAAATAAATTGATTTATTTGGGCCAACTGTGTGATCTTAAACACCCAAAGGGAAAGTATAATCAAAGAGTAAAGTCATCAGTATATTTCTTTAAAAGTTCAAGGGATTACACTTCCCAGACATTAGGCTTAAGTCTATATAAAAAGTTCTTTAGACAATTATTTCTCATTGATGATTTTGTTCCTAACCAGTAAGTACTGCTCAGATGTAAGACTTCAAATATTGGTCGACAATACTGTAGTGCTCATCTGTATCTAAGGGAGAAAATCCGCTATTATTCTGAAATGATGGATATATTTGTTTTTCCCCCATCTAGAAGCCTTTGAGAGGGAACTGACACTGATTCTAACAACTCCAATGGCTATCAAAATACGTGAAAGAAAATCCTGAATCCATCCCTCTCAAGCCCAGCCTTGTCAAACAAAAGAAAAACGAAGAGGAAGCCTATAGAGGGATGCTTTTGGAAGCCCTTGTCAAGAAATTCCAATGGACTTTCATATGAACATTTGAAAATTGCCCTGTTCTGACTTTTTTCTAGTTCTCTTTCTAGAAGTTGCAATGCTAATTACTCTTGCCTTTACTTCTCCTTCACACACAAAAAAAGTTATGCAATTTGGGAGTCTTTTAGATAGACCCACTGAAGGGGTACTCCAATTGTCTCACCCTGCGTCCCTGTTCAGCAAGTAAGAAGCCAGACCAGTCTGCATTTCAATTCCCTATTGGCAATTTGGATAACCTCTTCAGAGGATGGTGTGATAAGAATAGGAAATAAGAATTGGCTAGGCAATTAGGGTAAAAAGACCCCAAAGAAAAGTAGCCAATTTCTTGACTGAAACTCACAATGTCCTTTGGTCTCTTAGCAACATACTCCGTTCCAAGGCCAAAAACATTGAAAGTATTTGGGAGCTTTTATCTAATCCTTAAAAGATTTTAGGGCCCTCAACTTGCTCTGCTTCCCTGGGCCTGCACAACCGCAGGCCTCTCTCCAGGGTAAGTCAATCGTGCCCTCTGTGCCTTGACTCCCCATCCTCATTCACACACACACACAACTCCCCCAACATGCCCCCCACCCACACCCCACACCCCAAACCCCACACCCCCACCCTTCTCTCCTCCTTGCCTGGGTCGTGTCCCATTCCTTGTCTTGGAGCCCCAGACACAGGGGAAACCACCACTGCTTACTGAACCACTACATCCAGATCAACCCAGTTCCTTCTGGGGTCCCCAGGAGCCCTCTGGGCCTGGCCCTGCCCCCCGCCACCTCCCTGGGCTGCACAACCCACCAGCCTCTTTCCTGAATGCAGTGGCTGACCTTTCCACTTCCTGATCCTTTGCATCCAGACAAACCCAGTTCCTCAGTGCAGGCCCCAGGAGCCCTTGGGGCCTCTCCCTGCCCCCATCTCCATTTGCATCTCTGGGTGGCACTGCCACCAACTGCCCTAGACCAGCAACTTCCCTGGGCCTTACTCCCAGGCCAGTCCAACCCCCAAATTCCGGAGGCCAAAATCTTTCCTGGAGGGATCCAGACCTTAGGAGAAAGCCTGAGAGCATCTGATCCTCATCTGACTTAGGCCTCTGTAGGAACTCCTGAGGACAAAAGCAATCTGGCCACTGAAATATAAAATCAAATGAGAGAACCAAAAGCTTAGAGGAACCAGCTTTTCATGCCCAAAAAGTAAACCACAAAGGTACATAAGTTTACAAAAGAAGCAGACCTAAACTTGAAGGCTTGAGTCTCACACAAGAATCAGAAACTATAAAAGAAATTCACATGTCAAAATCACACAGAAAAAAACAAAATAACATGAAAAACCAAAATAACATATCCCCACCAAATACCAGTAATCCTCTACAGGAGCAAAATGAGAATCCCCTAGAGACAATGCAGGACATGGAACTCAAAAGAACATTGATGAATATGATAAAAGAATTCACTGAATTTAAAGAACACACAAACAAAGAAATCAAAGAACTGAAGGAAGATAGAGATAAACTTCTGAATGAATAAAGAAAAGAGCTAGAAATATTGAAGACTACTCAGGCTGAAATAAAGAATGAAAGTGAAACACTCAGTAAGCCAATTAGAAATGACAGGAGAAAGCCTCACCAATAGGATGAATGAAATGGAAAGCAGAGTGTCAAGACTGGAAGATAAAGTGGACAAACTAGTCCCCTCAAGCAAAGATTATCAAAAATTTAAGAAATCACAAGAATGGAATGTACAGGAATTGTGTGACACCATAAAAAGACCAAACTTACGAATCATAGGCATACAGGAAGGAGAAGAATCCCAAGATAATGGCAGGGACCAGATCTTCAAGAAAACCGTGGAAGAAAAATTCCCAAAATTAAAGAAAGACATGCCCACACAAATACAAGAAGCATACAGAACACCAAAAAGACAAGACCAGAAAAGAAACTCTCCACAGCACATCATAGTAAAAACACTAAATGTAAAAAACAAAGATACAATACTGACAGTTGCAAAAGAGAAACAACAAGTCACATATAAAGGAAAACCCATTAGGATTACAGTTGACTTTTCAGTGCAAATTATGAAAGCCAGAAGAGCCTTGACCAAAGTATTCCCAGTTTTAAATGACTGAAGATGCCAAACCAGATTACTACACCCAGTCAAAAAGCCTATTATAGTCAAAGGGGAAAGAAAAGTCTTCCATGACATAAATAGGCTGAAGGAATTCATGCCCACAAAACCAGTCCTTCAGAGAGTTCTGGAAGCAATACAGAGACCTGAAAAAAGGAATGGCTATACCTAAGTGGTTGTGTAAAGAAAGTCAAGAGCACCTCCATATCAACAAAATCAGAGATGAAAGGGGAAACATCAAAACAGACACCAGAAA
>NW_008359442.1:4028162-4030318 GCF_000622305.1 Nannospalax galili | reverse complement strand
ACAAACCCATAGCCAACATCATTCTAAATGGAGAAAAACTGGAAGCATTCCCATTGAAATCAGGAACCAGACAAGACTTCCCACTATCTCCACTTCTCTTTAACATAGTGCTTGAAACTCTTGCATGAGCAATAAGACAAGAGCAGGAAATTAAAGGAGTAATAATTAGAAAGGAAGAGATCAAATTATTCCTTTTTGCAGATGATATGATATTATATCTAAGAGACACCAAAAATTCCTCCAGAAAACTCCTAAAAATTATTAATATGTTCAGTAAAGTGGCAGGTTACAAAATTAACCTACAACAGTGTGTAGTCTTTCTGTATACCAATAACAAGCAATCAGAGAAAGAGCACATGGAAACACTCCCCTTCACAATAGCTGAAAAAAAAAAAACCTCAGAATAAACCTGACCAAAGACATTAAAGACCTTTACAATGAAAAATTTAAATCTTTAAAGAAAGAGATTGAGGAAGACATCAGAAGATGGAAGGACCTCCCATGCTCGTGGATTGGAAGAATTAATTTTGTGAAAATGAACAACCTACCAAAAGCCATTTAGAGATTCAATGCAATGCCAATCAAAATCCCCACTACATTTTTCACAGAATTGGAAAATACCATCCTAAGATTCATATGGAAGCACAAAAAACCTCTGATAGCCAAGGCAACACTGAGCACTAAGAGCAATGCTGGGGGTATTACTATACCAGATTTTAAGATGAATTACAGAGATATAGTCATAAAAACAACATGGTACTGGAACAAAAATAGACCCATAGATCAAAGGAACAAAATTGAAGATCCAAATATGACTATATGCGATTGCAGCTACCTAATATTTGACAAAGGGGCCAAGAATATTCACTGGAGGAAAGACAGCATGTTCAGCAAATGGTGCTGGCAAAACTGGATCTCCACCTGTAGAAGAATGAAACTAAACACCTTTCACTTGCACAAAAGCCAATTCCAAATGAATCAAAGACCTCAAAGTAAAGCCTGAAACTCTGAAACTGTTAGAAGAAAACATTGGCAAAAACCTACAAGATACAGGTGTAGGAAAGGATTTTCTAAACCAGACATCAATTGCTCAGCAAACAAGGTCAAGAATTAACAGATGGGACCTCATTAAACTAAAATGCTTCTGTTCATCAAAGGAGGCAATCAGGGAAGTGAAGAGAAAACCCACAGAATGGGGGATCACCAGTGACACATCTGACAGAGGTTTAATATCCAGAATTATCTTAAAAGATGTTCAACATCACTAGTAATTAGGTAAATGCAAATTAAAACCACTTTAAGATTTCATTTACCCCAGTCAGACTGGCTAAGATCAAAAGAACAAATGATACCAAATATTAGTGAGGATGTGGGGAAAGGGGAGCACTCATCCACTGCTGATGGAGCTGCAAACTATGGAAAATAGTGTGGAGAACTCTTATAAAACTACAAATGAACCTACCATTTGACCAAATTATACCACTCCTTGGCATGTACCCAAAGAACTCATCCTATTGCAGAGATAATTGTACATCCATGTTTGTTGCTGCTCTTTTCACAATAGCTAAGACATGGAAGCAACTTAAATGTCCCTCAATTGACGATTGGATAATGAAAATGTCGTTCATTTATATGATGCAGTTTTACTCAGCAGTAAAGAAAGATGAAGTCATGAAATTTGCAGGTAAATGGATGAAACTAGAAACTGTTACACTAAGTGAAGTAACACAGACTCAAAAAAAAAAAATCAACATACATTCTCCTTCATAGATGGATCCTAGAACCAAACCCTAATAAGTGAGTATGTATCTAGACATAACTACAGGAACCAGGATAATGGAAAGGAAACAGGGAGGTAAAGGAAAAGAAAGAACCTGAAAGAGAAGAACATTAGGAAACAGGCCTTAATAAGGGAGATACAGATATAAATTGTTTAAGGGAGGGGGCAGGGAACAGTATACAAGGAACCTAGGGGATAAAAGGAAAGAAGGAGCTCAAGAGAGGTAGGACTGCAGGAGGAGGGCATTATTAGGGGAGAGATGGGGAAAATGGGGGCACCTTAATTAGGGAAACCATGATGGAGGGATGAGACAATGCGAGAGATAAATAATGCCTAGCTAGTTTTAAAAACCAGAGGGAACCATATTACTCCAACA
>NW_008359442.1:4011362-4027744 GCF_000622305.1 Nannospalax galili | reverse complement strand
AGAGTCCATATGCATAGCTAAAGGCTACATAACAAGCATCAATGCCAGACAGGCAATACCTTTTTTTTGAGTTGTTGGCCAGGGTGGCCAAAGGGACTCCCAGATAGTAACACAGCATAGAACTGGGAAAACGAACAGCAGACCCCAATCTTATCTAAAGGAATATTGTCAACTGATTGCTGCTAGGTGAACAGCTGACCCTCCTAAAACAAAGACCTCTAGATAGGCTGACTAGGTTCACCAGAAGGACAAGTAGTGGGGAACGGCTGGGGGTGCCAACAACACAGCAGACAGTAGTAGGAATATCAGAGTATAAGCGTTATAGTGGAGGGAGGGAGGCTATAGGAGTGTGCCATCTGGGAAGTGGGTATATATACACACACCAAAAAAACAATAAAATTTTAAAAATGTATTATATTTGAGGAGGAAGCATGGAAATTTACATCATGTTAATTACTAGAGGTGATAAACATTCTACCCGATGACTTTATAGACATACACAGGTGCCAAGGATCCAACTGCAATCGATTATAACTAGTAATATTCAGATACATACAGATTAGAGATGCATGTGCCAACATCTCAGTGTTAGCAGTAAAAACAATGAGTCTTTCTGCAAGGAACAATATATCCTAAAATGAAATGGAGATCTTTTTTAAAGGTTAAAAACTCATTCAATTTTATGTCTTACAGGGCTTATACTGAGTTCAATATTGTATAACTGTATTAACTCAACTGTGAACCTAGAAACTTACAGCCACTTGTGAAAGAGATGTACTTGCTCTGGAGTATGTTACTGAATATGTTAAAGCTGTAATGAAATGCCTCTTCTAATCATGTAGTTATTAAATATTTTTAAAAATTTAAAACAAAACAAAAGATTTTAATGTTACCTCTTCAGAGGGAGGAATGTAAGAGTAGCCAAAAGCCCCCATTAAAAAAATAAATAAATAAAAGAAGAAAAAAGAGTACATGAAGTTATCAGAAAAATGTGATGAGGAGATATGGGAGGAGTTGGAGGGGAGGGAGTGGACATGGATTTGATCAAACACCTTATATACACGTACGAAATTCTCAATAAATTATTTTTTTTCAAAGTTCATACAACTGCTTCCACATTGGGTGTGTCATTCAGAATCACTTGAATTCATGTTCCTAGGTTGTGGTTATTCCTGTCTGACTCAGATAAACTCTTATTCTTGTTTTGGTGACAGCTGTGTTTTGTGTTGACACCTTTTGCCACAGGTGACTTCACCCACACAGATAATGAATCCCACTTCTACAGAGTCAAGTACAGGTACCCTCCTTGACGTATGCCTCTATACTTCTGAAAACCGATTGTCCTTAGATGGAGATCTCATAACCACGTCACAGTCTGTCCCAATCTGACAATTTACCTTTCTTGCCGAGCTTGCTCTCTTCCTGTCCCACCGTCCCCATCACCCAAGTTGGAAAGTTTTGCTATATCCAAGGCTTGTCTTATTTCCAGCCTACATCCAGTCTGTAACACAGCATCAAAACATCCTGCCTTTTGTGTGTTTGATATTAATGGATCCTGAGCACAGCATGAATGTTACAAGATCTAAGCAAATGTTGACCTCACTGTAACTGCCAGTGAAGTCAAGAGAGAAGTTTAGACTCTCCCTCCATTTGGACTCAGAAAAGACAATACTGCAGAAATAGCATCAGTAAAGAATGCCCACACTATTATTTCCATCCTTTCCCCCATTAAACACATCACACCTATCACCCTTGCCATCGCTATCATAACTGTTGGCCTATTATAAAGAGCTAATCTTTAATAATGTTTACCTCTTTACAGAGGCTCATCTCCTTGAGGTTTCATGAGATTACTAATAATTTAGACTTTACACTTGATCTTAGCCAAAAAGCTGAGATGCGATGATAATTCAGACTTTAAATCATCACGGTCCTTCAAAGACACATTTAAACTTTCAACATTATTAATGTTAAATATAAAAAATTCTAGCTACATTTGGGCTCATATAATAAAACATAAAGAGCATATTTCCCTTATTGATAATTTAACTGCAGAGCTGTAACCCATCTGACACAAAGTAGGGCATCCCAATTCCTGCATCTGATGGTGTAGTTCTTCAGAGCATCCGCCCTTGGATGTTACAGATGCCTACTGTGACAAGTAAGGAATAGGGATGGGCTGCCTTCCCCATTGATGGAAAGAACCCAAAAGGGAAGAGAAAATATTTAGCCCTTCTTCATTACTGCCCCCCCCCCCCCCCCCCCGTCAGCTTGAGAACTGAGCATTGTCACCATTTTACACAGTGTATGGATGGCCACTAATGGTATGGACCCTGATCAGACTGCCCTGAACCCAAATCCTGCCTCCACTGCTCACTCATTTTGGAGTTGCAGAATCCCCCTGGGACTCTGCCCCAGACAAAGTTAATAGCTATTGGGACCAAAAACTCGAATTTGTTTCAAAACCTGATGTTGAATTTTTTTTTAAGTCCCATGCTAATTTCTAGATAGTCCTTTCTAATTTTCAAACAATTGTCTGTACAGGACTCTACTTACCATTATAAATGTTTCATGAGACATGAAAGGCAAATAGCATGGCCGCAGTGTTAGAAAGGGAGAGGTCACTGAGAACTCGCTTACACAAAAAAAGATAAAATATTTCCCTTGTCTATCTTTATAGATATAAAACAATCTCATTTTACAGACAAAAATTCTGGGGTATAAGTAAGTTAAGAGGTGGACCAAGTTCATACCATGTGCTGTTACAATCTTACTTAATGAAAGAAGAGGCTGAAGCATGGAAAGTCAGAAAGCCAGTTTAATGGCAAAGGAAGGCACAGTCCTCAACTCTAAATATTGAACTTTTTCCATTACCGCTGAACTTTTTCCATTTCTTCTTGTTACCTTTAAGTCAAACTTCAAACTGCACATCTGAGAGCCACCAGAGTGGCCTAAAATTTCTCTAGCCTGTCATGAAACTTGATTTCCTTTTGGAAAGCAGCACTTAGGAAAGTCTTATTTAAAAACATCACCCAGCTTCAAATGGAAACCTTCCCAACAGGGACCAGATAGAACATCTGCCTTCCTTCTGCTTAGCAGAACATTGTAGAGCTGCCGTCTGCTTGGGTAAATGCTGTCTGGGTTTTCTTGATTTCTGAAGGGGTTCTTAGTATCGCTCTCTTGAGTTCGTTCTCTCCTGGCATCGTCATTGTCTTCTTGTGCCGCATTTTATGTGTAATGGTCTGCTCTGCCATTGGCTTTTATGAAACCAATCTTCCCTGTCTTTTGTAATTATGTAAAGCTGTTCTCTTTGCAGGCCACACACTGTAGATATCTAAACCTTGGAGAGAAACCACCCTACTTGTAATTATAATGGATTTTCAAATTCCTATTATTCATGTTGGAGAGAAGGCAGGCAGTGAGGTTTTATTACTCATTTTTCTGAAAACGCGGAGGCAATAATAGTACTTGTACTTACTTTTGTTAGAACACAGTCTTTGGTTTAAAAAAAAAGTTAATTACTTCTCCAGAATTTTTTAAAAACGCAATTCTACTTTCATGTCTACCTGAGTTAAAGCAAATTGAGGTCTTTCAGTTGGACCACACAAGTATAAGTAAAACCAAGCCTGGCTATACCCGTAATTTATCTTTGACCTCATTCTCCTGGGACAGACCAAGCTTCAAAACCGACAATCATTTTGAAATTCTGAACTCCAGTGGCAGCAAGATTGCTAACTCTTGATTATTATGCAGGTCTTGCACTAATCTAATTAAGTGAAATGGAAATCCAATTTCAAGCATTGTTGTACACATTTGCATATGACACAAGTAGTCAAAAATCTGTCTGAAGTTAAATGAAGCACATGTACAGTCCCTGTATCAATCTGAGCACCATTTTGAACTATTGCATTCTCAACTTCTGCAAATCACTCCTAGCCCAAATGCCATTGCTAATAGTTGTTTGCTTCAGTGTTGCCTACTCCCTTACTGCCCGTTTGTAAGAAGCAGTGGGCACAACTAAACCTGTTCCTGAGGAAAGGAGCTTCTTGGAAAATTTCTCAGAGAAAGAGAAACAGATACCATACTGAACAAGTCAGTTCCTCTCAGACATTAGGAGGGTGTGAGCTTTAGGAGGGAGCTCTGATTCCTGCATCTATGGTATGGTCCTATGTGACCCTAACTCCTGCATTTGATAGTATGGTCCTATGTGAACACAGATAGGGCACCCCAACTCCTGCATTTGATTGTATGGTCCTATGTGAACACAGGCAGAGCATCCCAACTCTCGCATCTGATGGTATTCCTATGTGAACACAAGCAGGGCACTCCAACTCCTGTATCTGATGGCACAGCCCTATGTGAACATAGGCAGGGTACCCAACTCCTGCATCTAATGAGACAGCACTATGTGAACAGAGGGAAGCTGGGAAGGAATGAGGAGCCTTTGGCACACAGCCAGGTTTTCTAGGCATCTGTAAAAAGACTCAGTGTTCCATCTATCCCACTCAATTTAATATTGAAAATATTATAGTTAAAGAGCATGTATCTAGAACAGAAAAGGAAAACATTCCATTTGGATCCTGCCTGTACTGTGATTTATGAATAGCAGCTAACACAAGAAAACACAGTATAAGACTGAGTGAAATGCATAAGGAGAGGGGATAATGGAAGCAGATGCAGTAAACAGAAAGCTTTTAGAAACAGCCGTCATGCCAAAAAAAAAAAAAAAAAAAACTGATTGATTTTATACTAGGAAAGAATTTCAAATGATGGGCTGGAGACACACATTAGCATCTGAGGTTAAGCATTCCACACAGTATCTCGAAAGGTAATGAATGGTGGCCAGCAGTGTAGCTCAGTGGTAACGTACATGCTTAGCATGAGTGAGGCCCCAGCCTCCCTCCTGCAAAAAAAAAAAAAAAAAAAAAAAGGTAACAAACTAATTCAGAATAACTTTGGGATAAGAACCACTAACATGATGTAATAGGCATTTGATGATATTCTTGAAGCTTTGCACATGGTTTAAAAGTAAGACATGGTCTCTGCCTTTCAATAAGTCATAGCCAATGAACCAGTGCAGTCCAGGAAACCAGAGAGAATGTGATAATACCTTTACATTGCAGTCAAATTCTAGACGGAAAAGGTTGGGGAAAGCTCACAAATCTTTGTGTGAAGTGTGTTTTAAACCTTCTACCTTATTTAAAGTCATGTTACTTACAAAGGCAGATAATTAGAGACCAGTCTGTGGAGACCTCAATTTACTAGGTTGCCCATTACCATAGACTGCCTTGAGGTGTAGGCATTTTAATGGCATTGACCTTTAATTTGTTAGACACAATGGTTAAGTTTTCTAATAGATAATTTTTAAAGAAAACTAACAATACAGAAGTTCTTTTTGAAAAATCTAAACGGAGTCTATCCTTCGTTAAAAACGTTTGTGTCAAGGGGCTGGAATGATGGTTCCGCAAGAAGAATTCTGCCTTTGCAGAAAACCTGGGTTCAGTTTTTAGCCCTCTGTCCTCTGCAGGCACCTGTAAACATATGGTGCACATAAACTCACACAGGCACATACATATACCCAAAATTTTAAAAATATAGAGCTTAAAAAACTTTATGTCTGAATAAAGCCCAGAAGTAGAGTGGCTGGATCATATAATAGTTCTGTTTTTAGCTGTTTGAGGAACACCTGTACAGTTGTCCACAAAAACAGCCGTTTCTTGGCTATTTCTCTTGCCTGTAAGCTGGGAGTAGCATTCTAACTGCTTGCCTTACCTCATAAGGTATATGAGAGACTGAAATAATTAAATATGTGAAAGATATATATAAATCGTAAAATACCTTGTTAACATTAGTGGCCTTCATTATGATGAGGAAAGCCAAGATTGCCAAGGTAATGGATGTAGTTCTCATTTGCAGACCTGCAGGGGAGATGTGGAGAGAAAGAAACACAGAAAATGCAAATAAAAAAATTCTGTTCAGATCCAAAAGACCAACAGCACAAAGTCCACAGTGGACTAGAATCACAACAACGGGGATGTTGCTCTACCTTGACACTCAGGAGTATGATTTGCAGGTAGCCAAAGGATTTATGGCTCATGCCTCATTAATCACCTTTCACTGTGTTTTCGGGTCTTCCCATTTATCCCCAGCTATTTGTAAAAGATATAATTTATCTAAAATTACATTCAGAAAATTAAATAGTACACAGTGTTCAACCTCCAACTGTGGATTTGTGCCACAAGATCAAAAGCACTCAGGTGAAACTTACTGGGTTTAAATAAATGCTCATTGTAAACTTAAACTAGGACGTAAAGTGACTAATTCAAACCCTCTTGAAAATAAATATTCAGATTTTTAGCTCAAAATTCTACAGTCTAGAGTATTCTATATTTTTATTTCCTGTAATTCTTCATAATGGGCGTGACTGTAAAGTATTTTCTTAATTGATAACTGATGTAGGAGGGTCCACCCACTGTGGTGACATCATTTCTGGGCAGAGGTGGGCCTGGAATGTATAAGAAAAGTGGCTCAGCTGGGCATGGTGACTCACACCTTTAATCCCAGGACTCAGGGGATAGAGGCAAGTGGATCTCTGTGAGATTGAGACCAGCCTGATCTTCAAAGCAAGTTCTAAGCCAGCTGGGGCTAAAGGGATACAGTGTCTCAAAAAGACGAAAGAAAGAAAGAAAGAAAGAAAGAAAGAAAGAAAGAAAGAAAGAAAGAAAGAAAGAAAGAATGTAGCTGAGCAGGCCAGGAAAAGCCCAGTAAGCAACACTCTTCTCTTCCATGGTCTCTGCTTCAGCTCCTGCCTCCAGATTCCTGCCTTGGGCTCATAGCCTGACTTCCTTCAATGATGGACGGTGAGCTGTAAAATGTAATAAACCCTTTCCTCCCCTCCCCAAGTTTCTTTACTATAAAACTCTCATAGAAATATAAAGCTAATTAGAATAGTAAACAACTATTTCATGATTGGATTTTAGGCCTGTTCCACAAGAGGGAACCCATACCTGGCACTATAGACTTAGTCAAGAGCACATGGCAGAGAAGGTCATAGGCCCTAGAATGTAACCCACTACTTAACTGTTTCACCAGATGGGCATGTTGGTAAACTGCCTTCTAAATATTCAGGTCTATATCCATAGATTCACGTTGCACTCACCCTTTGTCAGAGAAGTTTCTTATAGCTGCCAGTCGCAAGTAATACAGGAACTCATAACTGATCTATGTGCCAAGGATAAGTGACGATGTAGTGCTTGGCCATACATAAGACATCTGTATCACCACTCCAAAACTCAGGGAGCCGTTGAACTCATGAACTCACTATAGCTGTGGTTACCTGCTCAAGATTGTGCCCATCAACATTTATCAAGGACAGGGAGGGGGCTCATGAGGCTCGCACTTCTCCATGAGGGACTACTGGAAGTTAATGGTCACAGGGAGAAAGGGTGTCATTTTCTTCAATGATATAGCCCATGCGCCAGTAAATAACCCCCCACCCATGTTCGTGAAAGCAGTCCTAGAAAATTCAGTAGGTCATATACACACAAAAATATGAAAGTAAGAGGGTAACTTCTCAGGAAGAAGAATGAGAGGGACAAGAAAGGGTAATGGAGTGAAAACAATGGAAATTCACTGTGTAATGTATAAAACTATCAAGGAAAACAGCTGTGAAAAATACTGTGGAGGTGAGCTATTAGCATTTTTAAAGACTTAATAGTCCATCAAAATTAGAAATAGGTGGCTCAGCGGTTAAGCACACTGACTGCTCTTGCAGAGGACCTGGGTTTGAGTCCCAGCACCCACATGGCAGCTACAAACCATCCTTAACTCCAGTTCCAGGGGCATCCAAGGCCCTCTTCTGACCTCCGTGGCATTGCATGACAAGGGTGCACTCACATACATGCAGGCAATACACTCATACATATAAAATATGAAAAAATAATACATAAAATATTTTAAATAAAAGCAAGGAAAACTACAACACAAAATGTTTTTGCATAATCTGACACAGGCATGAAATGAAAACTTTTTTCCATTTTTTGGATTGAATTTTTGTGAATTTAATACAATATATTGTGATCATATTTAGACTCCTCCCCTATCTGTAACCCTCTTATAGTACCCCCCCACCAGATTTCATATGCTCTGTCATGTACATTAAAGCCTATTGAGCCAAGTTTGTGTCCCCAGATATCCCTTTGTGTGTGTCCATCCACTGTAGCCTAGTTAACCTATCTAGTGTCATACCCTTAAAGAAAACCCACTCTCTGGATTGGAAAAATTAATATAGTGAAAATGGCCATCCTACCAAAAGCAATATATAGAGTCAATGCAATCCCATCCAAAATCCCCATGACATACTTCACAGAATTAGAAAAAAAAACCCACAAATTTGTAGTGAAGCACAAAAGACCCCTGAAAGCCAAAGCAATCCTGAGCACAAAGAGCAACGCTGGAGGGATTACTATACCAGATCTCAAAGTATTCTACAGAGCTATAGTCTTAAAAACAGCATGGTGCTGGCACAAAAATAGACACATAGATCAATGGAACATCATTGAAGACCCAAACTCAAGTACACACAATTTCAGCCACCTGACAAAGGTACCAAGAACACACAATTTCAATTTGACAAAGGTGCCAAGAACACACAATGGGGGAAAGACAGCATATTCAATAAATGGTGTTGGCAAAACTGCATCTCCACCTGTAGAAATGAAACTAGATCCTTATCTTTCGCCTTGCACAAAAGTCAACTCCAAATGGATCAAAGACCTCAATGTAAAACCGGAAACCCTGGAACTATTAGAAGGAAATATTGGCAGTAACTTACAAGATATAGGTGTAGGAAAGGATTTTTCTAAATCAGACAGAGGTTGTTCAGGAATTAAGGTCAGCAATCAACAAGTGGGACCTCATTAAACTAAAAAGCTTCTGTACAGCAAAAGAAACAATCAAAAAATGAAGAGAAAACCCACAGAGTGGGAAAAAATCTTCACCAGTGACACATCTCACAGAGGCTTAACATCCAGAATATATAAAGAACTCCAAAAACAAAGAATTGAGAATCCAAATGACTCAATTAAAAGATGGGATAAAGATCAGAGAGTTCTCAAAGGAATAAAATAAAGATGGCTAAGAAACATCTTTAAAAGTGTTTAACATTGTTAGTAGTTAGGGAAATGCAAATTAAAACCACCCTAAGGTATCACCTTACCCCAATCAGACAGGCTAGGATCAAGAGAACAAATGATTCTAAATGCTGGCAAGGATGTGGAGAAAGGGGAACACTCATTCATTGCTGGTAGAATTGCAAACTCATGCAACCCCTATGGAAAACAGTGTGGAAAGTCTTAAAAAACTAAAAATGAACCTACCATTTGACCCGGTTATACCACTCCTTGGCATATACCCAAAGGACTCATCCTATTGTAGACACTTGTACAACCATGTTTGTTGCTGCTCTTTTCACAATAGCTAAGATGGAAGCAACCTAAGTGCCCTTCAACTGATGAGTGATTAACAAAAATGTGGTATATTAAGACCGTGGAGCTGTATTCATCAGTAAAGAAAGATGAAATAATGAAATTTGCAGATAAACAGATGGATCTAGAAACTGTTTATACTAAATGAAGTAACACAGACTCAGAAAAACAAATGACATAGGTTCTCCCTCATTTATGGATCCTAGCACCAAATCCTTTTGTATTCCATGTTCTTTTAATAAGATGATGCTGTACAGCAGTCTCCTCTGTGTGAAATAACTGCCATCATCACGACTTCAATTGTGCCTGGTTGCTAAATAACATCACAACTGGTCTTGTTGACCATTGTGCTCCTTCATTAAAGGAGGGGCAAGCAGCATCAGTGGACCCTCACTGGAGTATCCAGCCACTCTTCTCAGCCAACTGTGTGTAATTTGGCCCTAATCACACATGATCTCCTGGATTTGAAGAGGACTAAAATATATAATCTGGGGAAGGCTAGGAAGAGAAGGCTTGATCCATGCCAGGTAAAGGCTTTCCAGTATGCATACCTCTAGATCACTTATACACCTCAGCAACCCCTCAGTTATCTCAGTAAATAAGCTCGGTACACTTTGGTTCCCCAGGGAAAACTTTAATCAAACATTAGCTTGACACTAGAACCTTAAAAGGGAATAAGCATTGCTTAGTATCCCCAGAAAAAGAATTCTCACAACAGATGGAAAATTCATTTGTTAATGTTATTATGTCTCATTATTATTAAAAAAGAAAATGACAATGTAAAAGACATTAAAAGGATATGGGAATGGAGATATTTTCCAAAATAGAAAAAATTAAAAAGCCTAAGCAAGAGAGGAAGAGCTGTGTAGGTTTACTAGGATATATAAAGGATGAGACAAAAATCATATACACATAATCTTAAATTTTATAAGGTCATAGTTTAATCAACTAGTTTAAGGCACAAAATATATGAATAATCAAGGTTTATCTGAGAATGTTTGGTTTTTTCCCAAGCTTTATCTACATAGCACATGATAATTAAAAGTACCAGACTGGTGGAACTAACCTTCTTGGATGTTTAACAGCCATACTTTGAGGCCTATACTAATCTAGTCAGAGGGACTTAAAGAACAGGTTTTGCTCCTTGCCCTCCAAGGTTGACTAAGTTCCAGGATACTATGGAGCATCTCTCAAAATGTCCTGTAACTGTGGTGAGTCACCTATCTTCCTGTTCAGGGAGGCAATGGAGACCCCCATGAGATGGACTTAAACCAGTGTCCAGTCTACAAAGAGGAGGGTCAACAGAGAGGAAATATTTCCTCCATGCTTCCAAGTGAAGTTAGCCCCGGTCAAGCAGGACCTTTGACTTATCTTCACAAAGATGGAACTGGTAAAAGAAAGGATCCAGGGGTTCTTCCCAAGCCTATGTGACCCCTGAGGAACAGATCCTCCAACGACCTGAAGAGTAAAATTAAATTGGTTTATTTGGGCCAACTGTATGGTCTTAAACACCCAAATGGAAAATATAACCAAAGATTAAAGTGGATCAGTATATTTCTTTAAGAGTTCAAGGGATTACACTTCCAAGACATTAGAAAATAGAAATTATGTGAGTAACTATGCATTAGTCAAGATTTAATGTTAGCCATTTTAATAAAGGGACGTTTATAAGGAATTAGGTATTTTCAGGATCATTGAAAGAGCTGGAGTATTTCTCAGGGAGTTGGGGCTGCCATTGCTCAGCTTTGAGCACAGGTGTTTAGAATGACTACTGTGATCAGCTACAGTCCCACATTTACAAGCTGGTGGCCACAGAATGGAATGTGGCTACTAATGCTGAAAGTCCAATTACTCTTAGCAGCCAGCTTGCCCACTGACATCTCTGTAAAGAAGTAGTTCATCTCCCTTTCAGTCACATGTAGATACATCTCCCTAGATGAAAATAAAGCACATCATCACCCAAGCTAAAAAGAATTCTAAGATTTGTAGCTCTAAGCCATCTAGCCCCTTTTATATGGATCGGTTGGGATAAAAAGTAAGTAAAAGCAAATGCTAAGTATAATAACCTATATTTATCCCAGCATGGTATATGCAAAATATCTGTGCATGTTATATGCAAATCTAAGCATCTTCAAAGATTAAAATATATAATATAGGACTCTTTTCTTTCAAGGAGCATTTAGCCTAACTAAGAAGATGAGACATGTGAAGTTAGGCATCAGCAAAAGAGAATTACTAGTATTCAACACAGAGGAAAGCAGTGCCAGGATTGAATATAAAGTTGTGGTACAGAAAGTAGGAAGAAAGTGGGCTTTGTGTAGGTAAGTCACAGATAACTTGTTTCTCTTTTACGCCCCAGTTCTTCAGTAAGCATAGCATTGCTTCAAGGAAGAAGCCCGAATGAAGACCAAAGATTCCTCCAGGTCAAAGGGCACTGCAACTTCACCTGGCTCTACTAGGTGAGCATTTCAGGAACAAGCGATCATGCAAATACAACCCATCATTACAGGGTAAATTCCTCTCCTCCATTTGAGATCAATAAGGTTATTGTAATGTGAAAAATACAATAAAATGAGCAAGCAACGCAATACACCAAATTAGGATTTTAAATAAGTGAAAAAGAGGAGAGTGACCTCAAAGGCAAGAGGATGAAAGTCTATCACAGGCTTTGGGGAAAAAGAAAACATAAAAACATGAGGGACTGGCTCAAAGTCCGTTGAGCACAATGGGCAGCAGAGGGAGAATTTGGAGACAAACACTTTATGAGCCTAAGAAGCTGGCATCTTCACCAAGGCTTTGCCTTTCCAAGGGAAATCACAGAGGGCTCTGAGGCTGGTGAGTCTCACAGCTCTAGATTCCCATTCACTCAAGATGCCCATAGCAGAAGCTCCCCACTGACCCATCCGCAAAGGTAATCCAGCCCCATCATGAACAACTGAACAGGTGGTACAAACAGGATGGACGGACAATAATATTTAGAAGTCCTGATAGCCGCAGACCACAGGAAGAATGCTGTGGCTTACTGTAAGCCATAAGTGATATGTGACAACTGCATTACCTGCAAAACAAAGTAGACTGATTAAATGACAGTAAAACATCCTCCAGATCGAAGTAGCCATCAATTGGCTAGGAACAATTACAATTTTAAAATTATAATATAATATAATATTTATGCCTCTAAGAAATAATGTATTATACGAAAAAATTTGCATAAAAACAAAGCTCTGTTTTCAGGAATTCTCTCCAGAGTTTTTTGTTTGTTTGTTTCTGTACTGAGGATTGAACCTAGGAGCTTTGCTTAGTAAGCACTCTACCATTAAGTTATATTCTAGCCTTCTTTTTATGTTTTATTTTGAAACAGTTTGTTCCTCACTAGCACAGCTAGGCCTTGCATTGTTGGCCAAATCATCCTGAACTTTCTATGCTCCTCTTTCAGCCTCCTGAATAACTGGGATCATGGGCCTCTACCATGTCCCAGCCTAGATTTCTTTCTTTAGGATTAGTTTCTTTCTTTCAGAATTTCTTTCTGCCAAAGTTTCGTTTCTACTCTTTGCCTATTTTTAAGTCTTCTGGTATTAACAAACACTTTCCAGGATAACCCCATCAAATTTAGACTTGAATAAACTTTGAAGCAAAAAAGCAAATAAATCTAATTTTTAAAAAGGTTTTGGTAATTCTGCCTGTTTGATTATAGCTCAATTTCACAACTGTTTTCTGGCCTCTCACTGCACACCAAGACCCAAGACAGCAATGAGGTTAGAGAGAGGAGTGTGACACAGCTCCAACCTTGTGGAGGATTCATGAGGAAAAGGAGATTATATTTTGGTAGCATAAACGCTTTACTGGGCAAGAGCCCACCACAGAGGGAGCTCCTATAAGGAGCACAAATGGTCCCTAGAAAAGGTGATTATCTCCACATTTAAGAAAAGAGTATTTTCAATGTGCTCAATTCTTCCCATAAGAAAAGAAGGCATCAAGGCACTGAGAAGTTATCACAGATTGTTCTCCCCAGGAAACTGGCTCTGGGGTTTGGATGTAGATGGTACAGTCTTAGACGAACACTTCTGAGAGAAAAAAGGAGGCAGAACCTAGCAAAAAGCCAAGCAGAGCTATGAGGCAACATGAAGTGAGACTTCTGCAAACCCTGAAGTTCTTTCAGTGATGCCCTTCTCTGAGGCAAGAGGATCAGTAACCAATGTCTATCAATCAGTGGATGCAGGCAGCCCCAAAGGACAAGGCAAAACTTGCATGAGGCAGCTCCCTCCATCAGAGGGTGATTCTTGAGTAGCAACTCCGTTATGAGCTGCCAGCAGCCAACACTCAGAAGCTAGGAATAGAGATCCGTGGATCTCCAAGCACCTTACCACCAGTGTGAAAGCCTAACTTCCTACAGGTAGTGTTTTGGGCTCACTGACAGACCTTTCTATTTCTCCATGGCAACCATAGCAGCTAGAGAAGTCACAATGTTGGCAAAAGTTCTGGATCTTCCATTAACACAGAATATTTATTTGGTCACCACATCTCCACACCTTAGGCCTTTCAACCAAATGGATGCCCTGGCCTGATGACAAGCCCAGAGGGGACTTGGTTCTCATGAGCCACTGCTCCTGAAATTAACATATTTCCTCCAAATGCAAATAATCTGTCCCCATTATGGGCTTTATCAGAAAACAAGTGACAAGAGGATTGATTTTAAAGGTAAACACACTGGAAATTTTACACCCAGATCAGGGTTACCTGCCTCAAAATACTTGTTTGTGGACAATTTGTATTTGATACTGTTTTAGAATTAATTTCAAAGCCTATGATGTATTCTTAGAGAAAAAAAAAAATGGTAATGTGGTAGAGAGGATTCAGGCCCAAGTAAAAATGGTTTCAAATTCTAACATTTACCACGTGGTAATTACTTCTCTGTGGCCCTTTTATTTCACCTTTCTGACTACTAATGACACTATTGTGCGGCACTATTCCCAGGGAGACAAATGTCTACTCATCCAATAAGGAACCAATGACAGACCAAAGTAATGATACTACCAAAGTCCAACATGGTAAACCAATGAAGTTGCTGGGATTACTTACAGAAGTGTGGGTAAGGGGTTACGTACAGGAACATGAATGACTCAAAGGCAGCTGCATCACTAAACGTACACCGCAACATGGATGATGACTCACAAAAACTGGGACCCTGAAGCTCTCTGCATGGCTTCCAGGCAACTTGACAGGCAGGAGGGTCTCCTGTCCCCAGCAGGCCTCACATTTATATAACCTTGGGGAGGAAGAGGGCTTGTGTATCTGGTAAGTTTCAAGGACTTTCTAAGTCTTGTGAGTTGTTTACTTCTCTTAAGGAGCCTCCCTTTAGAACATCCAGAGTTCTCATGGGATTCCTTGTGAGGTAGAGTGATTTAACATAGAGGAAACTGCCACCCTGAACACACATACCTTTTTATAAGATTAAAATAGTAGCTACAACCATAGGATTATTGTGAGAGCACTAACAAGAACAAACATAACGTCTTCTAAATTGCTGCTGTTTGAATAGTAATAAATGCAACGTTGTCTAAGTTTTTGTTGTTGTTTTAGTCCTCATTTTTAACCAAAGTGAGGTATCAGATTAAAAACAGTGTATCCTCAATAGAAGATTTGTCCTTTAAAAAATATTTATTATGTAATAATTTTACAATTGTAGACTTACTAAAAATAGTACAATTTCCAGCTACCTGGTGCCCATTGATGAACTTCCATAACTTATTTAGATTTCCTTAGTTTTTCTTCAACCTTTTACATTCCAAGTTTGCTTTTAATAAATAAACACCATTTGAAATAAAACAGTAAATGAGGCAAATAATAGAATTTATTTTCAAAAAGGAGCTTATCAAAATACCTAATAAGTTTGGTGTGATTTCAAAACTGACCTTTAGCATCATTTTCAAAAGAAATCTCCAAAAATATTTTCAGCCCCAGGAGCAGCAGCAGAACCAGGGAGAACTAGTTCCCAAGCAGATTACGCTGGAGAACAGCAAACATCTGGCACGCAGGATTCTTTTATGAACAAGGTTAGCATGCAAGTTTCTAAGCAACCTTTCTAATCATTCTCAATGCTTCATTCTCTACTAATAGAAACTGCCTTTTAAACCCCGTTAAAAATTATGGTTGGAACAACAACAAAGGCACCAAAACTTAATTCAGGAGTTTGGTATCTCAAAAGATAGTCTTTATTTAAAGACTCATGATATAAATTGTCACAAATAAAACATCTCAATGAAGGGCATTGCTACTCTACAGAACATTTATTTCAGTCTTCTAAAGTTTTTAATAGATTAAACTTAATAAAAAGTAGATCCCAAAACCTGTTAGTAGTGACAGTGTCACATCTTGAAAGATTTACTCATGAATATTTGGTTTGAAGTTTTACTAGGCTGTAGGTTTCATTGGACACTTGTGTAATTGTTTTGACTTCATAACAATGCTGAGACCACACTTTGAAACCATTCTCACCGGTCCTCATTTGACCCCTTGTATAGTTAATGTGGACTCAATATTGAATGTGCACAGTCCTGGTCAGGGGCTGAAGTATTCAAATCATTCAAGCATGTTATAGCTACGGATTAACAAAATCTCCCTTTATGCTCCAGAGTAATTAAAATATGCAGTTATGGGCAGAGCTGAGAATTGGGAACGCACCTGAAATTTCATGGATTCATTAAATCATCAAAGATAATCCTAAGCAAAACATACTGCTGTGTTTATTCCCTTGGTTTTTGTGTGAAAACAGACTCTTTGCCTTATGTAAAAGTGAGTTTGTTGGGCTTCCACATCTTACTTTAAAAACTCTTTTGGATTTCTCTCTCTCTCTCTCTCTCTCTCTCTCTCTCTCTCTCTCCCTCTCTCTCTCTGTGT
>NW_008359442.1:3978585-4011014 GCF_000622305.1 Nannospalax galili | reverse complement strand
TAACTGTATTAATTCAACTGTGAACCTAGAAACTTACAGCCACTTGTGAAAGAGATGTACTCTTGCTGTGGAGTGTGTTACTGAATATGTTAAAGCTTTAAAGAAATGCTTCTTCTATTCATGTAGTTATTAAAAAAAATTTAAACTCTTTTGGATAAACATTGCCTTTAAATTATAAGTTGCATGTTTTCATGTTCTAGAAATACAACTTTCAGCCTACAGAGCTCTTAAAACCAGTTAGCAGAACTCTCAGAAGTGGAAAATGTGTTGTCTGTCTTGTTTTATTTTTTACAGAGTTCAGATGTTAACTCTGATTGTTATTGTGGGAGGAAGACTCTCATAACTTGGTGTGGCAAGCCTCTTATTCTGGTTCTATCACATGCCACTAAGGAAGTTAACGTCAGCTCTACACGGTTCATGTTGCACCATTCTCCAACCACAAGTCTGTGCTTCACACCACAATCAAATAGCAGGTGAGTTGATGTAGCAGGCACTGGAGAAGGAACAGCTATGCCAATGTTTTCTGATTAACTCTGACATAGGAAATGTTCTTCCAACTCTTCAAAGAACTCTATATCCATCAAGGGAAGTTAAAGAAAGCTCACAGAGACAAGAAAATGGAATATAATGGATGTAATGGATAGATGCTGTTAGTACAGAAAAGCATTGAGAGAATTCTATGTAGAAGAGTTAGCAATTCTTGAATTTCAAGTATTTTTAATAAGAAGCATTTCCCTTGGTAACTGGGAATAAGGAAAGGAATCCACTTTTCCTTTGTTGTTGTTTGTTGTTGCTGCTGCTCCATGTATGGCTGCATCTCACTGGCTGCACCACAAGAGAATGTGATGGGTTCATGGGCCCTTTTCATAACGGACCTTACCACAATTCTATGGTCAGTTCACTTACACAGTGTCTACAGGGCCCTTCCATTTTGCAGGGCTTGCTTCTTTTGTGGCTATATAATGTTCCATTGTGTTTACATAATTCATTTTCTACATCCATTCATTTACCAATGGACATTGGGATTGTTTCCACTTCAAATGAGAGTGTCAGCATCTCTTCTAGATACAGATTTCAGTACTTGGGTACCACCCAGGCCATATCACCCAGTAGTTTTAATTCAGTTATTTGAGAAATAACACTGCTTTCCATAGCAGCTGCAACATTCTGCATTCTCACCAGTGGTGAGCAAGTTTCTTTTCCTTTACATTCTCTTGGATGTGTGTGTCATGTACATATCATATAATCATTGTGGTTTAAAGTTTCCTTTCTCCGATGAGTGATCTCTTTATATATCTGTTGGCTATTTAATGTCCTTCTTTGTAGAAATGTCTATTGAAACATTTATCCCATTTTGAATCATTTTACTAGTTTTCTATTAAGTAAAATAATGCAGTAAAATACCACATGTTTGAACTTACATGAGATACCTAAAGTAGTCAAGCTCATAAAGGCAAAGAACAGAATGGCTGAAGCCAAGGACTAGTGCAAAGGTGAAGAAGAGAGTCAGTAACTCCTAGATGCAAAAATCTCAGTTAAGTGGATTAGTAAGTTTGAGAGATCTGCTCTATCACATTGTTTTGTGCTTTAAAGTCTATTAAGATGACAGATCTATGTTCTTTTCTCTCTACTCTTATTGAATCTTTGTGCATTACCTTTTAATCATATTTAGACCCCCTCACCTATCTGCACCCTCCCATTAAACCCCTACCATTTTTTCATACATTCTGCCATATGTGTTAAGGCCTATTGAATCAAGCTTGTATATCCAGATATCTCTCAGTGTGAGCTCATCCATTGGAGTCCCTAGCAACACTCCCTTAAAGAAGACTGACTCTCCCTCATCCAGCAGAGACCAGTTGCCAATTGTTTCTCATCTAAGGCTGAGGCTTCTTACCCATTTCCCCACTTCTCTGCTAGGTGTTTTTGCCTGGTTTGTACAAGGCAATGGGCTTTGGGCATGCTGTCACCATTGTTGTCAGTTCATATGAGGACGTTTGCAGCCTCCTGGAAAATTCTGTTTCCTTGTGGCTATCCACCATTCCTGGCTCTTACAGTCTTTCTGCCCCGTCTTTCCCAGTGGTTCCTGAACCCTGGGTGGCAGGGATTTAATATAGCAGTCCTATCCAGGGACACGTACCCTGCAGTCTCATTCTCTACATTTGGCCAGTTGTGGCTTTCTGAGTTAATTGCCATCTGTTGCATAAGGAAGCTTCACTAGTGAAACTTGAGCGATACATTAAAATTATCTCTGTTCCATGTTCCACTATGTTCCATGAGCCTTAGGTATGGAGGTTGAATTGTAGATGTATCACTTAGGGCTGAGCATCTCTCAGACACTTCTCTGTGTTTGACCAGTTGTGGAACTCTGCAATAGTCTCCATCTGTTGCAAAAAGAAGCTTTTTTGATGAGGGGTGAGAGGTATATTTGTCTGTAAATATAAGGATCCATGTTTAGCATACAGTAAGAAATTACATTTGTCTAGAGATGTGACAGATGTATGTTTTTCTCTAAGCTCTATGACCTCTCCAGCCATGTGTATTTGGGTATGTTTACACATGAGTTGTCTCCCATTTAGTGGGCTTTAAGTCCAATTAGATAACTGTTGATTGTCCCCAAGATATAAGTATCACTACTACAAACAATAGTTTGCTACACTGGTCATTACTATAGTTATTAGGCTTTGCAGCTGGGGTTGGACCATTGATTGATTTTCTTTCTTAGCTCCTTGCACAATATCCTCTGATACTATGAGAGCTGTTCTAAAAGGGCGGAGGCATTCAGGTAAGTTCCAGCTTGATTTCTCCAAGTTCTGTGTCTGAATTATGGCCTTTCTTCAGCAATAAAGTCTTACCTTCAAGTTCTGGGAGGCAGTCAAAGGCCGTGGTAATAGCCTGTGTTGTTTGGGGAGTCTAGTGTAGAGGTGAAGTGGAGGGTCACGTGGATATGAAATCTCAGTTATGTAAATTAGTAAGTCCTAGAGAACTGTTGTACCACATTGTTTTAGAGTTAAAAATCCTTTAAGATGGAAGCTCTCATGTTCTTAACAAGCAAAAGCTTATAAATTTATTTTTTTTATTTATAGAAGAGTGAGAATCAGTGTGAGACATGTTGCTGTCTAGCCAATGAGAGGGAAAGTTGACTGAGTGCTTAGTAAGCAGACGTGTGGGCAAGGCCCCTATAAATCCTGCAGGGTGAATCATTTTTCAGATCTTTTTTAAATAATTTTCAGGATTGGTTTGGTGGCTTCTGATACCTATAACTAAACTAAAAGCAGCTAGAATAAAAATAGCATTTAGCAGAGCTGTTACTGTGATGGGGGGAGGGCAGTGATCATCTGTCTAGAACAAAGAAAAACAGGAGCCCTACAAGGATAGATGTCTTTCAGAGGTCAGCTACAGCAGGGCATGCAGAGCTTGTTTCCATACCCATTATCTCTACCTAGGAGTGTGGCTTTGGCCATATTTATATGATTAAGGAGCTAATGAATCACCTTGCAGTAGCTGCCCTCTGAGTTAGAACTGCTTGATCGCTCCTCTCAGAGTCAGTGGTTTGTAAAAGCTGCTGCTTACATGTCATGCATGCAGCAAGCTCACCGACCAGGGGCTTGAACTAGAATGCTTTAGAACAAAAACAGTTTAGACAACAATCAAAGGTGTATAACATTTGTCATTTATAAAGATTTTCACCTTTAGGGTGTTTTCTCTCAATCTATTCTCACATAAAGCTCTGTTAGCAGTCACTTCAATTATGTTTCAGTTGCTTTATCTTAGAAAGTTCTTGTTTCTAGTGTAAGAAATTTTAAAGTTGTGTTCATAACCTTAAAATATGGTACTAGAATCACCTTGGCACCGTAGCTCCTTATTGACTTAAACAAAATGAACTGTTAATATTTAAAAATCTAATATTCATCCTCTCAGTATTAAACTAAGTTGGAAACTAGAAAAGAGAACTGATTTCCAATCTTAGCTTTTCATATTCAAAAAAAAAAAGAGTGATAACAAGCTTTGCTCCATGCAAGTGCAGCTGTAGCCTGCAGTTTTGAGACTGGGCTCAAATTCCTGATTCTACCTATGTAAAACATCACATAGCTTCTGAGGTTAGCGTTTTTCTTGCAGCACTATTTCAAGAATTGGATGGGAAATTGAGTGTGAGAGAACATAGTAATAATAAGCATTTGTTTCATAAAGACTTTAAGTTATAAACATATCTGCTCTTAATTTTCAACCTTGAAATAGAAGCCAAGGAATTTCTCTTGACCTAGAGAGGGGCAGGCAGCCTTCAGATCTCAATACCCTTCACATCTTGAATCTGTCCTACATTGCTTCCTCATCTCACACAATATGAATTTCCACAGATCATTTTATTGAATATTTCTGCTTCTTACAGAGGTGAAAGAAATATCCATTTACCATCAAAGAAAAGTATACGATGTGTGTTAAGAGTGAAAATATGTTTCCCAAGAGTATCAGATGTGACAATCCATGTTGACAATACTGAGGCTCATAGAAACACACATAGGAAGTTCACAGACATTTGCTGTGGAAAGTGATATCAAATCACTAGCTTTTCTGATCTTCATCTTGAGAATTAATAACATCCCTTCACAATGCAATTGGAAAGATCAAATGAAAATATCTGAAACAGTAGCTACGTGCAACGTATTACCTGAACCTTCTGACTAATCATTGCCCATCTTGCTAGAAAATTACCAAAAATAGCCATCCTCAAAATAATTTATAAATCAAAATGTGTCTTGCGTGAATTAATTGTATTAATATGAGTGACTTACACTGTACTGTATTCAGGCTCTTGTAGAGACACATAAAACATCATCTTAAGAAATTTCTTTACCTGAAGTACATAAATTCTCTTTGAAATCTTCCAACCTGACGTACATTTTACCTACTGCTTTGTGACTGAAGCAGAGCCTGGTTCTGAACACCAGCTACCTACATACATCAGTAAGAACTACTTTATTAAGACAAAAACTTCACTGCTTCATTGTAGTCTATGTTCAGGTCATAATCTTCACAACTTTCATAGAGGAAGAGAGAATAAAAATTGACCTAGAAATTAAGAACAATTTTTTTGGCAGCCTGGTCTCTTAAGCAAAAGTCTCATGACTGATCCCTCTTTTAGAAGACTGCTGTGAAGTTTGCTGCTGCTCTCACATAGTTTCTTGACATACACCTTAGTCATGTAGCTTTCACTGTGGTCTGCTCTTCTGAATATTTAGATCTATCTGCATTGGCCACTGATTGGCTCAGTCTCAATCCAATCTCACCTTAAGTTGGTTTCCTATATGTTGTATTAAAGTTCAAAATCTGTTGGTGCAAAATGGCACAGGGCAACAACCATTCCAAGAGGGTGCTGGCTCCAGCACCAGAGCTGGATTTTGTATACCACCTTGTTCTATTCTTGTTGGTTATTTCTGTGGAAGTAGGCAAGGAAAGATTGCCAAGGTAGGGTCAGGATGATAAGCAAGAAATGAACAGCAAGCTCAAGACAGGTGCTATCTGTGTGGCTGCATTCGTAAAATTTGTTATGATTGTGTTTGTGAGTAGTGCACGTGCCACAGAACACATGTGGAGATCAGAGGACAACTTTGTGAAGTCAATCCTCTCCTTTCACCTTTACATGGATTCTGGGGAGCAAACTCAGGCTGCCAGGCAAGTGTGGCAAGAGTCTTTACTTGCTGAACCATCTCATCAGCTCAAATGTGGATCCAGTTTGATATCTCAACAACCAGTAAGGCCATACCAACAGCACCTTCCAAATACATACCTTAAAATATTAGAATATCGGGGGGAAAAAACTCCAGAAGATACTTAAAATTCTCATCATTAAAAGACAAGCATAAGGAAAAAATGATAGAAGCCTTGAAATCTCTAAATGAAACCAATTATTTGGGAGCGAAACTGTGTGCAGCATTAGGACCTACTGCCACACTTGTGCCTGCTAGTTGAGGATATGGTCAATGTCCATGGAAAGCAGACCAGAGCCATAGAAAACTGGAGGGAAGTCTGGTCTAGCAGTTGCTAGAGCTTGGGAATCAGGGAAGGTGGGAGGAGTCTGGTATGGACCAGAGTCTTCACAAGCATAGAAAACACACTTGCTATCATTCAGTTGATCTGCATACATCTTCTTTTTTAATATTTTATTTATTATTTTTATTTTATGTGTGTGAGTGTATTATTCAATGTATGCAAGTGCACTGTGTCATGCAATGCCAATGGAGGTTAGAAAAGGGTGTCAAATCCCCTGGAATTGGAGTTACGAATGGTTGTTAGTCACCATGTGAGTGCTGGGAACCAAACCCGGCTCTTCTGCAAGAGCAGCCAGTGCCCTTCACCCCTGAGCAATCTCTCCAGCCCCCTGCATAATTCTTGCCAAAGGTTTGTGCAAGGTTGTGCTCTCGAAACTCAACCACAATCTACAGCTGACTCTATTTCTGGTTTAGGTTTATCCTCCATTGTTTTAAGTAAAGGTAAGTGAGCAAATTAAGTCCATGCTGCCAAACCTTCTCTAACCTTTTTTGAAAAGACATATTGATCAACAGTTATTTGAAGATACAGCTTTTAATAGCCAAAACCTCTTAACAGATATTTAGATTTCTTTATAAGTAATCCATCAAATCACTTGTTTTAAAGCTGTTTAAGGAAGTAACTCAACCAAACTCTTAAAAAAATAACCACAGATGAATAGAAAAAAAAAAGATGAATGACCAAAAGTCCAACCAATCACCGTATAAATGAACTACTACCAAAAAAAAAAGTGAATCTGACGGTTTCATAACCCACGTCTGATTTTAACTAATTATACACTCCCACAGAGAAGAGTAAATGGCCTTTATAATTCCATAATATATGTGAGCATTCAGATCTTTGCAAATTTATATCTGACAATGTGGTAATTTTACTGAAGAATCACTTTGGGAATAAATTTTCTCATGCCAGTAGGACAGCTTATAAGCTAATTGAATTTCCCATTGTATTGGGGAATTTTTCTTTCTCTTGCTTTTCAATGAAGTTAATGTAAACATTGCATTACACAATCTTTAATATTGTTTTTCCTAATGAGAGTATTGATCCCCCTGTATAGCTGCCATCTCAGAGCTATATATCATTTAACCACCAATGTATATGCAGATGTGAACATAGTAGCTCTCAAGACCTCTGTGTGTTCATGTGCATCTGTGTCTGTTCATCTGTGTCTGTGCCTATGTTTGTGAATCTGTGTATGTATATGTGCATCTGTGTGTGCATCTGCATGTACACCTGTGTGTGCATCTGCATCTATGAGTGATGAGAGGGAGGTTGTTAGAAGATGACTCAGAATGACTGCCAGAAGGATTGATAAATCAAAAACAAAAAATTGATATATTTTAATACATTTTTCCTATTTTGGCTTTTTTTTTTCTCCATGACAATGGCTTGTGAAAGGGCCCAATAACAACAGTGTAGAAGTGGTTACTGGTAACTGGGGAAGAAAAAGGCAGAGAAGCACAGGAGTTAATAGTCAAGAAACAAAAAAAAACCTTTTTTCTTAATAGCCAGGTAAGGTAAGCTCTTGTGACCATTGTGTATGGAACAAAAGCTAAATCTCACAGGGGATTTGAAGGTCAACATGGGTAGCTAGTTGGTTGAGACCCTCACATCAGGAAATTTTATCTGGAAGACTGGACTTCTGCTTTGGGTTTTCACCCAATACTGACATGAAGGACGTGTGTAAAGAATGCTCTGGGGGCTGGAGAGATGGCTCAGTGGTTAAGAGCACTGACCTCTCTTGCACAAGACCTGGGTTCGATTCCCAGCACCCACATGGCAGCTACGAACCATCCTTAACTCCAGTTCCAAGGGAATCTGAAGGCCTCTTCTGACCTCCATGGCATTGTACGACCCGGGTGCACTCACATACATGCAGGCAATACATTCATACACATAAAATAAAAACAGAATGCACTGGTCCCTTCCAAATGTACACTCCTAATTATCATGAGAGGAAAAATGCCAATGACTCTAGAGTCTGACTTTTGAGGTTCAAACCCAGTCCAGACAGTTTCTTAATTTTCATCATATGTAAAGTGAGTCTCGTGAGAGGATCTACCTTACAGGATTATTGCAAAGATTAAAAATCAAATATTTAAAGTATTTGGAGCTTCCTTGACAAATTCATGAACTACACAAAGTTTGAATTTTTCTATTTATTTATATTTTATATGTATGAGTGTTTTGTATACATTTATGTAGGTGCACCACATATATGCAATGCCCAAGGAAATCTGAAGAGGGTGCTGGATCCCCTGGAACTGGAGTTACAGACAGTTGTTAGTTTCTATGTGAGTGCTGGGGACCAAACCTAGGTCCTCTACAAGAGCAGACAGTGCTCTTAATCATTGAGCCATCTCTCCAGCCCCCTTACGAAGTTATATTGAGTAATAAAAAGAAAAGTTTTGTAAGATATGTGTATGAATAAGAATCATCAATCAGTTTTGTGTGTCAAGTTCACATGAATAATTCTTAGGACATTCCAAAGCCACATACCCTCCCCTGGGCCCACATTAGCTTAATGTGGGAGTTCAAAAGACTGAAGGTCACTATCTTCCAAATCTCTGAGACCTCCCTCCCCATCCTTGCTTCCAGCCCTGCACACATAGCTCATCTTGGTCTCTAACCCTTCAAGGAAGCATCAGGAACAGTTGATCAGGAAATGTGATTAAATTAAGGTCCTGCTAGTACTGCCGCATGCTTGTTTTCAGAATGTTTTAATTAAAGTTTCTGACATGAAGAGAGCTATTTCTGTTCATCTGTTCAGAACTGGTTATAGAAAGGGGAAAAAAAACTCTGAAATAGGCTGTTTCAGTCAATTTGTAACAACATAGTTGTACAATTAAGTTGGAAGAGTACAAAGAAAGTTGGTCTATATAATTTTCCTCTTCTATAAGCATTCATTGAAGAACAAATTGAAGTTTTGGATAGAATAATGTTCAGACAAACCAATCAGAGAAGAACACAGTAGTTTCAAATGTTCAATGTGGCTCAATGTCAAAATTTTAATGGTGTCTCTTTTTTTATTAATGATTCATTCTAAAAAGCTACAGAATGGTCAAGCTAAAGCAATTAATGTACTACTTATTAACTCGCACTTATTATTGCTGATATTATGCTGGCATGTTTCTATAGATTACAAAATGCAGATTTTAAAATATATAGATTATAAGATGACTGAATCTAGTTATCTGCCAGGATTCAGTTGCTAAGCCCAGTTGTTATATCCATGCTGGAAAATGGATGCCATCGTATTAGAAAAAATGTCTCGAAGCCATTCCAGACGTCTGAAAGAAGAGGGAAGGAACCAGGATGAGAATCCTAAACAGCTTTTCTTCGGCCTCAAAGAATGGCGTCAGGTCAGAGAGTTTGTGCTCGTCTTCCCACAGCCCAGAGCCGGCACCAGCTACAGAACTATTTATTCAGGCTGCAGTGCGCCAGCTTCATGTGTCAGCTGGTCTAGCAGGTGAACGATAGCAGGTTTTGCTGGTCACCTGGAAGGCAGCAGCTGCTAGGATTCTGAAGAGAATGAGGAGGAAGGGGCAGCCTCGTGTTGTATGCCAGAAAACAGAATCTTCTACCCACATGGAGCTTACCCAGCCTTCACACACCTGGGCCGGGATGCTGGGCACCATCCACTATGCCAGTGATTACACAAGTCCCCAGCTTCCTGGGGAGCTAAGGTGAGGAATGCTTAATTGCACTGCAAAATAGATTTTGCAAGAGCAGTTGTAGCCTCTCACATTCTAGTGACTTTGGGGAGGGTTGCAGGGAGGAAAGAGGAGAGAAGAGGGACCAAAAAGGAGGGAAAAGATAAGGGGGGGGTGAAATGCAAATCCCACCGGTGTTTTGTCTCACATTCCTTTCACGTGTGTCTAATACCCAGCTAGGAGAGCCTGGAGAATAAAGACCTAGCCTGTGCACAGGGCGGTTGTCGTTTGGGTAAACGCTCTTTACCAGAATTCGGTCCCAGAAGAAATTCGGTTCCTTTGTTTATTTTTTTTTTTTTTTAAGTTTTTCTGAGGTACAGCTGACAGTCTAAAATACGCAAGCTGATGAAGTTTGATATGCAAAAAGCGTGAAGCCATTACCACAGTGCAAAATAGGAACATCCCCCAGTGTCCTCAGGCCCCACCCCAGTGCCTCCTCTCCTCCTGCCCCTTTCTCAGGTAACCAGGATCTGATTCTGCTCAAGGGACTAATTTTCCTTTTCTATAATTTTATATAAATGGGAGTGTACTATGTGTATGCATTCTATTTTGTCTAGCTTTGCAAGGTGTGTATAGTCACTTGTCACGTGATGCTTCTATCAGCAGTGAACTGCACATACAGTAGTGGTCCCTGAGATTAGATTAGTTAGTGGACGCTACAGCTGTCTTAACTTGTCCTGCTTCCTTGCAACCCTCCTAAGATTTGGGTTTGGTTTTAATTTCTTTTGGTTCATACTTCATATAAATCAAAGCCTACAGTTAGGTGTGAGGAGGGGGGTGTGTGTGTATGTGTAAAACTGTAAATAATAATGCTAGTAACAATACAAAAGAAGTTTCTTTTTAATTTTGTATTTTATTTGTATTAGTATATATTAATTACACACAATGGGTTTGCGGTTTGTTTCTCTCACTCCCGTTGATCGCTTCTCTTCCCAACTAGTCCCTATTCTCCCTAGGCCTCCACCCTCATTTTTTCCTTCCCCTGATGACCCAGTGAGTTTCCTTAAGACTGTTTGGAAAATGGGTGAGGAATTGTTCACAGGAGTGGGCATATTATTAAGCTGTTGTTCCTTCCCCCATAGACACACACAGAGGGCGGGCTCTCATGAGCTCCTCTCCTCTCCATGACAGAATGATGATGGGGCCAAATCTTATGTAGATCTTGTGCAATTACAGCTGCTGTGAGTTCAAGAGCACAATGGCCACACAATGCCCAGAAGTCAGCACTCCACACCTTTCCCTCCTTCCTCTGGCATTCTTTTCACTCATTCTCCCATTATAGTCCCTTAGCTTTGAAGGGGGTGATATAGCTGTCCCATTTATGACTGAGCATTCAACAGTCATGTAGTTTCGTCACTTTGATCAGTTACAAGTCTCTGCAGTTACTAATGCCCACTGCACAAAGAAACTTCTTGGAAGAAGCTGATGACAGCACTAATCTATGGTTGTAAACATAGTTGTTTAGACAGCAATTTGATTAGCACAACATGTCCATTTAACAAAACAGAACAGTAGCTTCCCCATTAGGGCCTATGATCTTCCCCAGCCATGGCAGCTTCCGCCTGGGCTTACAGTACCAACTGTGAATTCCATTGTGTGGAACAGGCCTCAAATCTAATTTTTTTTTTCAAATTGTTAGTTACCCCCATAACAGATGTCACTATTTCACCAGCAGGCATATTTCTCCTGGGTGGTCAATAGTGTTGCAATAATTCATCAGGAAGTAACCTACCTATGGCACTGGGATTTTTATTTAATAGCCTATGTCTTCTTGAAACAGCTTTCTCTTCCCATGAAGGATATCTCCTTTCAAACTTTTACTTTATTAGTTTACCAAGTATCAGATTTCTTTATGGCTTTTCCATATATTTTTAGTTTTGACTGACCTTTTCCTCCATCTCCCCAACTCACCCCCTGAGAATTTCTTGGTTGAGTATGTGAAATTCAAGATCTGGTGATCAAAGCAGTAGATACTGAGGACTCTGAGATCCTTCCATGCAGTAGTTCATCAACCTCCTATGACGCAGAAGTCCTCATCTGCCACATCCATCCAGCAGAAAGGAGAGGGGAGAGAGTGGAGCATTGCCCGGGTGAGGTTTTTTGGGGACTCTTCTAGAATTCCACCTTCATTCTTTGGACTAGAATTCATCTTATGGCCAACCCCTATTTGCATAGGAAGAAGGAGCAATAGGATTGATGGATCCAGCCAGTGTTTACTACAGATAATGTCCTTTCAAGCCATTTGTCATCCTGCTTCTTTCAACAACTTTCAACTATCTTCCAAAAACAAACAAAAAAGTTGCCAATGGTACAGGCACAAAAAACAATTGAATGGAATATAAGACCCAGAAATAAAGCACCAGTAGACACCAGGACTATATAGTGAGACCCCATTTCCCAAAACCTAAATAAATAAATAAAAAGTGATCCATATACACAATGAAATGATATTCCACCATTAAAAAGAAACTATGGGGGCTAGAGAGATGGCTCAGCAGTTACACACTGACTGTTCTTGCAGAGGACCTGGGTTCAAATCCCAGCACCCACATGGCAGCTAACAACTATCTATAACTCTAGTTCCAGGGTATCCAACAGCCTCTTCTGTCCTCCACAGGCATTGCATGACACAGGTGCACTTACCTACATGCAGGCATAACATTCATACACATAAAATAAAAATAATAAATAAAATACTTTTTTAAAAAAGAAAATATGAAATCCTATCTTTGCAACAATGTGGATAGAACTATAAACAACTGTGTTAAATGAAATAAGCCAGGCACAGAAATACAAGTTATACATGATTTTATTTATATGTAGAATATTAAAACGTTGATCTCGTGGAAGTTGAGAGTAGAATTGGTGATTGCTAGAGGCTAGGGAGACTATGGGTAGAGGGAGAGATGGGAAAGTATCAACAGGTACCAAGTTATAGTCAGATGTGAGAAGTTATAGTGTTCTAATGCACAGAATAACTATAGGCAATAGATAATGTAAAATATGGTAGAATAAATGGTTTTGAATATTTTCACCATAAGGAAGTCGTAATTATTTGAGGAGATGGATATGTTTCCTCTGATTGTGCAGTGGGGTGTGTATGGAGGTCAGATGACAACAGTTCTCCTTTGACCTTTACACACCTTCTAGGGATAGAACCCAGGTCACCAGGCTTGCACAGCAAGAGCCTTCACCTGCAAAGTCATCTCACTAGCCCCCATTTCCAGATTTCTTGACTTCATCAAAGCCACCGATCCACTGACCCTAGCAATGTTCACTACCTTCCTCCCCCTGATGGCCTCACTCTTCTGTTTACCCAGCTAAGACTCTAAATAATCACTTCTGTAGAAACACCATTAATTACCCCCATCCTCCACACTCTTTACATTCTTCTCACCTACAGAAACTCCAACCTGGTTAAACTCAAGCAGTACCTATGCTTGCCTCTGGGGAACACTCAAGCAGCTGAATCGTGTCATTCACAAATATTCCAACTAGTTGGGTACATTTTCTGCCACTTTAAAATTATGCTAAGGGAGGAGTGGGAAAACTAAGTGTGGCTACTGAGACAAATTCAGCTCAGTTTCTCTCTGTAGCAATAAAATTTAATTGGAGCATAGCCACCATTAGTTAACAAATTGTCTGTACCTGCTTTGATGCCCACAACAGTGGAGCTAAGTCGTAGTGACGAATGTATCTCCCAAAAGCTATAAAAATATTTATTATGTAGCCCTTGATTGTGGTGGCACATGCCTTTAGTCCCAGCACTTGGGAGGCAGAGGCAGGCAGATCTTTGTGAGTTCAAGGCCAGCCTGGTCTACATAGTGAGTTCAGGTCAGCTGGGACTACAGGGAGACCCTGTCTCAAAAAGACAAAAAAAAAAAAAAGAGGACCCGCCCACACTATTATGCTTCACTGTACTTGAGTTTTAATGGTCATGAAAAATGCCATGTATTTTGGGAGGTTTATAAAAGGATAGTAATTTAAAGTTATAATCTTTTTATAATTATCTGCAAAAATAATCAGTAAATTATTTAAATACTTATGGCCCTTTGATGCCACAGTACAATATGACTGGTACGAGATGAATGCTGATGCCCCTCCAAAATTCTTATGTTGGAACCCCAATCTTCAAGGGGACCACTTACTAAAACAAACAAAAGCTCCAGAGAGTGCCCTTGCCTCTTCTGCCATGTAATGAAACAGCGAGGTAGTCACACAGAAGAAAACGGGCTCTTCCCAGGCAGGGGGACAGAGATCCCACAGATACCTTCATTTTGGTCCAACAACTATGAATCTGAAAAATAAATCTGTGTTGTTTACAAGCCACCCTATCTGTAGCAACTATATTTATTGTTGTAGCCCCCAAAGGTCCAAGACTGACTCAGGTATAAATTCTTACACTAATCATAATTGGCTTTGCAGTATTTAAAATCAATCCCATTGAAATTTATAACTTTTATGACAATGAGGCAGATGTTAGTGGCTTGACTTTAATAAGGAGAGGAGAACTGAGGTAAGGGAATTAAATGGCAAACAATCAAACCTGTAGCTTCTAGCTCCCAGCTTGCCAGTGCCCATCAGGCCTGCTGCCTCTCTGGGAGAGCACCCAGCCTTCACAGAAACACTGATGTCTCTGTCCCCATCAAACTCCCACTGCAGGACTCTAAAGCATGATAGGGCTGGCACATGACTAGAGACCAGCCTACTGACCCTTGGACAATGTCCAGGGACTGATGAAGGTGGCAAATGGGATATACAAAATATCAGGGGAAGATGTTAAAGCACTCAGATTCAACACAGGCTTTCTTTATGGGAAAGTAAAGTATAATTTTCAAGATTAAAAAAAAATAACTGCCTTCTCTGAATAGGACTGTAAAAATAAAGGTAAACTGTTTTTGTCATCTGCCTGCCTCCCTGAGACCTCACCCCATAGTCTCACATCTATCGTCTTCCAAAGTAAGATGAAAGCTGACCTTGTGCTGTATTTATGGATCTCCTAGTATGACTTCAGCTAGACTCCTAATGGCTTTGAAAGTAGACAGTAGAACTGGGGTTATGTGACTGTTTAACAGTCATAGATCTTATGTTGACTGATTAAAAAAAAATATTGCATGACTTCCATAGAAGGTCATTTAGCCACAGCTAAATCTGTCTTCAGAGGCAGTCAACCAGTCAGCCAACTTCATGAACACCAGCCAGGCCTCCTACCTTCTGGAGTGAAAACACTTGTGGTTCTTTCCCAGTACACAGTAAATGGGGGGTTATTCAGTCAGGAGTGGGACTCTGCATCCTTTAGCATACTGATCCAATCCACCATCCATGCATACCACCTGCATTTGAAACACTCCAGGGAGAATTTCTGCCTACATAAATCAATAAAAAGTTAATTCTCAAGCCCATGTCATGTTTCCATTCTGGCAAAGGCACAATCTGAGTCCAGCTCCCACAAACCAGTCATAGGGCCCCAGATTGTCTGCTTTCAGCTTGCCTCTGTACCCTGCTCCCTGAAGCCTAGATCCCTTTATCACTAACACCAGCCTGTCCACTTGGATATAACAGAGCTAATAACTTCTCTAGAGAATGGAGTCCCTCATGCTGTGCTAAATTATCCCTCCTATGTGTTCCTAAGCCAACTGGAAATGAACTACTATAGAACAAATTTATAACCTACCCTCAGAATCCGTATGTTGGAAACTAATCTCCAGAGTGATTACATTTGGCAATAGGGTCTTTGGGAGGTAATTTGATCAAAAGGATGGAGTCCTCATGAATGAGATTAGTGCCTCAGAAAAGAAGTTTCTTAGAGATTCCTCTTCTCTCTGACCATGTGAGATTATAAAGACCAACTATGCATTTGAAACCAGGCCCTCACCAGGCACTAAATCTTCATAAATGAAAGAAATAAATCTCTGGGTAGTCTATAAGCTGCCCATTTATGATATTTTGCTGGAGCAATCTGAACAGACTGAGTATTCCTTTTCCTGGGAGAATTTTCTATTGCAAATTGCAATGGCTGTACAGGAAGCCCTCACTCTAAACCAGTGTCAGACTAGGCTAGTGATATGAACATAGTATTTTAATTATTCTTCTCTTGCCTGTTTCCTTCCATCCAGTCAAATCTAATATTTTTAGTCCCAAACACTATATCCTATTCTTAGTATATCTTGACTCTCTAGCTGGAGTATTGGCATTTAAGAGACCCTCAACACTGGTTGAAAGGAATATTGCTCGACTGCAGAGGTCTGAAATTCATATTGTGTAACTGCAGCTTTGCATAATTGCAGCTAAAGGTCACATGTCATATGACCAAAATGCAAAACTAGACTGTGCAGTTTACCTAGATCAATCATCCTAACTAAAAGTCCAATTTCCACTAGTACTTTCATTCTGACTCAAAGGCTTTAACCACAGCAATCAAACTTACCAGAATTCCACCAAGATCTGCACTGACAGCTTTGCATCACTTTGCAATGCATGATCTTTCTGAATACAGGAGACAGCTGCAATCAACTAGGGTTATGCTGCAGAGCTGGGCTGGATTTTCATTCACCAAGGCTGGTTGCTCAGAGTAGCCATCAAGCAACTCTAACTCTTGCTCTCATATGGAACCTATATGGACAGAGAGGCCTCATGAACTTGAGTGTCAAACCAGGTCACTCCAAAGCCAGTCTGCACATGGAAATGAGAACTGCCATTGGTGGTATATAAGGTTTCTGCATGGAAAGGTACTTGATTTCTGAGATGTTTTTTACAGATACCGTAACTGGATCACTGCTTTGCCCTTGAAAACACGGGCCTTTCCAGAAGCACCACTTAACAGTGATGAGCTAAGAGAAAAGCCTGGGTGTCAGGTTCACTAATACATATCTTATCAATGGGCATCTCACAAATGAGCACTACAGTTTAAGCTGCGATTAAACATTAATAACAATGCATAAATGAGACCCAAAGGAAGACTCACTAGCTAATCTGTACCTTAGAAAAGGCAGGCACACATTTATATGTCCCATTATAAGATTCCAAATCCTCTAAGCATAGATGCTTTATAGTAAATCAAAAAAAAGGAAAGAAAGCATTTCTGCACATATATTCACATCCTTCCTAAGATTCAGGAGCATGCTTCTGTCTGCCTTGTTATTTTCATAATTCCCAGTCTAATAAGAAAGGTTTTACTCTGATCTAACTCAAAAGCAACACTGCACCTTTTCTTTTCTCATTTTAATGATGAAGACTCAGAAAACATGCTATAGAAGGGGCTTTTAAAATAATCAGTGTTACTTGTTATTTCAGGTTAACGTTTTTTTTAAGTGAAATCCAGCATTCTTAATTCAGTTGACACTTAGAAAACTGTCATGTAGGGGAAAATGTCACCTATTTCATCAATAACACCAAATATTTCTATGGTACTGTAGAAGAAAATGCTACAACAGAATATGTTCCTAGAAATATTTTGAATACTCACAAGCACATGTTACATACATTATAGATAAAACCCCTTCTGGGTTGTGTCTCTGGTGACACACTCATGTGTTCTTGCATATCACCACATACAATGAAGATAGTCAGGTATAATGAACTCCATAGATCTTTTCATCGAATCTCACAGCTAACCAGTGCTCTAAAGGTGATCTTATTTCTTCTCAAAGAAGAAAGGCAGTCGTTTCAATTAATACCCCCGTCTCAGAAAACCCTAGAGAAAAACCACATTTTTAAAGAAGAAATTTAAAGTACTTAAAGATTAAAAATACCCTGAAATTCCTAATATGACAGTATACATGATACCATGGCAACAGTCTCTTTTTAATGAAACTGATTAATTAGCCTGTGAGCTTGCAAAATGTCAGAGTGAAAGGCTTGCGAATGCTTCTCTCCCCAGCTAAAGCCTCACCTTGCCTCTTTCTTCCTGAGCTTGTCAATTGGAAACACTAGAGGTCGATCTACGGAAGAAATCTCAAACTACAGCTCTGTTTTAAATGCATGAGAATGTGGAGACTTCAACATCTTGCATTCCAAATCAGTTTGGAAGATCCAGAGATGAGACTGTCTCAGATACATAAAGCTCAAACTAAATACAACCCTGTTTTTCTAGAGCAAATGTGGAGGGAGAGAATTGGGGGAGTTGTTTTGCACATTGAACCAGCTAAAAACCAAGGTGTGTGTGTGTGTGTGTGTGTGTGTGTGTGTGTGTGTATCTTTACATGTGCTGTAAGTATCTAACAGTTACTATGCAAAGGCACAAAATAAAATGCTAGATAGTCTTTGATGCTAGATCAGGGCAAGGGCAGTAATAATCTATTTTGGAAACAGAAGCAAGAACCAGTCACTGCAGATTGGAGAGATGACTCAGCACTTGCTGCTCTTGCAGAGGTCCAGGGTTTGGTTCCCAGTACCCACATGATAGCTAACAACTATCTGTTCCAGGGAGACTCTGATACCCTCTTCTCGCCTCTGTGGGCATTGCACATACACAGTGCACTTATATAACGCAGGCAAAATACTCATACACGTAAAATAAATAGATGAATTAAAAGAACTGTCTTTGCCACAAGATTGAGCCAGTCAGTGATGTAGATAGCACTCTGGCTGTCTCTGTCCCCCTCCCTCATGTCTTCCTTCACCCATTCCTCTTTAGGGCCAGAAATTCCTCATGCACACCCACAACTACATTAGGGCCAGAAATTCCTTTGATCAGGGCAGGGTTATTCAAGCTCAGTACTAGGAGCATCCGTCAAGATCATTCTTTTTGGTGGGGACTGTTTGTAAATTTTAGGGTGTTCAGCCGTAAACTCTGCCTGTAATCAGTAGATGACAGTAGCACCTCCTTGTTGTGACAATTAAAATTGTCTCCAGAGATTGTCAGATGTCCCAACTGAGAAATATTGGAGTGTGTGGTAAGAAAACGGGTGTGGTTTTACCTCTTATGGAATACGTAAATGAAACCCAAATGAGAACAAACAGAGACTGTTTATTCAGCCTTTGCTATTGAAAGAGAGTCAGGCAGCATCACTTGGGATGACAAGAGATTCAAAGGCAGAGTGGAAAGGTTTTGTAGACAGAAAAAAAAGCCGGGGTGATTGGATAAGCTCTGATTTAAAGGTTACAGGCCTGGAGAAGCTGAAGCGTCTTGTGTGACTTGCTTAGGAAGCATATTTGGTACTCTCTAGTTGGTCTTAGGGCGGAAGCAGGTGGGAAAAGTTCAGAAGCTCACAGTCACTGGCTGGTTGCTTTTCACCTCTGCGCTCCCAGGACCTACTCCAGTAGGTTCTTATATTGGTCTCCTTGTGCTGTTGTAACCAAATGCCACAAACTTAAGGCTTAAAACAATACAACTCTATTAACTTACACTTCTAGGACTGTGACAGTTGTCTGATGATCTATGCCATAGTGTCAAAAGCTTGTTTTCTTTTCTCTGGAAGATAACATATGTTCTCATTTTCCGGCTTCTGAGACCTCTTTCCTTGGCATTCATGGCTCACCCTCTACATCTTCCAGTAAATGTGTATTCCTCAGTGCTTCCATCTACCTGTATTCTCCTCCCCCACTTCCCTCTCCTAATTTTAAAGACTTGTGATTTCGGCCTATATTGGGCCTACCTAAAATAAAATCCAGGATATTCTCTCATATTCAGGACTTATTTTTTAATTTTTATTTATTTTTATTTTATTTGTATGTTTTGCCTACATGTATGTAAGTATACCATGTGCCTACAGTGCCTGCAGAGGCCAGAAGAGGGCATCAGATCCCCTGGAACTGGAGTTACAGATGGTTGTGAGCCACTATGTAGGTGTTGGGAACCAAACACAGGTCCTCTGCAAGAGCAGCCAGTGCTCTTAACCACTGAGCCATCTCTCCAACCCCTTGTATTTAGCTCTAACATCTTTGACTTACTGAGTTGTTAATTTATAAAACAAATACAAGTTAATTCCATCTGAAACTTTAATTCCTTACTGGCTAGCATAACATTCACAGACCCCACAGCATAAGACTTGAATACTTTTGATGGTCACTGTTCTTCCTACCATAGCATTTGAGGGATAAAATATGGTCCCCAGGCCATCGACATCAGCATCATCTAGGAATTAAATTGGTTAGAAATGCAAATTCTGAGGCCTCATCCCACAATTACTAATCCAGAAACTCTGTGGTAGGAGGAGGGCAGCAAACTATGTTGAGCAAGCCAGGTGATTTTGACATACCCCCAATGAGCTGTACTCATTCCTCTTTTCTCACTCTAAAAGTGTTTAGTCCATACATGAGAACTTCAGTTTCACAACAAATAAGTTACTTAGAAATATACTGTTAATGGAATAATCTTTCATCAATGTGAATTCTAGTCATTTCACTCTTCTATGAATAATCTTTAAATGGAAATGACAGTTAAATATATTCATCAACTTATTAAGGGATTCTCAAACAGCTGGTTAACATTATTTCTGGGTGTTTCTCTGAAGGTATTTCCAGAAAAGATTGGCATTTGAGTCATTAGACTGAGTAGAGGAATAGACATCATCCAATCCACTAAAGATCTAGGAACAGTGACTTCCCTCTGTGGGAGCTGGGACATCCTTTGCCCTACCCTCAAGCACTGGCACTCCAGTCTTTAGGTCATTGGGTTTGGCCTGGAGTCACACTATGAGCCTTTCCAGGTCTCTAGGTTTTAGACAACAGATCATAGTCTTAGCTTTCATAATCAGATAAGCCAATCTCCCCCTAATAAATCATCTAATTTTTACTAGTTCTGTCTTTTTTCCCTGGAGAACAATATAATACATCTCTCCCCAGTCTATGGATAAAATCCAAACTCCTCAATAAGTCCTAAAAGCTCCTGTTCTCGTTTTCTCTGTTGCTGTGATAAAACACCCACCAAAACTAATTTGGGGAGGAAAGGGTTTGTATGGATTACAGATTTCATCCCCTGGTTGAGGGAAACCAAGGCAGGAACACAAGCAACACAGGAACTTGGAGGCAAGAACTGAAGTCAAGACCACAGAGGAATGCTGCCTACTGGCTTGCCTCCCCTGGCTTACTCAGTTTCCTTTTGCAGCCCAGGCCCACCTGCCCAGGGATGATACCACCCACCCCCGCTACAACAAGTAGCAATCAAACAAATGCCCCACAGACGTGCCCACAGGCCAAGCCAATGGAAAAATTCCTTAATTGAGGCACCCTCGTCTCAGGTGTCTCTAGATTGTGTCAAGTTGACGAAAACTAATCAGCACAGCTCCTTAGCCATCTCAGCTCTGAGAGTTGCTGGGTCTTATCCCTCTCCTCCTCTACCCAAAGCTTCTTGTTCCTTTTATATCTCAGATCTTTCATTTATTCTTTTCCTTCCTTATGGAAAGTCCAACCTCTTCTCCCAGCCTTTCCATAGCATTGCCACCTCCCAAAGAAAAGCGTCCTCACTTCCACAGGAAGTGAAGAGGTTCTATTTGTGTCCTATATCCATAGCTCAGCTATGGGATGCTATTTTCCATGGGAAAACTTCTCCAGAACACTTTGACAGAATGCTTTTAGATTTGTGTGTTTCCTTCAAAACTCTGAAACTCTCACACATCAAAGCATGAAATCCCTAGCAAAGCAGAAGGCCTGGAACATAAGAGATCCTCTGGGAATATTTAAGCGAATGAACAAATGATAACATTTAATGAAACATCATTCCAACAAAATACCTGGCGATAGCCTAAGGAGCAGCTACCATCAGACAAATTTGTCCCGAAAGAAGTTTCCCCAAGATATATTAATATTCAAGTGACTACGAATGATCACTTTAATCTTCTATGAAAAAAAAAATCCCTCAAAGGTACGGAAATATTATTAAAATCCTCCTCTTACATCCCAAACCTATTACTAGCTACTTCCCCTCTAGTTCCTTTTGAATAACAATTGAACCAATTTTTTAAAAAGAAAATAAAAACTATACAAGTAAGTGGATACGGGTCAGCTTACCCAAAAATCCATATAAACAGTCACCAGCATGGCCTGTTATGGAACACTGCTATAGAAGGATTACCTGTGCTACAGAGACAGCCTAAGTCCCCCCAGTCACTCCCCTGTAGAGGTAATGATGGTTTCCTGAGCTTCTGGTTATAGGTGGCTATGGAAAAGAGAGCAGGGCAAGAGGCACATTAAGAAGTAACTGCTGGGGGCTGGAGAGATGGCTCAGTGGTTAAGAACACTGGCTGTTCTTACAGAAGACCCAGGTTCAAATCCCAGCACCCACATGGCAGCTAACAACTGTCCATAACTCCAGTTCCAAGGGATCCAATAGCCTCTTCTGTCCTCCTAAGGCATTGCACAACATGCGTGCACTTACCTACATGCAGGTAATACATGCATATACATAAAATAAAAATAAACATATTTTTAAAAAGAAGTAACTGCTGAATTTTAAGTCAGGCCTTTGAGTTTTTCTGGTTGTATATATGTGATGGTTAATTTTATGTGTCGATCTGACTGAGCCACAGGCTTCCCAGACATATGGCTAAGCATTATTTCTGGACAAGATTAACATTTGAGTCAAAAGATTGAGTGAAGCAAATGGCTCTTCCCAATGTGGATGAGGCCTATCTAGTCTGGTGAAAGTTTAAACAGAATAAAGGGAGGCATAAGAAAAAATACATTCTCTGACTAAACTGAGACCTCAGTCTTCTGCCTCCAGAATCAAACTCAGACAGGAACTTAAGCCATCAGCTATCCTGATCCACAGCCCTTTGAACTCAAATTGGAACAGTATCATCAGCTCCCCTGGGTCTCCAGATTGCCAACTACAAATCTGGGGACTTTTCAGCCTCCAATTAACTCCATGATAATATGAGATAATTCTTTTTGTTTGGTTTGTTTTTTTTTATTTTTTATTGAATTTTTGTGTATTTCATACAGAAAATAATCTTTATACCCCCTTCCCCTTTGGCACCCTCCCATAGCTCCCCCACTGGAGTGCATACATTCTGTTATTTGTGTTAAGGCCTAGCATGTAAAGTTAGTGTCTCCAGATGTCCCTCAGGGCAAATTCATCCACTGGGATCTAGTTTGTCTATCTAGAGTCCCTCCCTTTAAAAAGATTAGGTCTTCCTCACCCAGCAATAATCAGCTGCCAATAATCCTTCAACCAAAAATAATAATAATAATAATAATAATAATAATAATAATTCAACCAAAATTGAGGCCTACTGTTCATTTCCACAGTTCTGTGCTGGGGTTTTGTCTGCTTAAGTTTTCATGGATCTTGTGCATGCTGACACCATTGCTGTAGGTTTATATGCACAAGGTCCCAGGCCCCTGAAGGAATATTTTTGTATGGTCATGCACCTCCTCCCTGGCTCTTACAATATTTCTACCCCCTCTTCTCCAATGGTCCCTGAGCCCTGGGCAAATGGATTTTAATAGTCCTGTCCATGGACCCACACTCTGCAGACTCTTATTCTCTGCATTTTGGCCTTTGTGACCTTTTGCATTCCTGGCCCTCTGTTGCATAAGGGAGCTTCATTGATGAGAGTTGAAAGATTCATTAGTGTTATGAGACAATTCTTTAGGGTATGTACACACACACACATACATGTTTCTCTGGAGGACACAAACTAATAAGCTAGGGTGGAATGTTGACCCATTAGTGGAGCATTTAACGATTGAGTCTACAACTAATATTTCTTCTCATAAATATTGATCATTACGTAGAATGAAGCATGATCAAAGTAAATTGAATCAAGTAGAATAAATCAAAGTATATAACACAGAGGTGGTTCAGTTGGATATGCTAAAATTGATTCAGTGATTCACACTCATGTATGTGTATGGTTTAATATAAAATACGTTTTCCTACTTACCACCCAGGATTCATATGGTTTGAAAAATACTCTCTGAAGAGATGTTGGAGTGGAGATGAACACTTCTGAACAACCTGTTGTCTTCTCAGCTGGAGCAGCTCCATCCCAAAATCATTGCATGCTGTGCACAGAACAACTGGAACTTAGTACACAGGGCTGGTGTGATTAGCTGTGTGTCCTAATTTCTCGGTTGGACTCTAGTTCTATGTGGAGTGAGAAAAACTTTGTGTTACTTCACAGTCGCCTACTAGCTTTGTCCAGAGTTTGTCACATAAAGTGGGTTCAAAATTACACTAATTGGTTGACTGAATTTTACTATCAACTTTATTAAGAGAATTAGATAAAATGTTGAAGGGGGAAAATGACCACCCAAGAATAAATCCAAATGCCAGATGACCCTGTGCAATGTCTATTGCATGGTAGTCCAAAAGACACACTATGCCACATTAGCAAGAAACAAACTGTAACTTCACGTTGGCAAGAACAGCAGAGACCAAAACGCGTGTTTTCACTCTCCTGGGGAATCTGTGCTCTCCCTCAACCATCAAAATTGAGTGAGAAATTGCAGTGGATGCCTTCAGCTCCTATTTATTATCAACATTTCACAGGAACAAGCATTAATAATACATCTCATATTTATAAGGCTTTTGTTTTCCAGTTTTCCCTGATACTGAGCCAGGAAGATCTGAGAATGCCTGTGGGATGTGGCCTTTGTCGGTAAAAGAAGTTCAAAGAAAGAGGAAAAAAATCAAAATATAAAGCTATTTAAATATTCAACATCCACATGCAATTGTTCAATTATGCCACTGCTCTATGATAGATCTGACACAATGCATTGTGATAAAATCACAACCAAATACCACACATAAAGCAAAAAGAACCACCAGAATAAGGCCTTAGCATGGACAGAGCTCCTGCCTCACTACATAATTTATACTGTCTATACAGCCAACACCTGGGAACTGCTAATTTAATTAGTTTGTATTGAACACTTAATTGTAGTAAGCCAACTTTTCAGACTCGTTTGGCAGCTGTTTTCATTACATCTGATTAATCTATGGCATTTGGTTCTCTTTCCCACAGTATTGGTCAGTTTGGACTGAAAAAAAAAGATATCATATATTGCATGGCTGAAACAATAGAAATTTATTTTCTGACTATTTTGGGGGCCAGAAAATTCAAGATCAAATTTCTGGCTTAGTGTAGTTCCAGATAAGGGCTCTCTTGCTCTCTCTCGCTCTCTCTCTCTCTCTCTCTCTCTCTCTCTCTCTGTGTGTCTGTGTGTGTGTCTGTGTGTGTCTGTGTGTCTGTGTGAAGGGAGAAGGGAGAGAGAGGTAAAAAGGGGGAGAAAATGGAGAGAAGTTAGACAGATCTTCAGTATCTTTTCTTTAAGTCCATTAACCCTTTAAGATCAGGGTATCACCATTACAGTCTTAACTGTAATAATTTCTTTAGGAGCTCCATCTCCAAATATCACATTGGGACTTAGAACTTCCACATATGAATTTCAAAGGGATGCAAACATTCAGTCCATAACACCCATTTTTTTAGGCACTACAAAGATCTCTTAGTTTTGTGTGAGAATTCACTTCACGTCAATATTATACCCTCTTAATTTTCCCTGATTCTAACCATTTCTATAACAAGAGCAGGAAGCAGTACTGACACATGCATCCAGCCAGTGAGCTCTCTGACCTTACCTAAGAAACAATCACATGGTCCATTATCTCTCTCACAGTGTCCCTGGGAGCCCTAGCCTTCATGAGGCACTTTCATTATCCACCTTTCAGCACACACTGTCTCTTACACCAGGTACTAAGTAATGGAGTTTAAGGTCAAGTAAGACTCAGTTGTTGCCCCCAAGGAGTTCCCAACCCACTTGAAGACATAGAAGTCAACATTAAGAATTCAGGATAGTGGCCTTGAGAGATGGCTCTGTCACTTAAGAGCTCTGGCTGATCTTACAGAAGGCCCTCGTATGGCTCCCAGTACCAACATGGTGACTAACAACTGTCTGTAGCTCTAGTTCCATGGGATCTGACACCCTCTTCTGGCCTCCATGGGCATTGCACACACAGGTACTCTTACATGCATGAAGGTGAAACACTCAGAAACATAAAATGAAATTAAATAAATCAAAAAAATTAAAAGAATTCAGGAGAGGTTCAACCCTAACATTTGCAGGCCTTAGCTGAGGGTACAAATAGGGGCCCATATACCATCTGTTTGAACATTTAGGTGATATTCATCTAGCTAGAAAAATAAATTTTCTCTTACAATCTCAATAAATATAATTTCTAATTTAAAACTGTCAAAACAGAACCACACTCCAGCCTATAGTTCACTACACTTCTTTTCCTTTCTAGCTCCATGTTGACTGGCTGAGGCCTGACATGCATGTGTGGACACCTTTGGATATCCTAGCTCCTCAGATAACCAGCCCTTGAGAAACTAAGAAAGACACCCATTCATGCTCTGTAAACAGGCCCAACCAACCTGGGGAGTTTCAGAACTTAGGTTTGAAACATTTCTAAGGGTAATGGTGCCCCACCTAGGTGACATTACAAAAGGAACATGTATCCCAGCCCACCCGCTTCCTCCAAGGGGCGGGGCCTGCTGCAGAGAATTGACTGAGGAGAGTTAGCCATGGAGGGAGGGGCTTCTGGGCTCCACCTTGGACAGGAGCCATGACCTGAGTGCAGCAGCTAGACACTTGAGAACAAATGGCCTGGCAATTACTGACCTGGGGCAAGACTACAGGCCCAGGAGGTGTAGAGGAAAGCTAGCAGTGACTATGGGCAGGCCACCAGAGCGATCTGGAATGGCGGGCTCTGACCCACATTGCAGAGCTGGGCACCGGGCGTCTGTTTGTAAGTCACTCCCCTCCACCCCCCAAGGGCATAAACCATAATAAATTCACATAAAAATATGTTTTATCTGATAGCACAAGAGACCCTGAGAGAACTCAAACAACAGAACAAAACAGAGCTTTCTCAACAGGTGCTTAGCAAAATATGTGTGCAGGCATCAGTTAGAGAGCATGCCAGAACACATATTCCTGGGTCCTCCTCCCAGAAGGCATGCATCCGTAGGTCTGGGATGAAGTCTAAGAACTTTCCTTTGTAACAATGCTCACAAGATGGCTGCCAGAAAACCCGACGAACATAGGACGAAAGCACAAGGCCAGGACAGACATTCCTCAGTCAAGTCTAACTGTGCTGTGCACTGATTTAGTGAGATATGTGTTGATTTTTTTTTTTTTTAAACCCACACCTGGCATACAGGGAAGAGCAGCTACACCTGCAGCACGGATACAGCTAAGTGAGTGCATGTATCCTAACCTATACATGTTGAAAGCCAACTTTGTACCAAGTATTGGCTGCTTCATTCATTCATTCATTAGCTGGGGGTACAAATAATCACTGAAGAAGGTACTGTCCATGAGAGGAAACTCATAGAGCTTTACACACGGAGAAAGTCCATTTTATTGTATGTAAACTTGAAAGTTTTAAAAAGCAAGAAAATTGGGGCTGGAGAGATGGCTCAGCAGTTAAGAGCACTGGCTGTTCTCGCAGAGGACCCAGGTTCGAATCCCAGCACCCACATGGCACCTAACAACTGTCCATAACTCCAGTTCCAGGGGATCCAACAGCCTCTTCTGTCCCCCACAGGTGTTGCACAACATGGGTGCACTCACCTACATGCAGGCGATACACACATACACATAAAACAAAAATAATAAATAAAATGTTTTTTTTAAAAAGCAAGAAAATCCATCTGTTCCAGAGATTTCCAGTTCTTCCAATGTCAGAGTAGCTTATATCATATGTAGTTTCTCTGCTATCAATAATAAACTCTGGCTAAAAGACAAAGCTTTCTAGTTGGAGGTTCTAGAAAACCACTATCATGTACCAGATACATTTCTAAGCAAATATCCATCAGGTAGGAAAAGAACAAAACGTAAGCCTTCTTTTTCATATATGTTCTCATGGTATTAAAATTAATCATAGACATCCTCACTGTAAAGATGTGGGAACTGCTTCCTGAAATGTGAGGAAATGTGCTACAAAGTCAGAACTCAGCAGAGCAAGGATTTGAACCCAGATATGCCCAGCCCTGCCCACCAGCCAGGCTCCATCCACTACATAATGAGTGGGACTCTGGGAAATCATGGCAGACAAGGAGTTCTAAGTAAACATTCTGGAAGGGGACATGAATTTTAACTAAGAGAAATTAGCAAGGTAGAAGGTACTATGGCAGAGGAGAGAGAGAGAGAGAGAGAGAGAGAGAGAGAGAGAGAGAGATCCTGCAAAGTTAACAGTGTTGTGTGATAATGAATTCAGAGAATTAAGAATGGATCTCTTTGTGATGAAGGTTGGGCATGCAAGAGCAGGGGAAAGAGAAGATGTGCACGGGAAATTGTTTAAGTACTATGTGCTCAGAAGAGACAAAAGGAGAGGGTTGAGGGTTGGGGCAAAATAGCCGATCCATTTTCTACTCCCTCTTCCCATCTTCTCACTGCCTGCGGTAATTAATGTCTGCAGAGCTCATTTTGTAACTATTCACGTACTTCAAGAATTCTCTGCTGATATTTTGAACATTTGCTTAATCAGTCTATCATTATTTCACTGTCTACACATCTGTATCTTAGTTTCTTCAATAGCCTGTATCATTTGCAACCAAGAACTGCATGGGTGGGTTTCACCAGGCAGGTACTTGGTATTTATTGATGTGGTTAAAAATGACTGAAGTGTCAATAGACTCTGCAAGGGAGTTATTAGCAATGGAAATGTCAGGTTCCTTCACACTGGTGACAAAACAAACAACACACTGTGTCCCTTGTGAAGGTGCTCAGGAGCATTTGTGTTTGTAGAGTCTATCTTGAGGGAGAGAGAGAGAAAGAGAGAGAGAGAGAACAGACTGGGGTATTAATTGGACAAAGTTTATTATGCCTGATCTGAACATAACTAATGATTTTCATCATAATTCCTCATAGGTACCTTAAGATAGTTACATAGAATTTCTAAATGCCTCTCAACATTTGCAACTAATTTCACCAGCTCCCTGCCAGCTCCTTTATCCAGTGGATAATCTATATGAGATACATTGCCATACATTTCAAACTCAAACATAGTAGAAAATAGTAGAAAATGGTAGCAAGTTTACTTCATAGAAAGTCACTCTTTGTGATGCAGATCTGGAGGTGTACAGGCGCCAGTTTATTTGTAAACTTAGCTGGAAACCTGTAAAAAGTTACTGAAATAAAATTATAGACTATTCAATTTGAAGTCCAGGAATAATAAACTAGGATTTCTCTCTGTGCATGTATGTATGTGTGTATATGTGTGTATTATACATGTACATGTCCACACATGTGGAAGCTCATGCTTGGGTAGCAGACATTTTATGGACTGAGCCATCTCCTCAGCCCCCAGTTTCTTAGTTCTCTTTGTACCTAAAGCATTATATGACGTGTCCACTTCCCACAAAGATCTCTACAAAATTTGTGGCAGTACCTTGTAGCATAGTATTAAAAATTTGCTACAAGGGAGATGTTTGTTGACCCCTGCTATAGGAAACTGTCTCAGCTATATATATATATGGGGAAAGTCACACTTGTTAGGATGTGGAAGGGGAGAGATGAGTTAGAACGTTCTGTGATTTTATATGAAGTCTGCCAATAACAAAAATGGCCTTTCTTCCCCTTCAGCTTGACTAAACATTAGGCAGGCCTCTTTCTGACCACAGGCCCCTGACTTTCCTTTCCTGGGAGCATTCACTTTAGACAATGCACTTCTTTAAGATGTAAAACTTTTGCAAACTAGGAAAGTCTTTTTCTAAGACCAGAAGCCAGCACTTTGACACCTGATCATCACGGCCTCTGTGGGAGGTAGGAACCTAACTGTCAGTATTGATGACTGGCAAACAAGTGGTCTGCTGACATTGACTAGCCTCCTGCTGGGAAGTTCCAGGAAGATTGCAGAACACCGTGAGGAAGTCAGCAGTACTGTCTTCAGAGTCCCTCCTCCCACTGTCCTTACGACAACCTGAGGCAAGAATTATCCAAAACTGCCATTTGGAGGATCTTAATGAGTTTATTGGACTTGCTAACTGAGCTTGAGGTGCTGGTTTACTTACAGTAGTACGCCCCCCCCACCCCATTCACGGCTGTGCTCAAAAGCCCACACCCAAACATAAGTCCAGTGGCTTCCCAATAACCACACAAAATGGCAAGAGAGCAGCCTTAAGGTTTTCCTGGCTTATATGTCCATAGCCCCGCTCCTTAATGGGCTTGACTCCTTCCACAGAACATGGGAAGGAGGTGGGACCATGGCTTATCAGAGGAACTTTTGGGTCATACTCCACCCCTTCATCTGGCTCTTACAAACTTTCCACCACCTGAGCCTTGGAGGGGGTGACAAATGCAGGTTAATCTCTCCTTTATTGTGGCAAGACATTGACCTCTTGGGCTTCCTCATCATTCATCTTCAAGGCATGGCTGCTGATCTACCTCAGTGGTATTTCCTCTACTATAAAGACAAATGGAAGGAAGTAGACATATCTAAACAAACACAGATGTAAATACAAATGCCTAGAAGATATCCCAGTAGGTGTACCATATTCATTAAACAGTATATTTGCAACAGCTTCCCCACTGGGACCTGTAGCCTTCCCTCACACAGGAGGTTGGCCTGGTCTACAGCACCAGATGTGTGTTCCACCCCTAGGAGCAGGCCTTATCCAATTAGAGATTTGTCAGTTGTATGTATGTTAGTCAAGCCATAATTGCACTAGCAGGCATTGCTTGGCATGTCCATAGTGTGCAGCACATGGAGTCCATTGTTGAGCAGAATCACAGGGGATTCTTTTTTGCCAACCATCTGCATAGCACCTTCTGACACTATGAAAGCCATCCACCCAGTGGCATGGAGTTTTTAGTTTAGTCTTGGCTCCATTTCTTCTTCTCCTACACTCAATCATGCAGTGTCTTCAGCAACATGGCCTTACGGACCTTTCTAGTGTACAACCAACATTAGTGGCTACAGGGCGGGTCTCTCTCTCTCTCCGCGGTGGGCTCAGGCGGCTCTGCAGGTGGCTGCAGGTGGGCTCTGCACCGAGCTGTGGGAGGCTCAGGCCAGCTGTGGGAGGCTCTCCCTTTGCTCACGGGTCATTGGCCACCGGTCCACGAGGGCAGGGAGAGCAGAAGTGGCGAACGGGGTCAGGACGGCCAGTGAGTGCTGACGGAAGACAGCTCTTCTGGGAAGACTGATCACAGGCTGGTCCCAGGTGCAATGAAACAGCTCAGCTCCAGACAGATTCAGTGATACAGCTCCAGCCAAATTCAGTGATACAGCTCCGTTTATTAGTGGGAAAACTAGAGAATTTATAGTGTGGAGGCAGTAGCAAAAGCCTCAGTTGATAAGTGCTCATAGTATGCTTTATTTACATGTGGCAGTGGGCTTCTGTCTTCCAGACTGTCAGACAGTGCCTGATTATCATATAGAAAAAAACCTGGTAGTTTCTATGCCAGAGGTCATGTTTCAGATAAGGCATCTGTGGCAGCACTTGAAGGTGAGCCAGGAAGAGAGCAGGAGGCCCCCTGCTGAAAAGGGGAGTCTCTCCATCAGGCACCAAGCCGCTCAGGGCTATCTGGACATGGAGAAACTGCAACCCTAACAGCAGGGTTCTCCAACAAGTGGCAAAAGCCTTGGTTAATTTGAGGACCTCCAGGATCTTTCTAACCAACAGCTAATAGGGAGACAACCCATTCCTGGTATTGTAGTTTTTCTTAACCGTTGTACAGTTTTGGGAGCCTCTGTTTTTATTTTACCCAACCATAAAACTCCAAAAAATCTTAAAGCTATAGCTGGCCTTTGTTTCTTCAGGTATGTTTCACATGGGTTTCACATCTGTAAAACACTCAGAGGTTAACATCATATATTAAATCAATCATAGACAAGGTTGTCCTAGTTTGTTTCTCCATTGCTGTGACAAAATACTCTGACCAATACCAACTTGGGGAGGAAAGGGTTTATTTTTATCTTACATATTGCTAAAGGAAATCTGGGCAGGAACTCAAGGCAGGAACCTGGAGACAGGAACTGAAGCACAGACCATGCAGGAACACTGCTTACAGCCTTGCTCCTCTGGCCTGTGCTCAGTCTGTTTTCTTATACAATACAAGACCACTTGCCCAGGGGTGGCACCACCCACTGTGGACTGGGCTCTCCTATGTCCCTCAACAGTCAAGAAAATATCCCACAGACAATCCAGTGGAGGAAATTCCTCAATTGAGATTCCCTCTACCTAGATGTGTCAGGTTGACAACTAAAGCTATCCAGCACCAAGGCCACTTCTAGAAGGAAGAGTTTATTGGGCTTATGGTTTCAGAGGGATGAGTCCATCATGGTGGGAGGCATGGCAGGAGGCAGCCAGAGCAGAAAATCAAGCACTCACATCTTCAAGCAGTCACAGGAAGCAGAGAGAGAACTGGCAATGGGATGAGGTTGTGAATTCCCAAAGCCCACCCCCAGTGACGTGCTTCCTCCAGCAAGGTCACACCTCCTAAAGATTCCATGATGTTCCCAAGATAGCACCACCAATTGACCAAGTGTTGAAATATTTGAGCTTATGAGAGACACCTCATTCAAACCAACACAAATATCAAAATTCACCCCAGCTGATGAAAGCCATGTAGGTATGCTCCCCCCACACCCCCATCTTGAGGAGTGTGTACAAAACTGGCATTAGGAAATACACCTTCATAGAAGAATCAAAAGTACACATCCACCTTGATAGAAGGTCATCCACCTTGATAGAAGGTCATCCACCTTGATAGAAG
>NW_008359442.1:3949965-3977976 GCF_000622305.1 Nannospalax galili | reverse complement strand
GCCCGCCCGTGCCAACATAATTTTAAACTGATTGGATGTATAAGATGCAGCCCTGGAAGTTTCTTATTGGTAGGTGCTATTCTCGGGCTGTGGAATGTGCTGACTATTATCTGTGGGGTCAGGAGTCTCTGTTTTTACCTTATAGGGCAGTTTTCATGCCCGGGCTTGCTTAATCTATAGTTTCCTGGAAGCAGAGGGGGGGGTAGCAGGCGGGGGTCAGGCCATGCCAGGGTATGTCTACGCATGTCTAAAGCAGCAGCCAAGCATTTTACAGAAGCTAAAAGAACAATTAGTGGGGGTCTGGAGGTAATGGGGGTAGCAGGTGAATGAAGCGGGTCTCAGGGTCCTACAGTACAAGCCATTCCATTAGGAACTGCTCCCTCCTGTACTGGCCTAGGTTGAATAACCTATGTCTCAAGGATGGATGGGTGGTTATATAACTCAGTTGTGAAGCTTCTAAAGGACTTAAACTGACATTATTTGCTCCCATGTCCCATACCGTTATGAGCCACGCAGTGAGGGTCTCTTTGATTGTTTGAGAGTTTCTCCTGGTTTCAACAGCTCCAGTGTATTTTCTCTTAGCTATAGTACTGTTAACTCTTTTTCATTTCTGCATCAAAGGTTGTTGAATCTGAGGAGCAGCTTTAGCTACTAGTATTTAGGTTGTTTCTTTTCTCATTACTGTCTGTATTTTTTCCTGGGTCCTTTGACTCCTGCCCCCCTAACCTTATGCAAGTTAAAATCTCCCATTTTTCCTCTCTCAAGTTCTGAGGCTTAAACTAAATTTGTCAGTAATTCCTTAGCCTTTTCAGCCTGGACTGGGGCTGCCTTCGTTTCAGACAAATCTTTTATTAGGCAAAGTGGCCACACCCCTTTTCTGGGTTCCCCTTTTGTGTCTAAGGCTTGTAAAATTTTTTCTAAGCTCTCTATGACCTTTAAAGAATTTTCACATACAAGCAACTGAGCTATTTTCCCACATTTACAGGATAGCTATGGCCCAGAGATTTTCCCCTTTGAGTCTGTCGTGTCTGCATGGCCTGCATCTTTTTAGTTACATATTTTATGATCCACTCATGTGTCTATCACTAACCCCCTTGCTTTTCCCAAGCTTCTGCGGTTTGCCATTTCCAGTGTCATCCTGCCTCTCTTCTATAAATAAACCAGCACCCCTTAATGGGCTTGACTCTTTCCACAGAGCATGGGAAGGAGGTGGGACCATGGTTTATCAGAGGAACTTCCAGGTCACAAGTACCAACATTCATCCTTGTTTGTTTAGACTCAGAGCTAGATCTACCTGGTGGCCTGTGTCAGGAATCTGACAAGACATCATGACATGGAATAAAACAAAAGGGTCCATGGAATAAAATTCCCTGGAGATTTTTGCTGGCAATATGTACTTAACACAAAAATGTAGGGTTGGGGACAAGTAGACCTGGTCAGGAAGACCTGAGTGCTGTAATGCGTGCTTTAGAGGACCCAGGTCAAGCTCGTGAAAGAGAACTAAGTAAGTGACTAGTAATCCTGGAGTAGGCGGTTCTGCATGCTATGTCCTGTGCAGACCTGGCTCTGCAAGTCTAAAGAACTGCCTCAACAGTGACACCTTGTGACTCCCAGAAGTAATGGTCACAGTGAGCCACAGTTCCCTTTGCCTTGGGGGAAGAAAGCTGCCCCCATTTAACTGAGTTGAAATCCCTGAGCAAGGGGAGGTTGACGCATCAGACAGGTGAACTGCAAGTGAAAGTAATGGATATTCTGCTCATGGGAAAACTGCCCCAGTAGATGACTGGAAGACGTAATAGTTTGTAATGCATATAAATAGACAAGCACCCACACTCCTGAACTAGTCATCCTACATATTATATTCTTAATGAAATAGCAACAAGACAAAAAAAAAAGAATCTGCTTTCTAGAGGGATGAAGGAGAGCTTATGGATATAGAGAAACTGGAATGCAATTACGGAAATGGAAAGCTTTTGCAATGTGGTGGTAATTAAGAACTTTAGAGCAGGAAAAACCCTGAGACAAGAGATAGGTATGAGGGAGGTGAGCAGGAGTCTAACCCCCTGCCCCCTGTGGTTGCCCAGAATGGAAGTCTTTGTTTTCCAAGTTTTCACATTCCTGTAACCTTTGTGACCATAGTTGCCTTGCTTAATTATCACCTGTGCCATTTACTTAATTGTCACCTATGTGCTGTTTTGTTTCTTGCTTGCATTTCCTCACATGAATGTCAAAGCCCCCCAGAGCTTGAAGGGGTCACTGACTCTCTTACGGAAGGCTCCTTGGAGCAGTCCACTAGCAGTCCACTAGCAGTCCACTCGCATAAAATTATTAAACTCTCCTCACCTGACTTTGATTATTGGTCTCTGATTTTTCTGTAACACAACCATATTTTGACAAACATTAGTTCTCCTTTGTGAAATAGCTGCACCAGTTTATGAATCTGCATACGGTGGGGAAATTTCAGCCCTGCTGGGAAACCAAGTCATATATATAATTCCTCAGCTTGCTCTGCTCTCCCAGCTCCACTTTGCTATTGTGGTGACCTTGAACCTCCTTAAATGAAATGGCAAAAAAAGAATCTCCACTCTCAAAAGTAATTAGACCCCTCCTGCTTTTGAATGAAGTGTCTCTCACCCTTATCATAAATATATTAAATTTCAAAAGGTAAAAAAAAAATCCACAGAGGGGAGCACAATCAGCCATGAGCCATTTATGCCCTGGGGTAAAATCAAAAGTCATAAGCCAAGGCAAATTGATGGTATATCAGGGAAAGAGGAAAGGCTCAAAAGTCTCAGGCTGTCTCATAACTAGGAAGAGAACAGTCATGAAACAAACAGTTATCCAAAGATGTGGGTGTATGTATAGAGAGAGGAAAAGCTGCTCTGCTCCCCTGGAAGACTGGGCAGAACCTTCAGCTAGCAATGATTTCCAATGCAATTATTGTGATTGATAATCAAATGGGCAAAAGTGAATTTTTAAAGCCATATCTCTTGAGCTAAAAGTAATTTTTATCTCTCTCCCCGAGCTTCTGCATAGACATACGAACATGTGTGTGTGTGTGTGTGTGTGTGTGTGTGTGTGTGTGTTCTTTCTATCACATCTGTTCCTTTAGAGAACCTAATACAGACGATAAAGCTAGTGCAGTAACCAGAGAGGATCAGCCTCCTGCTCCTCACTATCTTGAAATGATGTCTCTGGAGTGGGGAAGGGTTAGTGTGCAGAGATCATACCTCCTGTGTTTCAGATGTGCCTCCTTACAAAGACACTGAGGGATCTGACGCATGATAGGAAAGGTCTGGTCTCATCCACTTTTGTGTGTTTCAGCACATATCTACAGAATAGACTGGGTAGTAAATTAGGGGAAAAAATTTATGCATCAATTTTATCTGTATGCATATATGGAAGTATATATATACATAATACATTAAATATATGTAGATATGTTTGCAACCATTGAGTCATTTTGGCACTGTATCATTCATTGCAGAAAAACTGTCCTACTAATATAAAACTTGAAAATAAGAGATGCTATAGACACATGTGCAGAAATTTCTGGTTTTCAAAATCCTTTCCAAATCTTGCACTCATTACTAGTATACATCATTGTAAGGCATGTTTAAATATGAAGTATAAAATACAGTTGACCAGCCAAGCCCAGCCTGTGACCACTTTCTGTAAAGAAAACAAGAATAATGGATTTTGCTTTTTTAACATATAATAAAAGAAAACAAAAATCATGCAACAGGAAGAGTTACATGTGGCTACCAAGCCTCCAGTATTTACTATCTGGTCCTTCACTGCAAAAGCTTGCCAAACCCTGTTGCAACCTAACAGATGCACATTTGGATCTTTGTATGAGATAGTTTAGTGCCAGAGCAGCTCCTTACAAATGAATAATGATGTTCTCTGTCAGACAACTACATAACTGAGTGTCCACAATTAAAAACAGTACTTGGTTGATTTAGCGTGTGTCTCTGTTTTAAGCTTACATGAAAAAAAATGTAATTGTCTCTGTTTTTCCGCCTTGTTGCTCTGCCAGTCACAAACATACACACACACCCTAACACACATATACACTTACACACATACACCCTAACACACACATACACACCTTAACACACAAACACCCTCTAACATACACATCCTGACACACACCCTAATACACACACATACACACCCCAACATACACACACCCCCTAACATGCACATACACAGCATAATACACATACACATATGCCCTGTGGTGGTTTGAATGAGAATATCCCTCATAGGCTGTATTTGTACATTTTGTCCCCAGTTGATGGTGCTGTTTTGGGAGGTTTTAGGAGATGTGTCCTTAGGAGAGGAAGTATGTCACTGGGGGCAGGCTTTGAGAATTCCTAAGCCTTGCAGGACTTCCAATCACCCTCTTTTTCCTATGCCTGCATGAAGATGTGAGCACTCCCCTTCCTGCTCCAGCCGTCTCCTGCCACCATGCCTCCCCACCATGACAGACTCTAATCCGCTGGAACTGTAAGCTCAACTCTTCCTTCTATAAGTTCCCTTGGTCATGGTGTCTTTATCACAGCAACAGAAAAGTAACTAATGCACACCCTGACATACACATATATATACACACACATAAATACCCTAACACATACACAACCTAACACAAACACACTATAACACACACATACACACCCCAACTTACACAATGTGGAAGTTTCTGAGACCGTTAACACACTTAGGAATAGGGCAGAAAAGGAGGGTTCAGCACTCTCCAGAATCTACTGTGGTGTGCTGAATTGCTTCCCTATTAAAATCCATGTTAAAGCTTAACCTCAGCACCTCAGACTGTATCTGTATATAGAGGGTCAGTTAAAGCGAGGCATTTAAGATGCACCCTAATCCAACCCAATTGAAGAAGAGAACATTTGGGCACAAAAGGTCACACCAAGGATGCCTGAACAGAGATTTCTAAAGTCTCTTTGAGGGCACAGCAGCAAACTGCTGACACTATGGTCTGAGACTTCCAACTCCAGAACTGTGAGAGAATAAGCCTGTTTAAACCAGTCAGTCTACATATTTTGTTATGCAGCCCTAGAAAACTAACACAGTTGCTTTGTCCCGGGTACCTGACTTGTTGTTCTCATCTGTAAAACAAACATAGAAACAACGTGGTCCCCCAACAAAATTGGCGAGGTAAATTATATGTGCCTGTTTGTCAACTTGACACAAACTAGAGCCACCTGTGAAGAGGCAACCTCAACTGAGGAATTTCCTCCAGCAGGCTGGCCTGTGGCCATGTCTGTGAATCATTTTCTTAATTGTTCATTGATAGAGGAGGGCCCAGCCCACTGTGGGCAATGCTCTCCCTGGGCATGTGGGCCTTGACTGTATAAGTAGCTGAGCAAGTCAGGGGGAACAAGCAGTAGCAGCATTCCTCCTCAGTTTCTGCTTCAGTTCCTGCCTCCAGGTTCCTGCTTTGAGTTTCTACCTGACTGCTCTCAAAGACAGACTGTGCCTTGAAGTGTAAGGTGAAATAAACCTTTCCTCCCCAAGTTGATTTTGGTCAATGTTTTATCACTGCAACAGAAAGAAAACTGGAACATTATGTTTGAAACATACGTCAATGTAAAAACACAACTCTCATCCCAAAGGGACAAAAGATACTTTATTCTGGAACCAAATATAAATAAGCAAATAAACAGATACATAAATGAATAAATTAAACCCTTTCCTCCCCCAAGTTGGTTTTGGCCAATGTATTATCACAGCAACAAAAAGAAAACTGGAACATTATGTTTGAAAGATATGTCAATGCAAAAGCATTAACTCTCACCCCAAAGGAGATAAGAGATAGTCTATTCTGGAACCAAATGTAAATGGCCATGTCCTAGGAAGACAGATTTAGGATACCTCAAATTCCATGTCCCAACACGCAAGCTGTTTCATGAAGTTTTTATAGAAAGAGAACAAAGTCATAAATCAAGACACTTGAAACATTAGATAGGTGGGTCTAAGCAACTTCTGTCATAGGCCACAGATGCTATCTGATGGCATTTTTAGCTTTGGGGTTCATTGGAAACTAATGCTCTATTTATACATTCCAAAGGATTTACCTAAAGGTCACAAAGATGTTAGGTCAGGTACAGAAGAGAGTAATAATGCCTATTAAAGGAACTAAAGATAATTTGGCTCTAGACCTGCAACATTCCAACCTCTTCACATTCAATTTCTCATCAGTTAATCAGCCTTGCAGAAGTCTAGTGGAAGGTACATCTTCTTTCAAGAAATTTTGTTCACAGTTATGAAGCCCAATATACATTTAATCAATAAGGTAGTTCATCAGAAGGAGCATTTCCTTTGTGTGTCATAAGCCAGATATGGCATTAGGGGCATTGACACATCCTCTGTTGTCACTAAGAATCAGAGGCAGTGTGGTAGTTTGAATGAATGTCCCCTACAGGCTCTAAGTATTTGGGCACTTTGTCTCCAGTATAGGGCACTGTTGGGAGAGGGTCATGGACTCTTTAGGAGGTACAGCCTTGCTGAAGGAAGCGCATCACTGGGGTTAGGCTTTGAGAGTTCTTAAGCCTTGCCGGATTTCCAGTCACTCTATTCCTTGCACCTGCTTGAAGATGTGAAACACTCAGCTTTCTGCTCCAGCTGCCTCCTGCCAGGCCTCCCTGCCATGATGGACTCAGCCCTCTGAACCATAAGCCAAATAAACTCTTCTTTCTACAAGTGAACTCATGGTGTGTTTCATTCATTTGTTTGTTTAAATATTTTATTTATTTTTAATATTTTATTTTATGTGTGTGACTGTATTGCCTCCATGTGTGTAAATGCACCCATGTCATGCAATGCCCGCGGAGGTAAAAAGAAGGCATTGGAACCCCTGGAACTGGAGTTATGGACAGTTGTTAACCGCCATGTGGGTTTTGGGAATCGAACCCAGGTCCTCTTCAAGAGTAGCCAGTGCTCTTAACTACTGAGCCATCTTAACAGCCCCGGTCACGGTGTTTTATCAGAGCAACAGAAAAGAAATTAACACAGGTATCATGCTGCTAGAAGTTGTGAATTCCTGAGACCCTAATTGTCTGTATGTGTTGCCTCAAATTGTTGGCAGTCAAATACAAAAACTGATAAACATTGAGTATGAATAAGAGAAGAGTTCTCTATCCCATCCCGCTTTCCATAACTCTAGAGATAATGAATATTCTAAGTTAGGGGAAAATCATCTCAACATTTATTCTTGGTAGATAGTTCAAAAATGAGGAAGGAAAAGCCGAAGACACTGACAGTGGAAAATGAGTTGAGAGGAAACAGGAGAAGGAGTTAGACCTTGTAATATATTGAGGAAGTAACTATAGAAATGAAAAGTGTTTTTAAGAGTTGAAATAGAAATCATTGAAATGCATTTGAATTCAGGTTCGCATACTTATTGAGGGTAATACAGTCAAACAGACATGAGGCAACAGGAAAAATAAAAATGATTCAAAAATACACAGTTTAGGAAATACTAAAATATTTATTTTTAAAATATATAGACATTACAAAAATAGTGTATGTACAAAATTAAATATTTTACTTATTAAGATGCCCTTTCAGCTGCCAGATGTCTTATTAATGAGCTCATTGTATCTAGAAGTCTGAAACACTGAACTGTTTCTGAAATAGGGAAAAAAATAATATTGAAAGAGCCTTGGACCATGTAATAGATGATCTGGACAGATATCTTGACCTTGATAGTGATTCAAAAACTTTCATGGACCTTGGGATCACCTGGAAGGCGATCACATGTCAAGGCTTCATCCCAAGATTTACTGACTCAGGAGATCTGAGATAAAGCTTAGTAATTTACATTTCTGACAAGTTTCAAATGATGCTGTTCTAAGGATACTTTAAGGACCAATATGCTGTGGCTTAGATGATGTCAGAGTTTGAGTTAACACAGGTTGAACATATCTATTTATTTGCATGAAGCTCTTCACAGTAGGATCAGCCCTCTGAAAAGTTTGGTTCCACATATACAGACTAAAAACATTTGGAGGGAAAAAAAAAAATGCATGTGTCCTCCAGACTTTTCTTCTTGTCATTATTCCTTAGGTAACAGAGTATAACTATTTACATAGCATTTACATCATCTTAGGTAGTATAGATAATCTAGAGATGACTTCAAGTATATAGAAAGATATATACAGATAATTTGAAAATACTACACCATGTTACATAAGGGATTTGAGCCCTGGAGGATTTTTGCATATGCAGAGGTCTTGGAACCAATCCTTCTGATGATGCTGAGGGACAAGTATATTTGCATTTAACTTAACTCTCTATCATTACAATAGCAGACTTTAGAAGCTAGAAAATTGAGAAGCAGCAGTTGACCTGTAACATCACAGAACACTGAAAGCTAAATGTGGGGACAGCAGTGTGCAAACACTCAAGGACTACAGGCTTCAGATACCCTTAAGAGAAGGATAAACAGTAGACCCAAAGTAGAACAATTAACTCAAAGTCCTTAAAAGGAGCAACAAAGCCCCCAGCCTCCCTGCACGTTTCAGCAGAAGACAACGTTTACTATGTGAAGAGGTGGAAACCCCGAAGGATCTGATATCAGAGGAACCTGTCAAAGTTCAGGAAGTACTTCACTAAAACATAAAAGGAAAGTCTGCTCATGAAAGACGAGACCACTCCCAATATCCAACCCTCCAACCCTGTTCCCTTTCCTTGACCCCCTCCCCAAATGCTAACTACAGCAGAAAATTGAGTTTCCTCTCTGGTGAAATTAATCAAGTCAACCAAAATTTCCCATTGACATTGGCATAAGGTCACCATCTAATTAGCCAGTATGGAAGGCCAGCAAATATGTCCCAGGAACATACAAAGAGGTTCCAATAGGAACTGTAAACTGCTGGTATTGCCATATTGAATAAAATTGTATCATTTATTGTTAACCAACAGCCATCAGACGTTTTAAAAGCTCACCTAACATAAAGAAAAAAAAAAATCACTGGGATAAGAGAACTTTGAAGAAACAAAGCTGATAATGGCAAAAAAAAATAAATAAATAAACAGCTATAAGTAGTGTTTTTAAAGAAAAAGGAAAAGATATTTATGGAAAAAGAACAAAATGTTATTTTAAATTTTCTAAAGAAATGTTCTGAAAATAAGACAGTGGTTAGATGTGGAGGCCACAGATATCACCTCCATGTTCCTAAATCCAGTTTTCATTTTATTGCTCCTCCTGTTGGATGTTTCCACGGCAACCACTGAAGGAGGATATTGTCTCTTGGGGTCTGCACCCTTGCCTTGCATGTCCATGTTGTTCTTCTCCTTCTCTGACTAGTCTCTCTCAGGCTTCTCTGAAGGTGCACCCTTCACTGCCTGGACTACCTGAAGATTTTCCTCAGCTCTACTTGTCAGGGTTCACGTTCTCGCTAAGGCACCTCGTGTATACCATAACATTGTATACGCCACTTTTTAAATGCCAAGCCTCTCAAACTATATGAGTCCAGACCCCCCACCCCACCCCAGATACATGGCTCACAGCTCTATCACCAGCACTGGTGGCATGGCGATTTCCCTGCAATCTCTTCCAACATCCTCTACCTTGATTATACATGGTCTAGTACTCTCGCTCTGCCTCTCTCTTTCTCTCGCTCTTTCTCCCTCCCTCTCTCTCACTCACTTTCTCCTCTTACACAGCAGTCACATCTGTAAAGATAACTAGCTACAAGCTCTTGAATTCTCTTATTTCTCTCTACCTCCATTGCTACCACTTAGTCCTGTTGTACCCCATCCACTGGACCCCAAAAAGACCACTGAGGACCCAACACACCAAAATGCAAAAGCAAAGGTTTATGGTTTATTCGGGCTTAAGCTCGGGCTCTCAGACCTCACCAACTCAACGGATCCATGCTGAGAGCCCAGAGTAAGGGAGAGTGGAGCCTTTTATAGGTTTTAGACAAGGGAGGGGGGGATCTCAGGGCTGTGGAATGTGCTGTTACCTGTGGGGCCAGGAGTCTCTTTTTTTACCTTATAGGGCAGTTTTTATGCTCGGGCTTGCTTAATCTATAGTTTCCTGGAATCAGGGTGGGGAATAGCAGGCGGGGGTCAGGGCATGCCAGGGTATGTCTAGGCATTTCTAAAGCAGCAGCCAAGCATTTTACAGAAGCTAAAAGAGCAATTAGTGGGGGTCTGGAGGGATTGGGGGGTAGCGGGTGAATGAAGAGGGTCTCAGGGTTCTACAGTCCAACACACCACCACCTTCACTTCAGAGACCCACATTAAGCCAAGTTTAGTTACCCACATCCTCTTGGGCTCCTTCCATATATTCTCCACAGTGTGATCAGCATAATATCTTCAAAACATGACTGGTGATGTAACCTCTTGCCTGAAACTCTCCATTGGTTTCCCATTGCTCTTAGAACAAAAGAAAATCCCTTAACACATGTATATGGCTGTGTGGAGTTTAGAATGCCTCAATCTATCACTTTATTCCCTTTTATTCATGAACTCAAACCTCACTGGCTCCTTTCATGTCTTAAGTGCAATGTGCCACTACTTTCCACAGGTGCTAGTTGCTCACTCCTGTCTTGTGCCTGGTTAAATCCTGTTTGGTCTTCAGCTGTTGGCCCAAAGTCTACCCCGCCAGGTAAGTTCCTCCTGGCCCTCAAGACTGTGATCGCCTAACCCCATGTGCTGTTCCTTCATAGGACTTATCACAATTGTAATTCTATGTTTAATAGTATGATTAGTTAAGTAGTGTCAATCTCTCACTCTAGACTGTATGGCAGACTGCAATTGTTTTGTCACATATTAAACCCTCAGCACCTGGCACTGCTGAAGCTCAGAAGTACTTATAGAATAAAAGCGTGAACTAAGAATACCATCATGCAAACTGTGATAAATAACATACAATCAGCAAACAAATAATATGGGCACAGAAAGAGCTGCACATATATATTTAATGCAACTGCCAAAACACGTGTGACCAGTTTGTTTCTGACTTAATCGCTCAGTGCTCCTCTCCAGATGTTGGAGAAAACCATCGACTGTTGGGTCCGGGAAGAGGGCATTTACCTAGGGCATTCTCTTAAGTCATCCACTTAATAAGACACATTCCTTTTCCTTAGCTGCCAGGACAGTCCCCAACAGATGGCTACCTTGCTTTTAAAAATCATTATTCTATGTGTGAGTGGGGAGGGCAAGGGGCACATGGGTATGCCACAGTGCAGATGTGGAGGTCAGATGATAACAGGCATGAGTCAGTTCTCTCCTTCTACCATGTAGGTCTGGGGGTTGAGCTCAGGTTTCAGGTTCAGTCACAAGCACCTTCACCCACTGAGCCATCTTGACAGGCTAGCTTTTCATACTAATCACAGAAATAAAGACACTCTCTATATGTGATCGTCAAGGAGTTTCAGGATCCAGCAACATCCTGCCCAGCACCTCCTCTCTCTGGTCACTCCTCACCTAGCACATGGCATGTTAGGCTCACTCACTTCTAAGCTCTCCAAACATGCCATGGTTTATCTGTTTCCAGGCACTACACAGGCCATTCATCTGCCCAGGGTACTCTTCCCCACCATCACCCTTCCCACCTACCCTTGGCTGTCACTCCCTTTTGACAAATTTTACTGTTATCCAACAAGCTGGAGGCTTGCTTCTCCTTTGTGGTTCCCCAACACCCTGTCCTCCATGACCATGGTTCACCTCACAATGAAGTATCTTCCTCATCAGTTCTTGAAAGAAGGGGTTCTTGAGTCTTATCAGAGTTGCATCCTCAGAGCTTAGCATGGTACTGGAAACTAGTAGGTAACAAAAATTAACCTCTGAACAAAGTCAGAGAATCTCAGATTCTACTTACGCAGCTGTTCAGAGTTCGCTCTATACTATCATTCTGCAACTCAAACTAGTTCATGTTCAGTTTGCATTTACACAGATTCACTGCAGAAACTCTGAGCTACATTGCTTCCTTAATGTTCATTCGACTATAAATTGTCACTTTCTGTGCATTGCTGGGCACAGGGCACTTTGAAGGTCTCTCTAGATTTTGATGGGAAAAAATAATTTTTCCACAATCACTGCAATTTAAAGCCCCTCCCTATTAACCCGAATGCATATATTTTAGCACAGCACCTTCAAAGCATGTCACAAAGAAACACCATTATCCAGGACACTCATTGATATTACACAAAAAAGTCTTCTAAATTAAATTGTCTAGGAAATCCCAGGCTAAACAAAATTAGAGAACCTTTATCACAGGACTTCACAGAGCTTTTAACAACTTAATCCACTTAAAGAATCTTGAAGAGGAATGACTGGTTCACAGCATTTCCCAAACAAATTAACCCAGAGTTCCAACCTCCAATGTGGGAAAACTAGTCCTCTATGGGACTCAAGTCAGGGAAGGTTGCTCTGTGGATGTTTCCTATATCTTATTATTAATCTTTACACAACTGTAGTTAGAAACTCTTGATACTTGCTTACATAGAGTGATACTATTCATCAGTCTCCACCACACATGGAGAGAGTACAGTGAATTGTCATGGTCCCTGCTTTGGGCAAGAATACACTTAGCTAATTTCTTGGTCACCTTTCTATTGTTATGACAAAATTGCCTGAGACAAACAGCTTAAGGAAAAAATATTTTTGGCTCACAGCTTCAGAGAAGTCAGTCCACAGTCACTTGGCTTCATTGCTGTGGGAGCAAGGAGTAGAAAACAGCTGTTTGTCCCACGTAACCAAGAAGCAGAGAGAGTAAGAAGAATCTGGAAATGGAATATGCACTTCAAAGGCACACCCTCAGTGATCTACTTCCTCCAAGGAGGCCCTACCTCCTAGGCATCCTTTCAGCTATGAGCTCATCAGTGGATTAGTCTGAAATTAGCACCCTCTGATCCACCACCCTCAGTAGCACCACCATCTAGCTGGTGAGCAGGCCGTTACAACATAGAAGCCTTACTGCAGAGCTGAGTATCAAACCCAAGGCCTTACATGTGCTAGTGCTACGTTGTAGGCTAGTGCTCTACAATGGAGCTATGTCCCCAGCTCTTAATATGTGAAACTATTTAGGGGGGCAGGAATGCCCCATATCCAAACCATGACCACAAAAAAGGTACTTATGTAACCCACTATTAAAGCATGCCAAAGAAGTAAGCTACATCTTGCCACCAGAAGCAGCCAAAAATATATAGAACGAAGTTTTCCTACCTACCCCTTCCAGTATACAAGGGTAAAATGTTCAGCTTTTATCTTGAACATAAACATAGCCCAGGTAGTTCTAAACCTTTTCTCAGTCCTCCATGGCATACAGCCCAACACACACACACACACACACACACACACACACACACACACCAGTCAATGTTTAATTTTTTATGTATCTTCTGACAAAACTCCAAGTCTCTTACAACCAATAATTTTAAACATGTAATTTCTATGCAGGAAATTGTAAAGGACAACCAGACTCCACTGTCCAATAAACCATTTTCATAAGTCTAAGTATGACCAAAAAGGAAAAAAGCAGAAAACCACTGACGATGAGCATCACAACTATGTCCAACATGTCATCCAATAGCGACAGCAGGAGAAAACTGTCACAAACAGGTGACCCTCAGCAATGAGGGCTAATTTTGTCATGACTGTCCTGAGGTTTACAGTGTGTAAGATCATGCCCCAGAATCCACGTGCAGGACCCTGTATTCTACTGGCTTCATGATAATAGTCCTGTGTTTCCTGCTACAGATCAAGAAGGCTTCAAAACCAAGCTTGGAAAATGTAAATCCACAGTGGATATAATAACCACTGAATTCTCTCGCTATTCCTTATAGCATATGAACTGATCTAGTAGCTCAACTATGATTCTAGAAAGTGTATTCAAAAGTGTGAGCCTCAAAGCTTTACAAACCTGAGTTCCACTTTGGGGGAAGAAAAAAAGAGCCGAAGGGAGGGCGAAAAGCAAGAATAAATCCAGCCAGAATCTACTCGGTGCTACCTTGTCATGATCCATGTGGGAGAAGGAAGGGGAGAACGGTGGGAAGAGTAGACAAATAGCCCTTCCCTTGACTGACTCGTTGTCTTAGATTGGAGACTGGCATCTCCACGAACAATCCTGACACTGAACGGGAGGAAAGATGGGAGGCCACAGCAGCAAGGCCACACAAAACCACAGAGAGAAAGGCCCAGACAGGACAGCAAAGGGCCGTTGTAACAAATGAGCCACTCAGTATCTGTAAAGAAGTGACCTCATCCTTGAAGCTACTCCTTCAAGGCAAGTGCTATACTCAGTCACTTTGTTCTAGGCAGACGCTTGGTACACGTTCTAAATAACAACAAAACTCCAATACCTCTTTTGACCCTTAACTTTTAAAACTTGCTGCTGTCACTTGAAAAGCTGTCCAAATACTGGCCTGTCTTGTCTAGAGCTAGAACCAAATACTTTAAAAAATAAAGAGCCATGATCCATATACCTCATCCCATCATAACCCAAAATCTACTCCCACATTCTTCTCAGTGGTGAGAAGGACAGCCATAGTTAAAAGAAAGGGTGAGAGAGGGCTATGCTCTGATAACTCCAAAGGCTCAGTCATTAAAACAGAAAGGTAAGGAGGACATCCTCCAGGGAGTCATGGTCTATCGGGGGACACAAAGGCAGATCCTCATAGTGAAGAAGTAAGAACAACCAGGATGGAATAGTGCTGTACCCCCAGCCTGGGCTCTCTGGTTTACATGTGTGGCTCATTCTCTCATCATGTGTTTATCATTTCCACTTTATGGTAAGAAAACTTGAGGCATAGATAGGAACCTGTTGGAATTTAAACCCATGAAGCCAGCCTCCAGCCACAACTTCAACAACAGACTTCACACCTCAGTGCCACACTCCCTAATCTTGCATGTACCTTCTATAACCTCCATCAAGACTCCCAAAATATCTCATAGAGACTTTTCCTTTGCTTTCCCCCTTAATACTCCCCCAAACCTAGCAAGACAGATAGAAAGGAGATGAGGGAGATGGGGGATGTGCTTGGGATTGGCACTATAGGAACAGCACCACTACTTGCCTTTTTAACTTTTTAAAACTCAAATCCTTGACTTCAGTGAGCAGAAATCATTGCCTGGATCAGTAAGGCTAGAAACTCAGAAATAGAGAAAGAACCTTTAGAATGATATTTTTGCAAGTCATTTGTCACTGTGAGAGGAGGGACATCAGTTAATAACATCAAGACCTTGGATCCACTGAGCATGCTTCCATGAAAACTAAATACACTCCCCCTGGGCTTCAGAAATAGCAGTGTGGAGCCATGGCTGTAGCTTTGGAATAAATGGATGCTCAGGCTTTGTAACGAGTACCCGAGTAAATGAAACCAATTAAAAATTACTAGCCAGATGTGGTGGCACACGCCTTTAATCCCAGCATTTAGGAGGCAGAGGCTGGCAGGTCTCTGAGTTCAAAGCCAACCTGATCTATACAGTGAGTTCCAGGCCAGCTGGGGCTACAGGGACACCCTGTCTTAAAAAGACCAAAAAAACCAAAAAACAAAAACAAAAACAAAAACCTACTGTTTCCTTTAGGGTAGGTCTCTCTACTTTCCCAAAACTGACACGCATCTCATTTCATCTTTACAATAATCTCACAAAGCAGATTTTGCAATATTTCAGCTAGCAAAACTATACATTAAATTTTTGAAAGGCAAAAAGTTTTTAAAAAAACTAGTAGAGTACTTATTAGCCTTTCTATAGGAGAGACGTTTTCCACAACACATTTACCTTGATTTGAAAAACAAACCATCAGGGTAGTAACACTGCTCTCAAAAGCTGTTTTGAAACTCCATTTAAAGAAGTGGTGCAAGGACTGAGGAAATGGCTCAGTCAACAAAGTTCTTGTCCTCCAAGCACAAGTGCAATCCCCAGAACCCACATAAAAAATAACCAGTGGGGCAAGCTTGTGACTCCAGCACTAGGGAAGGAGACCCAGCCAGCCTAGCCTACTTGACAAGCTCCAGGCCAGTGAGAGACTCTGTCTCAAAAACAAGGTGGACAGCTCCTGAGGATCCATACCCAGGGTTATCCTCTGGTCTTCTCAGGTGAGTTTTCAGGCAATAACATTTCCCTCCCCCTTTCTCTCTCTCTCTCTCTCTCTCTCTCTCTCTCTCTCTCTCTCTCTCAATCACAACAGACATTGTCTCAGCCTTGTCTCAGCCTAAGCAGCTTTTAACTCTGCTTCCTATCCCCTCAGGGGCCTCTTGACCGCATATTTTCACACATTTGCAGTGGGATTCCTGACATTGAAAAGAAACACTCTGTCTCAGCTTCTGCACCACTGTGACCCCACACTCACTGATTATATGATTTCTGATTGTAGCTGTAGGTGTTTGAGTTCAAAAGAGAAACAAACCACTTAATACACTGAAGTGTTTAAGTTCTCCAACTGTTAAAGCTAAGGCTTATCTACCTATACCTGGGAACTAGCAATTCTCACAGCTGAAAACACTTGAGGGAAAAACCCTCTCTAAAAAGAACAAGGAAAAATTTGACAGTTCAACTGTAAAGAAAGCTGGGTCATCACTACATGCATTGAAGCCTTTAATGGGCAGTTTCAAACCATAATAATGTTCAGCAATGAGGAGGAAGAGGTAGATCTCCTTCCACTAGAGACACCTTGCATGGCAAACATAATCCTGCACAACTTGCCTGCCTAACCATGACCTTTCAGCATCTTGACCTGTCAAGGAAAAACAGTACCCACCAGGTAAGGTCATTCGGTGTATCATTTGCTAAGCCTGCTGTAACAAGACATACAAACCTGGGTGACTTAAATAACAAGAATATACTTTCTTGCAGTTCTAGAAGCTGAAAGTACAAGATCAAGGTCTTGGCAGGTTAATTCCTTCTGAGGATTATGAAAGAACCAATTCTTGGTTCGAGAGCTGTCTACACACATTCATGACTGTGTGCAGATTGCCCCCTTGTTTTTGTTTTGTTTTGTTTTGTTTTCTTGTTTTTTATTTATTTTAATTTTGTAGTTTTTGAGAATTTCATACATGAGTACTGTATTTATATCACTTCAACCCCTCCTTCTCCCCCCTTCAAACATTTCCCATGGCCCCCACTCCCTCTCAGTTTCATGACTTCTTTTTTTTTTTTCTTCTTTTTGAGATAGGGTCTCCTTGTAGCCCCAGCTGTCCTGGAATTCACTATGTAGACCAGGCTTGCCTTGAACTCACAGAGATCCACCTGCCTCTGACTTATTTGAATATTATTATTATTATATGCATATATATAATCTACTGAGTCAATTTAGTGTTGTTTAGATGTACACGTGTTTAGGGCTGAGCACTTGGGATCAGATAACCTGTCAGGGAACTCATCCCTGGAGAAAACTGATTCTTCCTCTCTCAGCAGCCATTGATTGCCTGTAGCTCTTCAACTAGAGGTGGGACCTTGTGAAATTTCTCTATCCACATTGGCAAGTCAGCTGGTGCTGTCATTATGCAGGTCTTGCTTTCCAATCAAATTGCTAAGATTTCATGGGTTCAGCTTCCCTGTTATGTCTGGAAGACACTACCTTGCAGCAGGCATCCTGGTCCCCTGGTCTTACAATATTTCTGTGCCCTGTTCTGCAATGCTCCCTGAGCCTTAGATATAAGAGCTGCATCATAGATGTATCAATTGGAGCTGGGCATGCCTTGCTCACTTACTCTCTGAATTTTGACCAGTTGTGGAATTTTGTATTACTCCCCATCTGTTGCAAAAAAAGAAGTTTCTTTGGTGAGAGCTATGCTTAATCTGTGGATATAAGGATAAGTGTTGAGAATATAGTTGGACATTTAGGAAAGTAGCAGAAGTATGTTCTCCTCTGGGGTTTATGCTGTCTCCAGCCATGAATATTCAATTAGGTTTTCTGTAACAATCATGCTTCTCTCCTATTGAATTGGCCTTAATTTAGTCCAATTCAACTGCTGTTGGTAACCCGCAAGATAGAATGACCACTATTGCACTATTAGGGATATTTTGCTGTGCTGATCATTGTGATTCATAGGCTTTACAGCTCAGTTTAAACTATTGATTGTTGGGCTGATGACAAAGCACTGACTACTCTTACACAGGATCAGGGTTCAATTCCCAGCACCCACATGGCAGCTAACAACCATCCATAACTCCAGTTCCAGGGTATCTGACACCCTCCACTAACCTCCTCGGGCATTGCATGACACCGGTACACTTACATACATGTAGGCAATACACTCATACACATAAAATAAAAATAATAAATAATTTTTTTATCTTTTTAAATTTAATAACCACATGATTAGAAGAAGCATTTCATTACAGCTTTAACATATTCAGTAACACACTCCAGAGCAAGGATACATCTCTTTCAAAGGTGGCTGTAAATTTTTAGTTTCACAGTTGAATTAATACAGTCATACAATATTGAACTTAGTGTAAACCCTGTAAGACATAAAATTGAATGAGTTTTTACCCTTTAAAGAAGATCTCCATTTCATTTTAAGGTATTCTGTTTCCTACATTTTTAATGCTACTAACACGTTTGCACATGTGTCCTTAATCTCTATGTATCTAATTATTACTAGTCACAGTCGGTTATACTCGGATCCTTAGTACCTGAGTATGGATATAAAGTCATCAGGTAGATTTCACTGGTAATGTTTATCACCTCTACTATTTAACATGAAGTAATTTTTTAATTTTTAATAACTACATGATTAGAAGAAACATTTCATTACAGCTTTAACATATTCAGTAACACACTCCACAGCAAGAGCACATCTCTTTCACAAATGGCTGTAAGTTTCTAGGTTCACAGTTGAATTAATACAGTTATACAATATTGAATTCAGTATAAGCCCTGTAAGACATAAAATTGAATGAGTTTTTAACCTTGAAAAAAGATCTCCATTTCATTTTAGAATATATTGTTCCTTGCAGAAAGACTCATTGTTTTTGCTACTAACACTGAGATGTTGGCACATGCATCTCTAATCTGTATATATCTGATTATTACTAGTTGTAGTCGGTTGCACTTGGATCCTTGGCACCTGTGTATGTCTATAAAGTCATTGGGTAGATTTCAAGAAATTTTAAAACACTGTTGACTGCTTTTCTTCCTTGGCAGCTTGCTTAATACCTTTCAATACCATGGAAGCTAGTCCTCAGGGCTTCAAAGTCAGTTCCAGCTCAGTTTCTCCAAGTCCTGTGCCCAACTTGTGTGGTGTCTTCAGCAATAGGGTCCTCCTTTAAGCTCTTGGAGGCTGTCAAGAGTTATAGAAATAACCTACATTGTTTTGAGAGTTTCATGCACTACCTTGACCAACAATTCAAAAGGAAGGTTCATTGTAAGTGCCTGACACTGAGATTTTTGTTAGATAACCTATGGCTATACACAGGCACATGCAAATATGTTATCTATGTATTTTTAAATTTCTCCTCTGGCTTTTTCAATTGTCATTAGTGTTATTTATCTCTCCTCTGTATCACTCTTCCTCCCTCTTCCTCGGTTAAAGCCCCCCATCTTTCCCCTCTCTCTCATCACAATGCTGTGTGCCACTATCCCACTCTCTGTGTCTCTAGGATAAAGCCAAATTGATCATGATGGATAATCTTTTTGATATATGTGTATATTTGGTTTGCAAATATTTTATTGAGGATTTTTGCATCTATGTTCATCACAGGTATTGATCTGTAGATTTTTTCTGGGTTAGTGTGTGTGTGTGTGTGTGTGTGTGTGTGTGTGTGTGTGTGTGTGTGTTAGATATTAGAGTAATAGTAGCTTCATACAAGGAATTTGAAAGTATTCTGTTTCTTTTATTTTTCTTTAATAATTTAAGAAATGTTGCTCTTAAGATCTAGTAAAATTCTGTTATGAATCCATCTGCACTTGATCTCTTTTTTAGCCAAAAAGCTTAGTATTACTCTTTCCATACCTTTATTTATTATTGGTCTGTTTAGGTTGTTGATCTTGCCTTGGTTTAACTTTAGTGGTTCAGATAAATCTAGAAATTAGTCGATTTCTTTTAAGTTTTTTAACTTAATAGAATACAGGTTTTTAAAGAATTCCTTACAATGTTTTGGATTACTTTGCTGTCTGTAATGTCCTCCTGTTCTTCTCTGATTCTCTTTCTTTCTTTCTTTTTCTTTCTTTCTTTCTTTCTTTCTTTCTTTCTTTCTTTCTTCTCTTTTTGGTTAATTGGGCTAAGGGTCTGTTGATCTTGTTTATCTTTTCAAAGACCCAGCTTTAGATTCCTTGATTCTTTGTATTGTTTTCTTTATTTCTATTTCATTAATTTCTGCTCTGATTTTAACTTCTTATCTATTTGGGTTTAGTTTTTTCCTTGTTTTCTAAATTCTTGAGTTGCATCATTAAGTCACTTATTTGTACTCTTTTTGAGTTTTTGTTTTGTTTTGTTTCTACTTTATTTAGTTTCTTTGGATTTTTTTTTATTTGTTTTGAGACAGAGTCTCATTATGTAACCCTGACTATAACTTACCATGTAGACCAGGATGTTTTCAAACTCACAGAGAGTCACCTGTCTTTGTCTCCCAAGTCCTAGGATTAAAGGCATGCACCACCAACCTGGCACTTTTACATATACATTTGTGTGAGGTGTGTGTGTGTGTGTGTGTGTGTGTGTGTGTGTGTGTGTGTCCGTCCCTCTTAGGACTGCTTTTAATATGTTCCAGAGATTCCATTTTATTGTGTTTTCATTTTACTTTCATTGAATTCCATGGACTTTTAAAAAATTTCTTTCTTGATCTCTTCTTCTATCCATTCATCATTCAGTAGTGTGTGTTTAATCTCCATGAATTTGTGTAATTACTAAAGAATCTTTTGCTATTGATTTTAACTTTTATTGCATTGTACTCAGAATATATGGAGTTACTTCAATTTTCTGTATTTGTGGAGATTTGTTTTGTGTCCCAGTATGTGGTTTATTTTACAGAAACTTCTAAGGGCTGCTGAGCGGAATGTATTCTTTGGTGTTTGGGTGGGATATTCTGTAGATATCTATTAGGTCCAATGTATGATGTCATTTAATTCCAATATTTCTCTGTTTATTTCTTGTCCAGATGACCTGTCTATTGGGAAAAATGGGGTATTAAAGTCACCTAAGGTTACTGAGTTGGGGTTAATCTGTGTCCTAAAGTCCGGTAGTATGCTTTTTATGAAATCAGGTGCATTCGAGTTTGGTGTATATATGTCTAGGATAGTAATATCTTCTTAGTTATTTCCTTGATCAATTACCTCTTCTGATCAATTTTAGTAAGATGATGTCTATCCTTGAAAGGAAAATGAGTTTTTTGTAGACAACAAAAAAATGTAGATTTTGTTTCTTAATCCACTCCACTAACCTGTGTATTTTGATTGAGAATTGAGGACCTTAGTGTTTAACATTATTATTGAAATATATTCATTAATTGCTGTCATTTTGTTGCTCTTGTTTTCTAGTTTTTCTTCTTATAACGCCAGTCATGTTGGATTAAATCCACCTAATGACCTCTCTTTAGCTTCATTACCTTTGTAAAGACTCTATCTCCAAAGTTGCAATCCTAGCTGCTGGGCTGGGACAGAAACATGTAAACTGTGGATGCAAGGATGACTAGAGAGTGACACAATTCAGCCCAAATCCAAAGATTATGTTTTTAAAGCCCTGAAACATTCAAAGACCTACTTTACTTTCCAGCCCTGGTGTTGGCAGCTGTGCAACTTCAGGTATGCTGTTTCGCATCTCTTAGACACAGATGCCTACATTATATATGAAGTGGGGAGACTGGCATCAGATATTTTTTCAGAGCTGGGCATTGAACCCAGAGCTTATGCATGCTGATCAAGGGTTCTGTCATTGAGCTACTGTCCCCAGCCTGGCTCAGGAATTCTAACAGCCGCCAAGCTCTGACACATATGCTTCTGCATCTTATAACTTATAGCATCTATCTTAATACACTAGTTTTATCATTACCTCCTTAAACATTTCCATCATTTTCATTACCACCAGTATCTCTTTGAAACAGTTTTTAAAATTTTTTTTCATACTGTGCCACAAATCAAACCTGGGGCCTCCTGTACCTAAGCAGATGCTCTATCACTGAGCTGCATCTCCCAGCCTTTGGGGGAGAGAAAGAGAGAGAGAGAGAGAGAGAGAGAGAGAGAGAGAGAGAGAGAGGTGGAAAACATTTTTGATGACTATGTAGCATGCCTATTCTTTATGAACCAACATAATAGTTGAGTCCGTTTTTCCTCTGGCTCTTGGGATAAGAAAAGGCAGCCTTTAAGAATTTTCAGATCTGCCTACAAAATCCTAAATAGTCAAGCCATTTTGGGGAAGCGAATTAAAATTCACTTAAGTTGGCTGAGGAAACATGTAATGAAATATTACATTGAAAATGAAGGTAAGGCTAGAGAGCTGGTGCAGCCACTAAGGCTCAGGCTCACAACCATAAAAGACAAGAAAATGAAGGTCTAGCCAGGTGTGGTGGCGCACGCCTTTGATCCCAGCGCTCGGGAGGCAGAGGCAGGTGGATATCTATGAGTTCAAGGCCAACCTGGTCTACATAGTGAGTTAGTTCCAGGCCAGCTGGGGCTACAGGGAGACACTGTCTCAAAAAGACTGAAAAAAAAAGAAAGAAAGAAAAAGAAAAGAAAAGAAAAAAGAAAGAAAAGGCAAGGAAGAGAGAGAGAGAGAGAGAGAGAGAAAGAGAGAGAGAGAGAGAGAGAGAGAGAGAATAATGAACAACTAGCCAGGCGTGGTTCATTTGTCTGTAATCCCAATAATTGGGAGACACCAGCTTGAGAAACCGTGTCAAGAAGAGAAGACGAGAAGAGGAAAACTAAAAAAAGAAGCACACAGTTTTAAAGCATAAATGAAATTTAAGATTCCTTTGCCATTAGATTTTTTCAAGAGAGGATTTTAAAGGGACGAAGTGCTGTCCCTGGATGAAAAATTCATCCGGAGTAGTCAGAGGTGATATCCAGTAATATAATGATTTTGCTTTGATTTGAAAGGCATTGTTCCAGGGTGTTTTGTGATTGTTTTCACTATAAAAGAAACAGCTTGCAGATGTGATCTCTAAAGCTGTAATTGTGCCACTATAATTGTGGGATTACAGGTGACATTGGCACACCGCTGCATTTTTTGTGTCTCCTTTTCAATATACTCAAGGAGGCAGTAATAATTTTGGTCTCCTCTTGGGACAATTGGAAGGATCAAAAATATAATAAAGTGTGTCAAAGAACCTTCAAAGCATAAAATCCTTTATAAATATAAGATACTTTCATTATTAGCTATGCACATACATACCTTTTACCAGCTAAATGAGGTCAGACTGGCTCCCCACAGGCTTGCTCTCCACTTTAAATGGAAATTAAAAAGTACCCTGCCCATAGGTTCACACTTCAATCACCTGTGCTTGCTTCTTTTGAACATCATTAAGGAGTAAGCCTGAAACATATCGTTCTTTTCTTTCTTTCTCCCTTTTAAAGCCTCTGCTCATCACCTGACCATCCAGAACAGCACCCCAAGAAAAAGAGGTTTGAAACATGAACAAAATCTTCCAAAACCCAAGGTAATTTTAATAAAAGCCAGGGACTACTTGATATATATATATACATATATATGCATTTTTTGTATATATATACATATATCAGTAGCTATTAGTATGAGGATATGAATTTATATCTTCATACTGAGGTTTTATATATAAACCTCCTGTCCTCTCTCTGAAAACTTTTGAATGACAAGTGCCGATCCATACATGCTAAAAAGACTTTGCTTTGAAATAATCCCAAGGGGCTACTCATGTGTTCTACAATGAGTGCCAGAACATGTCTTGATTCACAGATGTTTAGAGCCAGTTCAAAGGACAGAATGCCTTGTCATTTAGGCAGTAGTGGTCCAGCAGTGGACTAGGGTTGCAGCTGAGTGATCTTAATGCTGGGCCTTCATCCTACTCATATCATTACTTATTTTGAGGCCCCTGATGTTATGTAACATAGACCTACTCCAATATCGTTCCAAAGACTAAATTGTGTTTATTTAGCTCTCCAAGAGTGGACATAAAAAGTCCACTGACGTAGACTTTGAGTGGACCTGAGATGTCTGCATTTCTAAAGTTCCCCAGATGATTCTTACACAGGTAAGAAATACCGTCAAGAAGGTATGCTCACCTCCCCAGACTCAGTAGTGAAGGAAAAGGCAGAGGCAATGAGTGAAGACCACATCCAGGTAAATGAAGCAGTGCATGATTCTCCCCAAAGAAAAAGTCTTCCTTCATTCCTTCCATCTGATCTCAGCATCAGGGACTATACCTTTTGCATCTTTGTGCATTGGAGATGGCTAGCACAGTAATATACACATAAGAGTTGCTTAATAAATATTTGATTAATTATCCAATGATGAGACATGTATTCACCCTTGTTGTAATGGAAAGGAGCTAGAAAGGAATGTGTGATGAAGAAAGCTAAATAAAAATAAGGAGAGCATCATCTCCACTCTCCTAGTTACAGTCAGCAATCTATTTACTCAGTTATCTCTAGTGTGTTATCCAAAATGGCTCACTTCAAAAATTAAAATTTCAGATTAAAAAACATGTGCATAAATTTAACTTTCGTATAAAGTCCATAATTTTTTGTTTCACTCTCTTATTCCAGGCAGCCTGATATGAAACAGTGCTTTAGCTGATCATTTTAAATTTATAAGTGAGGCTCTCTAAAATCAATTCTGTATGTTCGTACCTCCCCAAATTCATATTTTCATACTGATAGCTAAATGCTGAGCACATCAGAACCCCAGAAAATAGCCTGCCTCAAACCAACTGCCAAGCCAAAAGCAATCCATTCATTGATACAGCTAATCAGCACTGAATGCTTACCATGCCTAGCACAATTGTGAATTACCACTCAGGTCAGCTCACCATCTAAGAAAAGCATCCTGGTCTTGACTAAGGTATGCAAGGTCACCAAGGTCAATTAGGCATTTGAAACTATTATGCTGGTGTGTGAATGTAACCACCAGCATTTTTTAGATCTCTGAAGTTTATTTAACTCCCTGCTATGAGTGACAGTGGAAGTAAGTCTCTGACCAAATTTGATCACGTTTAAACACTAACCTGCAGGCACAAGATGGTTGACACCGTCTGCTCTGCCTGTGCACTGGCATCAAAGGACTCCATCATTTTAGGTGATTTGATGTAATTTAATAGATTTAATGTGGAGATATGGAATAATATCTGTAGGAAGTAACAAATTTCCATCCTCAGGCCAACCCTGCCCGGTTTTGAAAATTCATTTCTATTGGAGCACAGCCATGCCAGTTCTTTTACCTATTCGCTATGGTTGTTTTCACCAGAGGCAGCACTGAATATCTGGAATGGAGGACATTTAACTGACAGAGGGTAAAACATTAGGTCTTTGGTTTCTCATAGAAAGAGTCAATCAATTCTTGTAACAGAGGCCTCAAGTCGTGAGGCTTCCTACAGGTTCAGGATAGAGGTCTTGTGTGCAAGGGTACCCCTAAAATATTATATTTGATCCATACTTCTTGTAGCCCATTCCAAAGTCCATTACACAAATTAGCGAGCCATTAATTCCACCTGTTAAATCCCATCCCACGCATCTATGATACTATCAGCAAAGCATCTAGGTTGGAAACAATATATGAAGAAGTTCCCAGTACCTGTGTCTAGTATATGACCCTATCTAAACAATTTGCTTGCTAGAGAGCCCTGGAACATCAACTTCTGATTAAAGTCATTGGGTTCCCCTAAAGTGGGGCTTAAACTATCTCACATTCTTACTGTTATCCATCTGTGCTGAGACATTTAAAGTGAGTTACAGACACTGTAACACACTGACATCAACATTTACAGTAAAACATGATGTAATATTCTCATCAGCAGGAGCTGGTTCTAGCCACATCTGTAATTCCTCTCCATACTGGCATTTCAGTGAATCACAGCTTCAAGCTCCTTCTGATAGATTATACCAATTCACTAAAATTCAGTCCCACTTATTGAAAATTTAATGTAGCTCATGCACAGCATCTCTAATTAGGAAGCATGGCTGACCGTGGAAAATATGCTCCATTCTTTTGCAATACTGTGATTTTACAAAATTTACACCTCAATCCCCCATGAATCATAAAGGAATTCACCTCATGCATATGTCCTGATCCATAAATAGGAATATATTTCCTTATTACTTTCAGACCTGACACCATTTAGAGCAAATACCAGTACTTTTCTTTGCAACCAGTACAATAGGTTCTTTTTTTCCAAAGGAGGGAAAGAAAAAATATATATTCTGCACTAATAAAAATAATTGCAGAGACACTTGTACATCCATGTTTGTTGCTGCTCTTTTCACAATAGCTAAGAGATGGAAGAAACCTAAGTGTCCCTTAATTGATGAGTGGATAATGAAAATGCATTTATACAATGGAGTTTTACTCAGCAGTAAAGAGAGATGAAATCATGAAATTTGCAGGTAAATGGATGGAAATAGATACTGTTATACTAAGTGAAGTAACACAGACTCAGAAAAAAAATCAACATATGTTCTCCCTCATAGGTGGATCCTAGAACCAAATCCTGATAAGTGAGTATGTATCCAGACATAACTACAGGAGCCAGGATAATGGAAAGGAAGCAGGGAGGTAAAGGAAAAGAAATAACCTGAAAGAGAAGAACAGTAGGAAACAGGCCTTAATAAGGGAGATATGGATAAAAATTGGGTTAGTTTAAGGGAGGGGGGAGGGAACGGTATACAAGGAACCTAGGGCATAAAGGGAAAGAAGGAGCTCAAGAGAGGTAGGACCATAGGAGAAGGGTATTATTAAGGGAGAAAGGGGGTAAATGGGGGCACATTAAGTGGGAAAACCATGATGGAGGGGTGAGACAATACAAGAGATAAATAATGCCTAGGTAGTTTTGAAAACCAGAGGGAACCATATTACTCTAACCTACGGACAAATTATACATAGCAGATCAAGAAATATATGTCTAAGTATGGTTTATCTGCGAACAATTGGTCTTTGCCCAAGATTTGTCTACATGACACACAGTAATTACAAGTACCAGACTGGTGGAACTAACCTTCTTGGATGTTTAACAGACATACTTTGAGGCCGAAAGGTCAGAGGGACATAAAGGACAGTTTTTGCTCCTTGCCCTCCTAGGTCGACTAGTTCCAGGGGACTATGAGCATCTCTCAAAATGTCATTGTGGTGGGTCACCTGTCCTCTTGATCAAGGAAGCTGAGGAGACCCCACCAGATGGACTTGAACCAGTGTCCAGTCTACAAAAAGGAGGGTCAACACAGAAGAATCATTTCCTCCATGCTTCCAAACAAAGCCAACCATGGTTGAGCAGGACATTTGACTTATCTTCACAAAGGCAGAACTGGTAAAAGAAAGGAGCCAGGGGCTCCTCCCAAGCCCATGTGACCCCTGAGGAACAGATCCTCAAATGACCTTAAGAGTAAAAATAAATTGGTTTATCTGGGCCAACCGTATGCCCTTAAACACCCAAAAGGAAAGTATAACCAAAGATTAAAGGGGTCAATATAATTTCTTAAGAGTCCATATGCATAGCTAAAGGCTACATAACAAGCAACAATGCCAGATAGGAGACAACTTCTTTTGAGTTGTTGGCCAAGGTGTCCAAAGGGACTCCCAGATAGTAACCCAGCATAGAACTGGGAAAATGAACAGCAGACCCCAATCTTATCTAAAGGAATATTGACGATTGTTGCTTGATGAGGAATAGCTGACCCTCCTAAAAAAAGACCTCTAGATAGGCTGAGTAGATTCCCCAGAAGGGCAAGTAGTGGGGAATGGCTGGGGGTGCCGACAAAACAGCAGACAGTAACAGGGATATCAGAGTATAAGGGCTCTAGTAGGGGGAGGGAGGCTATGGGAGGGTGTCATCTGGGAAGTGGATGTATAGTTGAATAAGATGGTTTGGGATGTTTTGTGTGATATACACACAGACAAAAAAAAATCAACA
>NW_008359442.1:3928948-3949615 GCF_000622305.1 Nannospalax galili | reverse complement strand
ATGTTAAAGCTATAATGAAATGCTTCTTCTAATCATGTACTTATTAAAAATCTAAAAAATAAATAAATAAGCTAATTCTTTAATTTCAATGTTAAGAAACATTTAAAGTTATTAAAATGTTAATATTTTGCCTTACTTTCTCACTTAAGGAGTTTGTTAATTTGGCTTTTTGCCATTTGCTATAACCAACGCATATAGCTTTTGTTTAATTCCAGAAAGAATATTCCCAGTAATTTCTAACTTAGAACCTCTGAAGCAAAGCTAGAAGAATGGGAATTCTATTCTTCGTGTCAGCAAGCCACTGTTTGCTAAGACACAAATCTCAGCAGACACGGCAGGTGTTTCCCAGTGTCTCTAGCACGTGCTACTCTGGAGAACAATCTCGTTGCCCAGACCATCTTAGCTCCATTCATTAGGATTAACTTCCTCTAATACTATACTCATGAAGAAATTCTAGAGAGGGTATTTTGAAACCAGAATTCCCCATATTGTTAATCAGCCAGTATGAAGAGATGCTGCAGTTAGGAAAGTATTTGTTGTAAAGTGTGTTGATAGCTGCCCATAAATGAAAGACAAATAACAAAGGCAGGCGCCAATCATTTTCTCAGCACTAAACTTGCACTAAATATTGCATGGAGCTCCACCCCGTTCATTTCGCTGACACTAAAAGTAAAATCCAGAGACAGGACAGAAACAGGAGTCCTAAGCATGATTTCTGAAGCTGTGACTCAGCAGACTCCCAATCAAGAGATATTTTCAAAATGCCCTTGACTGTAAGACTCCCTCCCACCCCCACTCCCACCCCCGACTCCCGCCTCAAAAGATGAGAGATTTTCGTGTGTTTTCCTCAGGCTGTTCCACTGCCTCACACATGCTCCAAATGGTCTCTTAAGTAATCATTAGGAACCTGGTTGAAATTCTTATAACACTTTTGGCAATTAGTCACTAATTGGACCTGCCACTTCAGCCCCTTTCTAATTGATGCTCTTGAGAGAGGAGTTCTGTGGGAAGCAGGTGGTTTCCTGTGGTGAATTGTTCTGAGGAAAGCATGGCTGCCTACTTTCCTGTGCTACCTGTCTCAGATACCCTCACTTCAATTAAGGTCCTATTATCCCAGGCATACAACTTGTATCTAGACAAGAAATTTACTTCAACAAATGTTTCTGAGCTGATTCTTGTTTTTGTTGTTGTTAATATAACAATAGTATTTTTACTATTTTAACAACATTTCCCAGCAGGAAGGCCCCCTTCTGAGTGTAGTCAACTGCCCACAGACTTTGAGCATCTCAGAGATACAGTCCAGATACACCGATCTGTAGGCCATGTCTCTATAGATTACCAGCTGGCAACATGGTACAACACCAGCGCTCTTAGACCAAACAAGGTATTTGTTTTACTAAAAATCCCGATGGCTTCTCACAAGTGAAAGGTAGAGACTCAGGGTACACAGCCGGGCTGAGCTAAGAGGAAATGTGAGGAGAGGAACAGTAGATGGGTACTGATCCCATCTACTAGTGATCGTGTCCTTTAGGGTAAGAAATGAGCAAGAGAAAGAGAGGAGCTGAGAGAAAGGGGTTCAGCCTCTGAACAGGGTAATGACTTAAAGACTTAAAGACTAGGGATGTCTGTTATTCTGATTTCAACTATTTGAATGTCTATGGTGGGATGTCATCTGCAAAGGCAGACTAGGTGAGGTGAGAAAGGCGTCTGGAGACAAGATCCCAGGAGCTGCTCACTCTCAAGGTCATGGGTACTTAGTTCACATGAGCCCCAACAAGCCTCCTCTGCTGGACACCAAAGCTTGAAGCCTGAGAAAAAAGGAGCCTTAGGAAGAAGATATCTTGAGGCAATGAAAAATTCAGAACAGTATCAAGTACCAAGTGACAAGATTTGCAATAGGATCACATACTTTCTGGTCTATATGTATCACTTTGGTGAAAGGAACCATAAGCTAAAATAAGTAAGCAAAAGAGAAAAACCAGAATGAGAGGTCACTGGAAAAATATATGCTCCTCCCAAAAGAAGTCTCAGTATGTGACAGATGATACTCACTGTCCTAAAGGTTACAGACAGATTGAATTGAATTAAGTGAATGACCCTGGTCACGTACAGAATCTCAAAACACCCAAGTGGCCAGCAATTGAACCACAGTTTAACTTATGTGGTTTTATTGTGCTGTTTATTCACAAATGAATACTTCCTTACTCTTTAGCAAGTTTCCTGGGTACCTTATTACATGTTTATGAGCAATAGAATTGCTTTTGTCTCTTGGCCCCCAGCATCTATCAGCCTGATAGTGAGGTAAGAGGAAGAATTATAACAATGGAGAAAAGAGCCTTGTCAGTGGCACTGTTCTCTTCCATCCTGTGTTCCTATCACCTGTGACCAGGCACAGTGTGGGAAACCACAAAGTCTATGCTGGCACTCAGACCATAAATTGTAACTCATCTGTAAACACTACAAGGCCCCAGAACTCAAACTGTATCATGAACAAGCCCTGTTTGCTTTTGGACTAAAAATCTTTTTTTTAATATTTTATTATTTTTACTTTTAATGTGTATAAGTGTATTGCCTGCATGTGTGTAAGTGCACTCATGTTGTGCAATGCCGATGGAGGTCAGAAGAAGGCGTCAGATTCCCCTAGAACTGGAGTTACAGACGGTTGTTAGCCGCCATGTGGGTGCTGGGAATCGAACCCCGGTCTTCCTCAAGAGCAGTCAGTGCTCTTAACTGCTGAGCCATCTCTCCAGCCCCTGAACCAAAAATCTTTTGATCCAATGAAACGAGCTCCGAGCTGGAGGGCTTTGCCATGACTCACTCATGTCTAACCTCACATGAGCACCTGCAAGAATCAGACCATTTCAGCTCTTACACAACCTTAGATACTCCAGTACTGTTCAACACCGCTTCCTCATCTGTCAAGGAAAATCATCCTTGGAGAACTGAAAGAAGACAAATGCTAATTTTCACAAATATGATAAAAGTAAGTCCTTTAAGGGAAAATAATGTGCAGTGATCAGAGATTATTTCCACTGTTTTACTGTTTTGTGGTTACAGTTTTTTAATTGATTATTTTTATATTTATGTTATGTGTATGAGTGTTTGGCTTGTATGTATGTAAATGCACCATGTCCACACAATGCCTGTGAAAGCCAGAAGATGGCATTGGATCCCCTAGAACTAGATGGTTGTTGGTCACCATGTGGGTGTGGAAACCAAACCCAGGTCCTCTGCAAGAGCATCCAATGCTCGTAACCATTGAATCATCTCCACAGCTCTATGGTTGCAGTTTTTACTAGTAGTAAATGTTATTATTGAGACAATATACCATGATTAGGTGATGTGAGTGGTAGATATTGCTGGTTGACCAACAAAATATCCATTCTCAACCTCTTTCTTTGCCTGATGCGGCTAGAGAGCATGGAAAAAGCCAAATACTCTTTTTCCTAAACATTCTGACATCTGGGGTAACCAACAGTTCTGGCCAATAAGAAGTACAAAGTATTTTCTGCAGCATTTCTGGTTAAGTTTATGATTCCCTGACTAGAATAAAAAACAAAAAAGCCATCAATGTAGATGTGCTGAAGGTGAGATGATGTGCACAGCACGAACGTCATCTAACAGCCAAGAGGTAAAGACCAAGAGAATCAGAAACACGCTGAACAGCTGAAGCAACCAGCTCAGTTCCCTGTCTCCAGGCTTCTTGTTATATAAGAAATAAACCCCTGTCTGTTCCGCTGTTAGTTACTTGTAGTTAAAAGCGTTCCTGACTGATACAACACATGCTTATCCATGTTATAGTTCTTTGTCCAGCAAGGGTGAAAAAAAAGGAATGGAGAGAGGTAGGTGGTGGGAACTGGGGAGGGTAGGTAGCAGGGCAGATTGCTAATGGTCCATAGCACAGTGGGGTAACTACTGTGGACAGCAAGTAATTAGATATTGCAAAGAGATTTTTAAGTGTTTCCCAACGCAAATATGTTTCTGAAGTGATAAAGCCAACAACCCTGATCTGATCATTACACATTAGATCATGTATTGAAACATCACACTGTGCCCCACAAATATGTAAAATTATTACATGTCAACTAAAATATGTGTGTATATTGATAAAAACTTTTTACAATGTTTTTATTGAATTTTTGTGTATTTTATATAATACATCTTAATCATATTTAGACCCCCTCCCCTATCTGTACCGCCCCCCAATTTCACACATTCTGGCATATATGTTAAAGCCTGTGGAATGGTTTGTGTCCCCAGATGTCCCTCAGTGTGAGTTTATTCCCTGGAGCCTGGTCAGCCTATCTAGTATCACTCCCTTAAAGAAGACCAACTCTCCTTCACCCAGTAGTGATCAACTGCCTATAGTTCCTCAGCTAAGGTTGGAGCCTCCTGGCCATTTCCCCGGTTCTACAATGGGTTTTTGTCTGGTTTGACCTTGCCTGAGTCTTGTGCTAAAAACTTTTAAATATAAATTTCTCTCCTAGTAATATATTCAGCTAAAGAGTGCAGCTCAAAGAATAAGAAAGTTTTTCTTCCAAAGACAGATAAGAAGTTTTTTAAATGATCAAGAAAAATGGGTAAGCTGGGCAAAGTGGCTCAGGCCCTTAATCCCAGCACTTGGGAAGCAGAGGCAGGTATATATCTGTTAAATAGAGACCAGCCTGGTCTACATAGCAAGTTAGAGGTCACAGGGAGACCCTGTCTCAAAGAACCAGGAAGGAAGGAAGGAAGGAAGGAAGGAAGGAAGGAAGGAAGGAAGGAAGGAAGGAAGGAAGGCTATTCCTCCCAAGAGAGGGAGGGAGGGAGGGAGGGAGAGAACAAATATCACCATGTACCATGTATCAATCCCAGCTTCAGAGACTCCCAGCCCATGATGGAATCTCACTCCCTACTCCCTAGTGTGATAATGATGAAAGGCCTGATGGCTGCTAATGATCTGCAGAGTAGGCAGCTTGCTAAAGGCTGGAGTTACCTAGGAGCACAAGCTGGGCTCTAGTCTCTTCCTGCAAAATCTGCTACTATTTATAACTCTAACCGCTGACCTGTGTCTCCAAAGAGCTCTTGGCCTCCTGAATATCTTCCCCTGGATGCTCTAATAGCACTTCAAACTCAGCATGTCCAGACTGAATTAATCACTAATTTCCACAAAGCCATACCTCTGCCTGTGCTCCTGGCTTCCCATAATAGACATCACCATCTACCTTCTTTCCACAGGCAGAAGATGGCGTCATCTTCACATGCCCTCCTCCTCTAAGTTCTAACTCAAAAATAATTTCTTGATGTGACAACCATCTTTTTTAATTTTTAAATTTTTATTTATTATTATTGTGTGGACACACACATGCCAGGATGCACATGTAGAGGTCAGAGGATAACTTTCAGGGGTCAGTTCTCTCTTTCCACCATAGGTACCAGAGATCGAACTCAGGTTGTCAGGCTTGTACAGGAAATGCCTTTACCCACTGAGACATCTCACTGTCACCCCCATCACCATCATTTTTTTTCTCAAAAATAAGTTACAGTTTTTAATAGCTCTCTCTGACACCAGTTTTCTGATCCACTCTAGATAAGGATCCTCCTAAAAGGTAAATTGGATTGTACCCTCTCTTAACAAGCTCCATGGGTTCCATGTATCTACTGAACAAAGCCAGATACCTTCAAAAGGCCTCTGAGTCTCACTCCCAACGACCTCTTCGGGTTCATTCCTAGCCTCTCCCCTTCATAATCTCAACATAGTGATAGAACTTTCCCTTCTTCCCATCTCTTGTCCTTCTCCCCATCACTTCTTATTCTCTGTGATCCTCCCATGGCTGAACTAGTCCAAGAGCTTCCTCCTAAAGGCCTCTTATCTTATTTGCTCAGTCTACACCATACTGACCAACCAAATTAAGTTATTTTAAAAGGCCCCTCTGAAAGTGCTCCATTGGCCTTAACTACAGTTCCCATCTCTCATCCCAGCTTTCATGAGCCTCACCGTTCCTAGTTTCTTCAGACCCCAGCCTGGCCCTTCACTGTTCTCAATGGAGGACACTGTTCACCTGCACTCTAAAAACCAATCGCTTTTAACCACTGAACACCACTAGGCTTTTTCCATTCCACATCTTTCTCATGCAACTCCCTCTACCTGGAAGACTGTCTCACCTCTACCTGTCCAGTTTTTAGTCTTGGCTTTCCCTGCTCTTATTTTCCCAGGCAGCTTTCTATTCAACCTCAAAGCCAGCAATGAGCTCTTGATCCTCTAAAGTCTCACAGCTCTTCATTTAAATTGTACTTTGGGGGTTTGTCCTCACTTGCCTTACCTTGTAATCATGTTGATTCAAAAGCCACCTGTCCCTTTTTTATACTGTTCATCCTTATGTGCAACACTGCACCTTCCACACTGTGGATGCAACATTGTCCAGTTGTTAAATACTCATTAGGCCAAATACACCTTTCCATTCGAGAACACTTACATCCATTACCACAGTTCAACAACCACCTGGGGGAAGCAAAACAGAGATCACCCTGCTAGGATATGGAGCTTGCACAAAACTCCCCTCTCTTTTAGCATTTCTGTGAGGCTCCCCCCACCTCCCACACAGTTGAACCACCCCAACCCCAACCCCTGCTCTGTGCTCAGCTTTTCTCTCATGATTCTAAGTATTTCCTGGGATACTTCTGGTTCCAAAACAACTTAAATCACCCCTACTTCCCACTTTTCCTTCCAAGCACAGACTGTGGTATTTCCAGAACATAGGCTGCTGCCAGAGTCTCTCCCCACCTTCCTTCTATGTCATCTGTCCCTGGGACTTGGGGACAAGCACAGAGCTAATGTTCAGGTGATGTGCTGCCCTCCTGTGATGAAAGGTGTAATCTTCATTACTCCCTGAGACAGAGCATCCTCTGTCTATTGTAAAGCAGCCACATACCTCTGCAGCTGCTTCCCACAACAAAAGAAACCATTATCCTAGCTACTGTGCTCTTCGTCCGACACTCTGCCTTAAATATACTGTTTATTAATAATCCTTCTTTAACACCTGATCAGCTTTGCTATCTGCTCTAGGTTAAAGCCTATTATTCCATTACAGTTTGACATTTGGAATGCAATGAAGCATTCTCGCACAGGTACTGCTAATAGGGAAAATGGCTTGAGTCAGAGCTTTACACACCATGCAGTTTGGAAAATGGGGGGATCAAATTGAAGGCTGCTTCTGTGACAGCTCTAGGGTACCAGATCTAAGATAAGTTGTGTCTGTGGTGATAGGTAGAGACACAGATGTGACCTTTTCTAGCACTTGGGGATATTCACCAAGCAGGATACCTCCTAGGTCATGTGTCTAGAAAGAAGCCAGCAGCCTAAAAGAAATTAGGCAACAGGTCTAAAGACAAGACAGAGGGGCTAAAAAATGTAATTAGACGTGTCTGCTTTTCCTTTTCAACTCTCCAGGGTACAAAACAGTCTGGTGTTGTGGAGAGAGAACACTCAGTGGCCTCTACAGTATTCATGCCCTGGTTCTTGTTCAGGTGAGTTAAGAGTAATCATCAAGACTAGAGTAGTCCCAGAAGTAAAGAATGACATCACCTCAGTGCCGCTGCTGTGTGCCCGCTGCTGTGTGCCCTAGTTTTCCCTCCTGAATCCATCTAGCAGAAATAACCATCTTCATGGTGCTCATTTATTCACTCATCTTTTATTCAGCACATGCTTACTGAATTCAAACAGTATAGATGCTGGCTATATCCCTGTCCTCATGAAACTTACAGCCCTTATCATTTTCCCCATATTCATTTTCATTTTGACTCGAAGTCCTCCATGTAGAAATGCTGTCTTCAATTCTGAGATATAAACAGAATGAAATTTCAGTGGATATGAAACCTTGAGTTTGCAATAAATACACATTCTCCAATTTGTTATGATCAATTTAACTCCAAATACCCATCTTACCAGGCCAAAGGGAAAGTCAGCCAGGCCTCTCTGGCAATGCCTCTCCCTCGAAAAGGTGCAGCAGAATGGAAATGCGTGGAGATGCCTGTGGAGATGCCAGCAAAGCACAGCAGGTACCCTCATGGGCCCATCATAACTTTCAATGCCATCCTCATTGATCAAGCAATTGTGGACTCTTGATATATGGTAGCCCTCTTCCTCCATGCCCTGTGTGGGGTCCAAGAACCTTTGCCAAAGCTGGGACTCCTGGTACTTAGGGTCACTTTTCTAGGCCTGTTCTCTTAGAACTCCTGCCACCTTCTGGCACAGGGCTATGAAACTGAGTATAGGTTCATAACAAAGGTAAATTACCACTATTTCTGAAAATCTTTCTATTTTCTCTCTCTTTCCTTTCAAGGAAAAATGGGGTTTAATTTTTATCAGATTATATATTCCAAGTATTCCAGATATTGACTCCCAGAAATTTTCATTTTCTACAGTGTCGAAAAATTCTGAGTACTTGATTTCAAGGCTCACTAAGGGCCCAAAACATTGCTTGAAAGGAAGAAGAAAACATACAGAATTAACAGTTATTGCAGTCAAATTAATTATCCTGCTCATGCAATGAAGATACTAGAATGTTGGAAAAGGCAGCATCTGTCACCTTGAGCTCCATCTCCAATTCCAGGCCTGTTACAGATGCCAAAGCCAAACCCTGGAAAGCTGATTGCTCATTGCTGCCTCTCCAGTCCATAGAAAATCAGGGCTGTGCAATAATGTGACATGTGGACACTGACCCACATGAGATGGAATCATATCATCTAGCGATGGCTACCTCAACCCTACCCCAGCCATCAATATAACGTCTCACCTGACCCCATCACACCAGAGGCACTACGGCATGGCCACTACCCACCTTTCCTTTCCCTTCTCTTTGCCTTGGTACATGTCGATGCCTGTAGACCACCTGTGACCTTAGTGTCCTGGAAGTAGAATGCATCAGAGGGGATGAACATGACAAGAGAAAAGGCAAATTGCTAATGTGTGACCCAACCCAAGTAATGGCTCATCAAGGAGCTTTGAAAACTAAGGAGACCCATTTAAAAAGGTTTGAACTGGTTGGTTAACAGAATGATGCTGTGACTTTATTTTAAAAAATATGTATGTCTCTGTAGGGTGACTTCTAAAAGAGAAAAAAACATAGTACATGTTTTTTACATTCGAATTAATATGGAAGTATATATCTAAATGTCAAAAATGACAATGACAACTAATATAAACCTAACACTTACAAAATGCTATCTTGTAGGGGCTGGAGCAATGACTCAGCAGTTAAGAGCACTGACTGCTCTTGCAGAGGAGCCGGGTTCAATTCCCAGCACCCACATGGCAGCTACGAACCATCCTTAAGTCCAGTTCCAGGGAAATCCGAAGCCCTCCTCTGACCTCCACAACATTGCACGACACAGGTGCACTCACATACATGCAGGCAATACACTTACATGCATAAAATAAAAACTAAATAAAATATTTTAAAAAACAAAATGCTATCTTGCTATACTAAATCAACGTTTATTTGCTCATCACAACATCCTTCTTATCTGGTAACATATAAGTGCTTTTCAGAAGGAAAAACAAATGAGGTATGAAGTTTGTTTAACTTGACCAAAGTCCTATACTACAATAATCTAAGCTAGCAAGAATAGTCTCTAACAGTTCAGTATATTTGTTTCTAATAGTACCTAGTAGAAATTAAGTAATTAACCAACAATATAAGAAGTTAAATTCATTATAAGAGAGCCAAACAGTAGAAAATTCTATTACAGAAAATAAAGTATCTAGATGACCTAAAAGGTAAAATTGAAAAAAGCCAGCCAGAAGCGGTAATTTTTCTTTCTCTGCTTCTTGGCTCACGATGCGAGCTCTGCCACGCCATTCCACCATGGTGGTCTGAAACCTCTAAGATAGGGAATCAAAGTAGATAATCTCTCCACCTTAAAAAGAAAAAGGGAAAGAAGATGAATATGGGAAATGCTCATCATAAATGTAAACAGAAAGGAGAGAATATAAAAATTTACCTGTTAAATAATAGCAACTATGTGTATGTTTGTACATGAAAGAAAGAAAACGAGATGAAGAGGGAAGGCCAGATCAGAGGAAATGCATTCAATGGTAATATAGGGTCAAAACTTGTCAATTTGTATTCTTCAAATATGTGCAATTTATTTTATGGCAATTATTTCCAGGTATTCAGATCATTATTTTTATTTTGACATTTGGTTTCTTAATTGTCAAAATACTTTAGAAGAATTGCATATATTTCAGGCCATGGAAGAGTCACCGATCATTCTAAACAGGTTTTAAAAAGGGAAATCTAGAAAACAGTGTTGGAAAAGGAAATTCTGGTTCAGTTGATATGGAGTTAGAACCCAGTTGGCTTTTGTCTGTTCATTTTCCAGGTGATTCTAACATACAGTCATGGCTGGGAACTGCTGATGTTAGCGCATCTAGCCCAGTGGCTGGTCAGCTTGCTACGCAGCAGCCATTGCCACTCCCACGGTCATCACTGTTGTTAAGCTCTTCAGCGTTATTGGCATATTTACATTGTCACATCAAGTAAGAAAAGACATTGGCAGGAACAGATGGCTCGAGCAGTGGCAGAATCATTGGAAGCATCAGTGAGCAATCAGGTGTTTGAGCTGAGTGATATTTTCCTGTCACAGCCTCCGTGAGAGGCTTTTATTTCCCTGGGCCTGTGGGATTAGTAATGCAGAGCACTTGCAGACTATTAGTGTATAAAACTACAACACAAAAACTTTTTACTAAAATTAACGATGCCAGGCCAGCCATAAAGAAATTCATCTCCCAAGTGACATGCTCAGGGAAGCCGCACCAACTTCTATAACAGATGTCTAGACAATTTGACTTTGAAATACATACCTCAAACCTGAACAGACTGAAGTTTCCCATCCAGTGCCCAGCCAAAGTTCAAAACAAGAGACCAGGCAGGGATGGAGGATTGAAGGTTATAAATAAACTTATTCATAGGGAAAGCAGAACAAGTAAAGCAAGCTAAAAATTGATTGCCCAGAGAGGATGACTCATCAATGAGACCATAAAAGACCATCTTGCAGTGATCACACAGCAAGACAGTTCATTGTCCTTAAACATTAACTGCCTGTCACACCAGGCCTCCCATCAGCAGACTGCAAAGCCCAGAGCTGGTCTCATTAAACTCTCTGGACATCCCCACCCATCAAAGAAGCAATCTATTTCTCCTCCATCTCTTTGAAGCCCCATGTCGCAGGGAATACATTGAAAATCAGTGCCCTGGGTTGCCAGTGTGTCTGCCAGTTGAAAAGATTTGGCCAGGTCAATCTGGGCTGTCTGATCACTCTCAGATACTGTGTTTCTGATGGGATATTTAAAGGCTAAAGATCCTAGCAGGTGGATGAAGTCAGGCCACGAACAACCTGAGACAGCCTCCAGCCGAGGTGGCAGAAAAGTCACTCTTGTTTTCATCATATTTTTTGAATGGTCAGAGAGAGCAACACAGGCAATCCAGCCAAATCATTTGCAAGTATCTGCTTTCCTGCTGCCTATACCTTCAGCATAGTAGGTGTGTCCTCAGACACTTAGAATTATCACTAGAACCTTGAGATTTTGCCACAATCACAAGTCTTTAAATGCTCCTGAGATACAAGAGTATTACGTGCAAAAATTTCCAGAAGGGAAATCATCAGGGATGCTGTTTACCCAACAAACAGCTCCTCAGCCCAGATGTAAAAAAACAAAAAGAAAAAAGAAAAAAAAATTGCTATGATCACTGGCCTTAGAAAGAAGTTAGGTGGCAATCTTTTCATTGAGGAACTCTGGCCTAGTGAGACAAGACAGGATAGTCTATGAACATAAATGGATGGATTATAAATGGCAAGTGATACAGGTAGTGCCATAAAATGGTTAAACTTATAATAAGGGAAATGACTTCCATTAGGTAGAGTAAAATAGTTGGTCAGAAAGGCTTTGAGCACTTTATACTATCTGAGCTGGACTTTAAAGGATAAAAAGATAAGACATGCATAGATGTTAATACTGCATACCATAAAGAGGACAGGGCCCTTTCACAAGGCCTGTACCAGCACAGACTAGTGACATCTAAGTAGGGGTCAGGAGAATGCATACCACAGGATGTTCAGGGATCACAGATATGCCATCAAATTAGTCTGAAAACCTCCAGAAAGCAGCCAAGTTGGGACAGAGTGTCCAATATATACACAAGGGGAAAAACAAGCACCAGAGTCCAATACACTGAGATGCTCACAAACAAGGACTGGTAAAGAAAAAAAGCATAGTTAGTGAAATACATTGCCGCATATCTGGACAGCAGACCAGATGAGCTCATTTTAAATGATGGTATATGTAGATTTATTGATGTGAAAAATAGTCTTAGGCATATTAAGGGAGATAAAAAGGTCTAATAATATGTGATTAAAAAGATCTTCTATGTATGTAACAAGATGAATCCTACTCCACTAATATGTGTGCATATTAGTTCATAAAAAGTTTCATCTAACCTGGAACCCTCAATCTAGGAGAAAGTTTCATCTCAGTCAGTATCAGAGCTTCTGTTCTATCCCTGCAGTTGAAGAATCCAAAACCTTAGATAGTACCCACAAAGAAACATATGGACTCTCTTCTGGCCATCATCATCTCCATCGAACATGGTCTATGTCCACATGGTTTTGGAAGTATACCTATGCTCAGAATATAACAGAAAAAATAAAATATTTCCCACAAGGTAGGAAATACCTGTCTTTCACGGAAGAAGTCTGGAGGTACCGAACTGGAATCTAATTATCATAGATCTACAACGGGTCTTTTTCTTTCTGCCCCAACACCCTGGAATATTGTTCGCTTTATGGTTCCGGAGAGTTTCTGGACCACCATTGTGCCCTGTATCTTCAGTTGTCAGCTTGACACACCTGGAAAGAAGGAACTTCAGTTGGAGAATTTTCTCTGTGGGATTGGCCTGTGACCATGTCTGTGAGACATTTTCTTGGTCTTGAGTGATGTGAGAGAGCCCAGTCCACTGTGGGCCATGCCGCCCCTGGGCAGTTGGCCCTGGGTTATATAAGAAAGCAGGCTGAGCACAGGCCAGAGGATCAAGCCAGTAAATAGTGTTCCTCCATGGACTCTGCTTCAGCTCCTGCCTCCAGATGCTTGCCCTGAGTTCCTGCCCTGGCTTCCCTCGGTGATGAACTGTGACTGAATAAACCTTTTCATCCCCAAGTTGGTTTTGGTCAGAGTGTTTTATCACAGCAATAGAGGAGCAAATAGAACAACTGCCATTACATTTTTGAGGATCATGAGGATGACAGGCAAAAGACAACAAAAAGTCTTCTTTGAAAATACCATATAAAGTCACCTTCTTTAAAACCATATAATGGGCTGAAGAGATGAATCAGCGGTTAAAAGCGCTGGCTGCTCTTGCAGAGGACCTGGTTTCGATTCCCAGCACCCACATGGCAACTAACAACCATCTGTAACTCCAGTTCCAGAGGAATCTGACACTTTCTTCTGACCCGCGAGGGCATTGCACAACACAGGTAATACACAAGCAATACATTCATATACATAATAAATAAAAATTACAAATGAAATATTTTTTACATTATATATTATATGGCTGCAAGGAAGGCTGGAAAGTAATGTGTTCATGCCAGATGGCATGTGTCCATTTAAAACTGAAATTCTGTTATTAAGAACAAAGAGATTGGATGTAGATTCAAACAAACAGCTCTCTCTACCACTGATGTATAAGAACAGGAATTGTGACACAGCTGTGGGGTTCATCAACATTTGAGAAATAAGCAAAGAACCAGCAACCCAGAGAGGAGACTGAGAACTCATAGAGAGAAAAGATATTCTAGAAAGAAGCCAGTTCTCAAAAGGCAAAGGAAAGATTTAACAGAATGATTAAAAGGTTAGGATAAGGCCAGAAAAATAGTGATTGGAGATAATTCCATTTTCTAAAGATCTCTGGAAAATAAAACTTCAGGGTCTGTTTTTCCTATTATCCTCTGTCCAGGTGCTCAGGATTAATCTAAATGCAATGCCTAGACAGATTCCATTCTACCAATTAGTGTTCCAGATGAGGCCTCCATACCTGCTCATGCTCAAAGACCACAGCTACCCAACTCTAGTGCATTCTTCATGGCTTTGCCTAAATTGTTCATTGAGTTCTCACATTTTCAGGAGTACAAATACACTTAACCTTCTTATGAGAGGTGTCTGGATTGGACAGACAAGAAGAAAAGTCTACACTGCTCATAAAGCAGCAGAATAAGAAAAAATAGTGAACACGTAATACATGTATATTATGTGTCAGGCATTACACAAACTGCTCAATGAATATCAGTTCTGTGTGGGTGTGAACACAGATGTGAATGCACATATGTTTGTGTGTTATTCATCCTCAAAATGTTTTGTTTGTACCATAGATTGGGTACAGCCAACATTTATTTTAATATTTATTAAACAACAAGTATCTGTTTCACATAATCTGGGGACCAGGAAGTCAAAATACAGGTGCCATCAGACTCAAAGTCCAGGGAAGGATCTTCTCTGGCTGACCTGGACCTTACTATGTAGACCAGGCTGGCCTTGAACTCAGTGATCTACCTGCTTCTGCCTCCCTAGTGCTGGGATTAAAGGCCTGCACCACCATGTCTGGCTGCATCTACCTCTTTTTACAAGTGCATTTATTCCATTTTCAGAGCTCTGCTATCATGATTCCACCCGACCCAATTGTCTCCTAAGGTCCCCACTTCTATCTGCTTCACTCGGGATTGGGGCTTCAACTTACGAATTCGCTAAACATACACATATTTATTCCATGGAAGGCAGGTATTCTTATTCTTATTTACAAGGGAAGAGTCAGAGGGTCAGAGAGATCACATGGTCTTCCAAGGAGCAGAGGCCTTCCACTCCATGTCTATTGCTGTTTCTACATACACTTCCACCACCACAGCAACATTGCATTTTAGCAAGTTTCTCGTTATTTTTAGGTACAGCTCCTTTCTCCCATGCTCCAATTTTGTCTGTCACCCTCTGGGCTATGATGAGTTATAAAACTAATTAGTGAGCTAGTGACAATGAGGGTTAACAAAGAGCAGACCTTTATTTTCTTCTTACTGGGAAGCAATTCAGAGGGACTCAGAGGTCAGAGGTTGTCCAAATTCCCTGGATTCCTGAAGGCCTTTTGATTATATTATCTGAATAACAATAATAATGGCTAATATCTATTGAGCACTTATATTTAACTCTTATTAACTCATTTTAGTGACCTTTAGGTAGACATTATTGCCCCTGTTCTACAAATGAAGAAATGAGAAAATGGAGGTATCGGAAGGTTAAGATTACTTTTTCAGAAGTCACTAAATATTGAGTCTTGAATTTGAACTCAAGCAGAATAGCTCTGGAGCCAGCATAGTAACCACTCTAGCTCAATAGTGTGTGTGTATATGTGTGTGTGTGTATGTGTGCACATATGTGCAGATGTACACGTGTGTGGAGGCCGGAGAGCAACGCCAGGCTTCTTCCTCGTTTGCTCTCCTCTGTATTTTCTGAAACAGTGTCTCTCACAGAACCTGGTGCTCACTAATTGAGCTAGGTTGCCTGGTCACTGAGCTCCAGAGATCTACCTGTCTCTCCTTCCCCAGCGCTGAGACCATCCGAACCCAGGTGTTCATGTTTGTACTTTACAGACAGATCCGTCTCCCCAGTCTCCAATAATGTGCTTCAAATGGAACAGGAGGACAGTAGATTGTTTGAAAGGGCATCATGTTTGAACCTATTGCCCTCAATAACCCTCCCTAAGGATCAACAACTGTCCCCAGAGATTCTGCTTCTCTGCAAAGTTTAGGAAACAAAACCTTTTCACTTTCCCAAACACAATACTGACAAAGCCTCCCTAGGCCCTTTGATATCTAGACTCTCAATAATGCAGGGAGCAAAAAGTAATAAAGGTCTGGCAATACTGACAAAGCCTCCCTAGGCCCTTTGATATCTAGACTCTCAATAATGTTACTAAATGCAGGGAGCAAAAAGTAATAAAGGTCTGTCTAATCCACTGGGGTAGGGGAGCAGATGTATTTGAGAGCTCAGAGGCTGGGTGAGGGGAGCAGCTTCAAAATCATTCACCCCAAAAGGACACACCAAATGAGAACGAAGATACCAGAACATCTTCATTCAGTCAATCAGTAACCTCAACTGAAGCCCTAACCCTCCTGCCTGGAGGATGGATATTGGTGTGAGACACATAGAAGAAAATTAGAAGACACACAATGGCCTACTCCCTCCCCAAACTCATGACAGCTATCAGAGCGGTTGACAACAAAGATGTATATGTTCTAGTCCACAAAATACATGAGTTAGTTGAGCAGTACAACATAGACCATTCCAAGGTTGTTAATTTCCTAAAATAAAGCAAAACAAACACATTTTTTAATATCCAAAAGTGAATAAAAGTATTGGGAAATTGCTGACCTGCCCAATCAGCCTTCCTTCTCCGATGTTTTGTGCTGTTCTCTCTGTCTCCTTCAATATACTCCTTAGGCGTCACCTGTGGACACCTGTGCCACCTGTGTTCTCTTCAGGTTCAAACCTTCCAGGGAAGAACCTGAGTGTCCTAAGGTGCGACTACAGACTGGGTGCTTTACATTTTAATAGGACTAGAACTTTTATATGAAAGACATGAATATTAATGGAAGATTTAGTCATTTGTTAAATGAATAGGAAATGCATTTGAGGACAAGGTGTACTAAGTTTTTCTTCAAATGCCTTGCTGCTGTTTAAAAAAGTAAGACAAAAAATTACAATAATATCTTTAAACAAGTAGGAAAAATAGATCAAATGAAATATACAAATAATCAAAAACTAATTCTTCTCCATTGTTTCAATTTCCTTAATATCTGTGAATAATGATGCTAGGCTGGGTAGAGATTACAGCACATTGTTACGGTTCCCAATGCCTAGCATAGTACAAAAACCTGACAAATGTTTATTGAACTGAACCAAAGATAGTAACTGAACAACTTTATTCTACTTCATAATTTTTCTTTTATTTAATAGGTACAGACTGGTTGTGAGTATATTGCCCAGTGTCTTGGACCTGCTCAGTAAGCCTTCTAATACTGAGCTACACACATCTTCAGGCCTTGGGTTTTTGAGATAGGGTCTCAGAATGTAGCTCAGGTTGGCCTTGAACTCAGGATCATTCTGCCTCACCCTCCTGACTGCTGGGATTACCAGCATGTAGACACTTTTTTTTTTTTTCAGAATTTCATATGTTGGTCCTACATTTGTATCACTTACAACCCTCCCTCCTCCCCCTTCAAACTCTTCTGATGCCCCCTTACTCCCTCTCAATTTTATGACCTCTTCTTTCTTTCATATGTAAATATAATATATATTTATCTATATATAAAATCTGCTGAGGCCATTTAATGGCGCTTGTATGTATATGTGTTTAGGGCTGGCCACTTGGGATTGGATAACCTATCAGGGAATTTTCCCTTAGAGAAAACTGATTCTCTCTCCCTCATTGACTGGCTATAGCTTTTCATCAAGAGATGGGACCTTGAGAAATTCCTCTTGTCCCCATTAGCTTGTCAACTGGTGTTCTCATTATGTGTGTCTTGTTTAGGCAACCATATTGTTGAAATTTCATGGGTACAGCTTCCCTGCCATGTCTAGAACAAGCTATCTAACAGCAGGCATCCTAGGCCTCTTGCTCTTAGAATCTTTCTACGCCCTCTTCCACAATGTACGGAGCCTTGGGTGTGGGGGTGCATTGTAGACACAGCGATTGGGGCTGGGCTCCCCATTGTCACTTATTCTCTGCATTTTGGCCAGTTGTGGAACTTGGTAATAGTCTCTAGGAGGAGACCTTTTTTAAAAGAGAAGCCTTTATTTCCATGTGTCTCAAAAACAGAAGGCTGTGTTGGTTGCTTTGCAGGGATTAGTCAAAGAGACCAAATCCCGTGTCCTCATCTGACTCTTTCTTTGCTTCAACCTTGACTGAGGCTGCAGCAGCAGCAGGAGCAGCCATGGTGGCAAGCAGCCAGGATCAGCCAAGAAGGCTTTGACCTTTTCAGCAAGTGGGAAGGTATAATCAGTTCCCACAAAAAAAGTCAGGACATGTGTGTACCCATCGATGATAGAATGTGGCGTTGAGGCAACAGTCAAGGAACCAATCTGCAGACAAACGCTGGCAACATTGCAAACATCCTCCAGGAAGCAAGAATGCAGTTTCCTCTCTGATGTCAATCACTTCCGGGTTGTAGATGCTGCTGCTGTCAAACCTGCTGGACGATCAGCCCGAATGAGAAGGGGGAGACTTCAGCATGTTTGCAGTGTGGCTTTGCTGGCTCCCACTTCCTCAGCTGCACACCACTCAGAATTTCAATGGTGCCACTGGAAATGGTTGTGGTAATGCCTAAAGCCTGGCAGAAAGAGGTCTTCTCGGGACCCAGACCAGTGTTCTGAGCCAGCACAGTGACTTCACCTGGGGCAGTGGCACCTCCACAGGCAGCAGCTGGCACCTTATTGACCAGCAGCATGTCCCTGATCTCAGGGAGGTCCTCCTTAGTGAGCACAGCTCACGTTCCCCCAGACATGAAACAGCAGTTTCTCCAGAGCTGGCTTGTTTTCCAAATGCCCCTAAATAACCTTGGGCATCATGGTGTTCTTGCCCATCAGCACCACAGCCTTTCTCCAGAGGGACATGCAAATCTGCTGCATCTGCTTGGAGCCCACATTGTTTCCTCCCACAATGAAGCATTTTAGATAATCATACAAAAGTTGGATGATCTTAAGGAAGTAGTTGAACTTCAGGTGACTCTGTCTTCCCTAGGCATCATGGGAGCGTGTCAAGGATAACCAGCAGGGTCTAAAGACAATGTCACTCGAATGAGGACGCCTGATGACAGGTAGGAGGAGACTTCTTAATGCAAAACAAAAGGTTCAGAAGAAAAATGCATTACAGAAAGAAAGAGAAATCAAATAATCTAAATAATCCCTAAATTAGACAGTCTCTGAGAAATAGAAAACTGAAATTCTTTTATAGTCCTATTACAGCTTTATTCAAAATTAAAAATAACTATTGTGGAAGAACATTCAGAGTATGATTTAAGTTTGCCTTTCCTAAAGCCTCAGTGCCAAAAAGCAGAAAATGTGTTATATATGGATGGCACTAAGAATAAGTTATATTGAGATATTAATAAAATCTTTTAGATGAAAATATGTAAAGTAAGTGAGGATGAGGAAGAAAATAACAAGAATGCTCTCTATATAACAAAAAGTTCATAGTCAAGGAATTTCCTCACTTTCTTCCAAAGGTAGTAGGTTGAAAATATGCACTTAATTCTCCTCTTCCTTTAGTGTCTCTAAAATTATAATAAAGCATAATTTTATGTTACAAACAAAAACAATGGAAAAAATCTTTTAAATAAATTTGAAGTCAGAAATGCAGAAAAATTTGAATTTATCTGGTTCAGCAGGACGAAAATAACCTGAATCTAAGCAAATAGGGAAAGAACAAAGGAAAAAAACAATTTATATCGCAAACCCCCCAAATGCTCAGAAGATAATAATGCCATGTGCCTTTGGCGATTAAAGTGAAGGAAAGAATAAAAATAGGATGACTGTTGAATTTTGTTTAAGAGAAGATAAAATGACAATAAAGATTTCTCTTCTTCACGCCACACAACTGAGTAATTTCTCTTCCCCATCACTTTTAGAGAACCAAAGTTTTATTCTCTTAACAATGAATAAAACTTTATTTTTGAAGAAAATAAAGGGCCTCTGCACTGGGAGGCACCATGCCCAGTGAATGAAGAAAGAGGGAGCACTGTACTAAAATCAGAGACATTAAGTGAATGCACATATTAAAATGGCAAGACCCTCATACCTCAAGTCCCTCTGCTTACCCTTGGTTCCCAGAATGCTGATGGCCATGCATACACATAAATGTTGCTACACAGAAAGACAGACAGACAGACAGGCACACACGCATGAACACACACACACACACACACACACACACAGAAAATATATGGAAGTATACAGCTAGCTGGTATGCAGAAGCTTTCCAGAGAAATAGTCCAGCCAGATCTCTCTACAATGAAAGCTAGAGCAGACAAGCCCCATTCACTCAAAAACGTTTCTAATCTGTTCTTGTGTCTCTTACTTAAACATGGACAGCCAAGAATCACTGGACATCTGGTCTGCCAGCACTCCACCAACTGAGTCCTCCTGTGACAGCATGACCCCTGCAACCCCAACTCTAGGTAGGCACTTCCAGAGCCAGTCCCATCGCCCACTAACCCTCCACCAATTGAGTAGCGCTTGGGACCCTGAACCCAGGTAGGCACTCCCAAAGCCCATCTCCCTGCCCACCAACACCCCCATACCATGTCTCCCGGGGACCCCGTGACTCCACCAACTGAGTCCTCCTGTGACAGCATGACCCCTGCAACCCCAACTCTAGGTAGGCACTTCCAGAGCCAGTCCCATCGCCCACTAACCCTCCACCAATTGAGTAGCGCTTGGGACCCTGAACCCAGGTAGGCACTCCCAAAGCCCATCTCCCTGCCCACCAACACCCCCATACCATGTCTCCCGGGGACCCCGTGACATCTTGTAACAGCAGTCCCAGGTAGGAACACCCCCAGCCAGGCCTCCACCCCACCCACCTCCCACTT
>NW_008359442.1:3923111-3928341 GCF_000622305.1 Nannospalax galili | reverse complement strand
AGAGCACTGACTGCTCTTGCAGAGGACCCAGGTTCGATTCCTAGCACCCACCTGGCGGCTATGAACCATCCTTAACTCCAGTTTCAGAGGATTCCAAAGCCCTCTTCTGACCTCCGCGTCAGTGCATGATATGGGTGCACTCACATACATGCAGGCAATACACTCATACACATAAAAAAAAAATAAAAATTTTTAATGCAGGAACTCTGGGACACTATAAAAGACTAAACCTCCAAATCTTAAGTATAGAAGGAGAAGAAACCCAGAACAAAGGCACAGAAAACCATAAAAGAAATTTCTCAAATCTAAAGAACGAGTTACCTATCAAGGTGCAAGAGGCATACAGAACACCAAGTAGACATTACCAGGAAAGAAAATCTCCATATCGCTTAATAATCAAAACACTAATTGTATAAAACAAAGGAGATTGAAAACTATAAGAAAGACCAAATCACACGTAAAAGTAGGCCCATCAGACTAACATCTGACTTTTCAATGGAGACTTTGAAAGCAAGGAGAGCCTAGACAGATCTTCTACAAGTTCTTAAAGACCACAGATGCCAGCCCAGGTTATTGTACCCAGCAAAACTAGAAGTCATAATTGAAGGAGAAAGAAAACTTCATACGATAAAAACAGATTTATGAAATTTATGACCACTAAGGCAGCTCTACAGGGGATAATGGAAGGAAGAGTTCATTCTGAAGAGAAGGTTAAACACACCCAAGAGAGCACATGGAATGAATAATTCCAGAAGTTAAACAAAATAAGAATAAAAAAACAGCACTACAACAATAAAATGGCAGGTATTAATACACATTTTCAGCAATAACTCTGAATATTAATGGCCCTAATTTCTCAATAAAGAGAAGTAAACTAACACATTGAATTAGAAAACAGGATCAATATTTTTGTTGCCTCTAAGAAAATGATAGCTGCCTGGCATGGTGTTGCACACCTTTGATCCCAGCACTCAGGAGGCAGAGACAGGCAGATCATATCTCTGTGAGTTCAAGGCCAGCCTGGTCTACATAGTGAGTTCCAGGCCAGCTGCTATGGCTATAGGGAGACCCTGTCTCAAAAAGCAAAACAACTAAAAAGAAATTAAACAACAAAAATTTTTATATATGAGAAAGAAAGAAAGAAAGAAAGAAAGAAAGAAAGAAAGAAAGAAAGAAAGAAAGAAAGAAAGAAAGAAAGAAAGAAGAAAGAAAGAGAGAAAGTGATAGATACTACCTTAAGGTAAAAGGATAGAAAAAGGTATCCCCAGCAAATGGAACTAAGAAACAAACAGGTACAGCTATCCTAATATCTGACAAAATAGACTCCAAACCAAAATTAGATGAGTAACACACTTAATATTCATTAAAGGAGAAATCCACCAAGAGAATTCTAAACCTGTATACACCAAACAAAGGGGCACACAATTTCACAAAAGAAATAGTATCAGGTATAAAACCACAGATTGACCCCACACACAGGGATAGTAGGTGGGTGACTTCAGTACTCCACTCTCAACAATAGATCATCCAGACAAAAACTAAACATGGAAACATTGAAGTTAAATGACATTATAAATTAAATAGATCTAACAAACATCTAGAGAACATTCCACTGTAGAAATGACTTTTATAAAATGGACAAAATCTAGACTGATGACTTTTAATGAGCCTTGTAACCAAAAAGCTACAGCCAACAAATTAACTGAGCCATGTGCTCTTGTAACCTGGGTGCCTGACCTTGTTCTCTCGGAGCCTCTATTTCTTACTCCACCCAACATAGTGAATGAATTTGGGTATGCTTGAGAATGAACAAATCAAAGTGCTGAAGACAGCACATCTTCATTGCAAACAATGAAGACTGAGATGAATACTTGACATTGTGTGTATGAGATGCTTTTGGCCTAGGGATGAAAGGCCAAGGTTGTCTGATGAGAGAAGAGTGGATCCAAGCTTGTAGTTTCCAAAATTAATGCATGAGAAATGGTTTTGAATAAAAGTATGGGTGAAGCTTGACTCGATAGCACAGTTCAGGGAGACAGCTGGAGGAAAGGGTGCCCTCCAAGTTTGGACCCACTCTTAAAAACTAAAGTTAAGAGTCAGTCTATTTATTCAAGTATAGCTGTAATGTGGCATAGTAACAGCATATTCCACCAAAACACTAAAGAATGCACTTTCTTCTTAGCAGACCATGGAAAATTATTCAATAATAACCACATATTAGGACACAAAACAAGTCTCAACAAATATAGGAAAATTGAAATAACATCCTACATTCTATCTGACCTTGATGGAATAAAGCTGAACAGCAACAGCAACAGAAATTACAGACAGTACACAAACTCATTGAACCTAAGTAACACAACTGAATGAAAGTTAAGAGAGAAATCAAGAAGTAAAATTTAAAATCCTTAGAACTAAATGAAAGTAAAAACACAACATACCAAAATCTGAGGCATAATTAAGGCAGTCCTAAAAGAAAAGTTTATAGCACTAAACACCTAAATCAAGAAAATTAGAGAGGACCTGCTTCACTAGTTCCCATTAGGAATAGGCCCCTTCTCACTGCCAGAGAGCTCCTGACTAGTCTGGTGCCTTAGTCAGGTCATACACACTCAATCACCATCTTCCTGCTTTGGGAACATGCCTGTTTGCACTGTTGCAAGACTCACACTCTTCTTATCTAGTTAGAACCTGCCCACTTTGTCACCATATTTCTGATTCAGCACTAAGCCCATTCACTCTGCTGAAGAGCTCCTCCTGATTACCCTGCCTGGAACCATCCCATCTCTCCAACAAAAAATAAAAAATGAGAATCTGAAGCACAGACCAACTATTCATAACTGATCAGAAAGCAACCAAGCTACAACAAGAAAAAAAAAAAGAGCTCAGGAAAGGTGGGGTAGAATTTCATATCAGACACATAACCAACAAAAGAGGTCCATATGCTCAAGTCACAACACAAAAACACAAATAATATGAAAAACCAAGATGATATGTTGTCATCAAATGCTACCAGTCATAGAGAAGTGTTATTCAGTGAGAACTACCCAAAGAAACTCCAGGTTGTAGAACTTAAAAGAACAATAATACAGTGGTTTTAAAGACCATACAAACAAAGAACTCAAATAAGCTGGTGAAAAACTCCTGACTGAAGTTAGAAAACAAAAATGTATGGATGAATCAAGGACAAAGACAATTCAATATCTGAAAAGTGAATTCACCAAAGAGATAAAAATACTGAAGAAAACTCAAGCTGAAATGAGGATTGAATTTAAAAGTTGAACAAGCCAATTTAGAATGACAGGAGAAAGCCTCAAAGTAGAATGAATGAAATGGAAAACAGAATATCAAGACTGTATGACAGAGTTGAAGAATTGAACCACTCAAGCAAAGAATAAGAAAAAATTTTAAAACACAGGAATGGAATGTGCAAGAAATGTGAAATTAAGAAAGAAATAAAAGTATTTCTGAAATTTTTAAAAAAAAGGAGTGTCTCACCTCCCTCTACTTCCCTGGGCCTACAAGACCCACAGGCCTCTCTGACCTACAGGCCTCTCTCTCCCGGGTAAGTAGATCACGCCCTCCTTGCCTTGATGGCCCCAGCCTCACTCACCTTCCCATCTCACCCTCTGGTCTCTCCTCTTAGCCTGGGTCCTGTCCCATACTTTGTCTGGGTGTCCCAGACACCTGGAGAACCAGCACTGCTTCCTGGTCCTTTGCATCCAGACCAACTTAGTTCCTTCTCGGGTCCCCAGGAGCACTGCTTCTAGGCTTTGCCCCACCCTGACCTCCTTCTACATCCCTGGGCCTGCAAGACCCACCAGCATCTTTCCTGGATGCCAGGGCTGACCTTTCCTCTTCCTGATCCTTTGCATCCAGACAAACCCAGCTACTCAGTGCAGTCCCCAGAAGCCCTTGGGGCTGCTTCCCACACCCATCTGCCTTTGCATCTCTGCATGGCATGGCCACCAGCTGCCCTAGACCAGCATCTTTCCTGGGCCCAGCTCCCAGGCCAGTCCAATCACCCAATTCCTAAGGCCAAAATCTTTCCTGGAGGGATCCAGACCTTAGGAGAAAGCCTGAGAGCATCTGATCCTCATCTGACTTGGGCATCTGTGAGAACTCCTGAAGACAAAAGCAATCTGGCCACTCCAATATAAAATCAAAAGAGAGAACTGGGACCTTAACTGAACCAGCTTTTCATGCCCAAAAAGTGAACCATAAAGACACATAAAGTTCACAAAAAGAAGCAGACCTATACTTGAAGGCTTGAGTCTCACACAAGAATCAGAAACTACAAAAGAAATTCACATGTGAAAATCACAGAGAAAAAATAATAACCAAAAAAAACCAAAATAACATATCCCCACCAAATACCAATAGTCCTCTAGAAGAGTACAGTGAGAACCCCCTAGAGATAATTCAGGACAGGGAACTCAAAAGAACAATTATAAACATGATTAAAGAATTCAGTGAATTTAAAGAACACACAAAGAAATCAAAGAACTGAAGGAAGATCGGGATAAATTTCTGAATGAATTCAGAAAAGAGTTAGAAATATTGAAGAATACTCATGCTGAAATGAAGAGGAAGTGAGACACTCAGTAAGCCAATTAGAAACAACAGGAGAAACCTCACCAGTAGGATGAATGAAATGGAAAACAGAGTATCAAGACTAGAAGATAAAGTGGGCAAACTAGACCACTCAAGCTAAGATTATGAAAATTTTAAGAAATCACAAGAATGGAATATGCAGGAATTGTGTGACACCATAAAAAGACAAAACTTACAAATCATAGGCATATAGGAAGGAGAAGAATCCCAAGATAATGGCATGGATCAGATAGATCTTCAACAGAATTGTGGAAGAAAATTTACCAAAATTAAAGAAAGACATGCCCACACAAATACAAGAAGCATAGAACCACCAAACAGACAGGACCAGAAAAGAAACTCTCCATGGCACATTATAATAAAAACACTAAATGTACAAAACCAAGAGACAATACTGAAAGCTGCAAAAGAGAAACAATGGGACACATATAAAAGTAAACCCATCAGGATTACGGCTGACTTTGCAGTGCAAGCTATGAAAGCCAGAAGAGGCTGGACCAAAGTGTTCTCATTTCTAAATGACCACAGATGACAACCCAGATTACTTTACCCAGCCAAAATGTCTATTATAGTTGAAGGGGAAAGAAAAATCTTCCATAACATAAATAGGCTAAAA
>NW_008359442.1:3922393-3922614 GCF_000622305.1 Nannospalax galili | reverse complement strand
AAACTAACCAGAAGAGAGAAAGAGGGACACTTCATTTTGATCAAAGGAACAATGAATCAAGAAGGTATTACAATCATGAACATATATTCCCCAAACTCTGGTGCACCCAACTTCATAAAAACAAGACTACAGGACTTTAAGACCCAGATTAATCCCAAATCATTAACAGTAGAGGATTTCAATACCCCACTGTCTCTACTAGATAGGTTAACAGGACAGAG
>NW_008359442.1:3922014-3922361 GCF_000622305.1 Nannospalax galili | reverse complement strand
AAGTATCCCTAATCATCACATGAACACATGGAGATTAAATAACATACTCCTGAATGATGAATGGGTCAAAAGAGAGATTAGGAAAGAAATAAAAATATTACTGGAACTAAATGCAAAGGACAACACAACACAACAAAACCTCTGGGACACACTGAAAGTGGTCCTTAGAGGGAAGTTTCTAGCTTTAAGTGCTTACATCAAAAAATTGGAAAGAACACAAATAAATGACTTAACATTGCAACTCAACACACTTGAAAAGTAATAGCAAACGAAACCCAAACCCAGCAGACAAGAAGAAATAACAAAAATCAGGGCAGAAATTAATGAAATTGAAACAAAGAAAACAA
>NW_008359442.1:3918750-3921923 GCF_000622305.1 Nannospalax galili | reverse complement strand
ACCTCCAAATCAACAAAATCAGAGATGAAAGGGGAAACATCACAACAGACACCAGAAAGATACAGAACATTATAAGGGATTACTTTAAAAACCTATATGCTACTAAATTTGAAAATCTAATAGAAATGGACAGATATCTAAAGGCATGGGAACCACCAAAACTAAATCAAGAAGAGACTGACATCTTAAACAGACACATAACACAAAAAGAAATTGAAACAGTACTACAAAACCTCCCGACTTAAGAAAGCCCAGAACCAGATGGATTTACAGCAGAATTCTATCAGACATTTAAAGAAGATCTACATCCAATACTACTTAATTTATTCAAAAAGATAGAACTAGAAGGAGAACTTCAAAATTCCTTCTATGAAGCCAGCATCACTCTAATACCAAAGCCAGGTAAAGATACAACCAAAAAAGGAAACTATAGACCCATATCCTTAATGAACATAGATGCAAAAATTCTCAACAAGATACTTGCAAACTGCATACAGACACATCAAAAAGATCATCCACCATGATCAAGTCAGCTTTATCCCAGAGATGCAGGGATGGTTCAATATACATAAGTCAACAAATGTCATAAATCATATAAATGGGCTCAAAGACAAGAACCACATGGTCATCTCAGTAAATGCAGAGAAGGCCTTTGACAAAATTCAACATGCATTTATGTTCAAAGTCCTGGAGAAATTACACTGGAGGGAACATACCTCAACATAATTAAAGCCATATATAACAAACCCACAGCCAACATCATTCTGAATGGAGAAAAACTGGAAGCATTCCCATTGAAATCAGGAACCAGACAAGGCTGTCCACTATCCCCACTTCTCTTTAACATAGTGCTTGAAACTCTTGCAAGAGCAATAAGACAAGAGCAGTTAAAGGAGTAATAACTGGAAAAGAAGATATCAAATTATCCCTTTTGCAGATGATATGATATTATATCTAAGAGACACCAAAAATTCTACCAGAAACCTCCTAGAAATTATTAATGCGTTCAGTAAAGTGGTAGGTTACAATATTAACCTACAAAAGTCTGTAGTCTTTCTGTATACCAATAACAAGCAATCAGAAAAAGAGCACATGGAAACACCCCTTCACAATAGCTGCAAAAAAAATAAAATATCTCGGAATAAACCTGACCAAAGACATTAAAAAGCTCTACAATGGAAATTTTAAATCTTTAAAGAGATTGAGGAAAACATCAGAAGATGGAAGGACCTCCCATGCTCATGGATTGGAAGAATTAATATTGTGAAAATGACCATCCTACCAAAAGTCATTTATAAATTCAATGAAATACCAATCAAAATCTCCATGACATTTTTCACAGAATTGGAAAAAATTATCCTAAGATTCATATGGAAGCACAAAAGACCTCGGATAGCAAAAACAACCCTGAGCACTAAGAGCAATGCCAGGGGGATTACTATACCAGATTTTAAGTGGTATTACAGAGCTATAGTCATACAAACAACATGGTATTGGCAGAAAAATAGACCCATACATCAATGGAACAGAATTGAAGACCCAAATATGAGTAAATGCAATTTCAGCCACCTGATATTTGACAAAAGAAATTCACTGGAGGAAAGAGGCATGTTCTTCAAATGGTGTTAGCAAAACTGGATCTCCACCTGTAGAAGAATGAAACTAAAACCCTATCTTTCACCTTGCACAAAAGTCAATTCCAAATGGATCAAAGACCTCAATGTAAAGCCTGAAATGCTGAAAATGTTAGAAGAAAACATTGGCAATAACCTACAAGGTATATGAAAAAAAAATTTCTAAACCGGACATCAATTGCTCCGGAAACAAGGGCAAATATTTACAAATGGGACCTCATTAAACTAAAAAGCTTCTGTACATCAAAGGACACAAACAGGGAAGCAAACAGAAAACCCACAGAATGGGAGACAGTCTTCACCAGCGACACATCTGACAGAGGTTTAATATCCAGAATATGTAACGAACTCAAAAAACAGAGAATCAAGACAAGAAGTAACCCAGTTAAAAGATGGGCTAAGGAGCTGAACAGAGAGTTCTCAAAAGAAGTAAACATGGCTATGAAGCATCTTACAAGACATTCAATATCACCAGTAATTAGGGAAATGCAAATTAAAACCACTTTAAGATTTCATCTTACCCCAGTCAGACTGGCAAAGATCAAGAGAATAAATGATACCAAATGTTGGAGAGGATGTGGGGAAAGGGGAACACTCATCCACTGATGGTGGGGCTGCAATCTTGTTCAACCCCTATGGAAAACAGTGTAGAGAACTCTTAAGAAACTACAAATGAACCTACCATTTGACCCAGTTATACCACTCCTTGGCATATACTCAAAGAGCTTATCCTATTACAGAGACACTTGTACATCCATGTTTGTTGCTGCTCTTTTCACAATAGCTAAGAGATGGAAGCAACCTAAGTGTCCCTCAATTGATGAGTGGATAATGAAAATGTGGTTCATTTATACGATGGAATTTTACTCAGCAGTAAAGAAAGATGAAATCAGAAATTTGCAGGTAAATGGATGGAACAAAAGACTATTATACTAAGTGAAGTAGTTAGTATAAAAAAAGAAAAAAAATTGACATATGTTCTCCCTCATATGTGGGTCCTAGAACCACACCCTGGTAAGTGACTATGTATCCAGACATAACTACAGGAGGAAATAGGCCTTAATAAGCGAGATATGGATAAAAATTAGGTTAGTTTAAGGGAGGGGGAAGGAAGGGTCTACAAGGAACTTGGGGATAAAGGGAAAGAAGGCGCTCAAGACCGGTAGGACCATAGAAGGGTATTGTTCAGAGAGAAAGGGGGGAAATGGGAGCACCTTAAGTGGGAAAACCATGATGGTGGGGTGAGACAATGCAAGAGATAAACAATGCCTAGCTAGTTTTGAAAACCAGAGGGAACCATATTACTCCCACAACCTACTGACAAATTATACATAGCAGATCAAGAAGTTTATGTCTAGGTAAGGTTTATCTGAGAACAATTGGCCTTTGCCCAAGATTTATCATTCTAAATGGAGAAAAAATGGAAGCATTCCCATTGAAATCAGGAACCAGACAAGGCTGTCCACTGTCTCCACTCCTTTTTAACATAGTGCTTGAAACTCTTGCAAGAGCAGTAAGAGAAGAGAAGTAAATTAAAGG
>NW_008359442.1:3917142-3918305 GCF_000622305.1 Nannospalax galili | reverse complement strand
TAATATTGTGAAAATGACCATCTTACCAAAAGCCATTTATAGATTCAATGCAATGCCAATCAAAATCCCATGACATTCTTCTCACAACTGGAAAAAAATCCTAAGGTCCTTTGGAAGCACAAAAGACCTTGGATAGTCAAAGCAACCCTGAGCACTAAGAGCAATGCTGGAAGGATTATTCGACCAGAATTCAAGCTGTATTACAGAGCTATAGTCATAAAAACAACATGGTACTGGAACAAAAATAGATGCATAGATCAATGGAACAAAATTGAAGACCCAAATATGAGTAAATGCAATTTCAGCCACCTTATATTTGACAAAGAGGCCAAAAATATTCACTGGAGGAAAGACAGCATGTTCAGCAAATGGTGCTGGCAAAACTGGATCTCTACCTCTAGAAGGACGAAAGTAAACCCCTGTCTTTCACCTTGCACAAAACTTAATTCCAAAAGGATCAAAGACCTCAATGTAAAGCCTGAAACTCTGAAACTGTTAGAAGAAAACATTGGCAATAACCAAAAGACATAGGTGGTAGGAAAGGATTTTCTAAACCAGACATCAATTGCTCAGGAAACAAGGGCAAGAATCAACAAATGGGACCTCATTAAATTAAAAAGCTTCTATACATCAAAAGAAGCAACCAAGGATGTGAAGAGAAAATCCACAGAGTGGAAAAAAATCTTTATCAGCAACCCATATGACAGAGGTTTAATATCCAGAATAGATAACAAACTCAAAAAACAAAGAATCAAGAAAGGAAGTAACTCAATTAAAAGATGAGCTAAAGAGATGAACAGAGAGTTCTCAAAAGAAGATATAAAGATGGCTAGGAAGCATCTTAAAAGGTGTTCAACTTCATTAGTAATTAGGGAAATGAAAATTAAAACCACTTTAAGATTTCATCTTACCCCAGTCAGACTGGCTAAGATCAAGAGAACAAATGATACCAAATGTTGGAGAGGATATGGGAAAAGGGGAATGCTCATCCACTGCTGGTGGGACTGCAAACCTGTTCAACCCCTATGGAAAGCAGTGTGGAGAACTCTTAAAAAAGTATAAATGAACCTATCATTTGACCCAGTTAAACCACTCCTTGGCATATACCCAAAGAACTCATCCTATTGCAGAGACACTTGTACATCCATGTTTGTTGCTGCTCT
>NW_008359442.1:3898641-3917068 GCF_000622305.1 Nannospalax galili | reverse complement strand
ATGTGGTATATTTATACAATGGAGTTCTATTCAGCAGTAAAGAAAGATGAAATAATGAAATTTGCAGGTAAATGGATGGCTCTAGAAACTTTTATACTAAGTGAAGTAACACAGACTCAGAAAAACAAATAATGTATGTTCTCCCTCATATGTGGATCCTAGCACCAAATTCATATAAGTCACTATGTATCCAGACATAACTACAGAAACCAGGATAATGAAAAGGAACCAGGGAGGCAAAGGAAAAGAAAGAACCCAAAAGAGAAGAACAGTAGGAAACAGGTGTTAATAAGTGATGTATGGATAAAAATGGGGTTATTTTATTTATTATTTTCATTTTATGTGTATGTGTGTATTGCCTGCATGTAGGTAAGTGCACCCGGTCGTACAATGCATGTGGGTAACAGAAGAGGCTGTCGGCTCCCCTGGAACTGGAGTAACGGACAGTTGTTAGCTGCCTTGTGGGTGCTGGGATTCAAACCCTGGTCTTCTGCAAGAACAGTCAATGTTCTTAACCACTGCACTATCTCTCCAGCCCCCCACTGAAAAAATGGGGTTAGTTTAATGCGAGGGTGGAGGGAGGGTTATACAAGGAACCTTGGCGATAAAGGGAAAAAAGGAGCTCAAGAGAGGTGGGACCATAGAAGAAGGGTATTATTAAGGGAGAAAGGGGGAAAATGGGGGTGCTTTAAATGGGGAAACCATGGTGGAAGGGTTAGACAATGCAAGAGATAAATAATGCCTAACTAGTTTTTAAAAAAAAAAACCAGAGGGAACCATATAAGTCCAAAACCTACTGACAAATTATACACACGAATAGCTCAAGGAACATAACACATGTCTAGGCAAGGTTTATCTAAAACCTTTGGTCTTTGCCCAAGCTTTATCTGCATAGCACATGGCAATTAAAAGTACCAGATTGGTGGAACCAAATTTCTTGGATGTTTAACAGCCATACTTTGCAGCCTATACTCATTTGGTCAGAGACTTAAAGGACAGTTTTTGCTCCATCATTATTACAGCTGTCATTTTGATCAAACTATAAAATCCAGAAGAACCTGGAGCAAAGTACTCCAAGGACTAAATGACCAGAGATGCCAACCCAGAATACTTTACCTAGCAAAACTATCTATTATAGTCAGAGGATAAATAAAAATCTTTCATGATGCAAATAGGTTGATATGGTTTCGTGTCCACAAAACCAGCCCTAAAGAGAATACTTGAAGCAATACAAAGACTGACTAAGGAATGATCACACCCAAGAGACTACAGGAAAAACACAAATGACGGTATAATTACAAAAGCACAAAATAGTACTAAAAACACAAACAGAAAATAAAATGGCTGTAACCAATGCACATCTCTCAATAATAATTTTCAATATCAATGGCCTCAGCTCCCCAGTCAAAAGGCACAAGCTAGTTAAATAGATCAAGAAACAAAATATTTTTGTTATCTCCAAGAAACTCATCTTACCTTCAAGGATAAGCGCAACTGACTAACATGCAGAGAACAGAGTGGTTATCCCTGAATAGGACACCTATATCAAACTTCTGCCTCACAAGGCTCAAGGATCATTATTGTATAACAAGGGGTAGAAAGACTGTAGGAGCCACAGGTAGTGGATGGCCACAAAGAAACAGTTTTTCAGACACCTGGCAGTTACTGATATGTACTCACAGCAACAATGACAGTATGCACAAGTACCATGCAAGCTCAAACCAGAAAAGTCCAAGCATAGATGTGAGGAGGTGGGTAAGAAGCTACAACCCCACCTAAGGAAATTGTGTCAACAGATGACCTCTTAGAAGGTCAGAGACAGTCTCTTTCAAGCATAAGACTTTGGTACGTTAACCAGGCTCCAGTGGATGGACCCACACTGAAGGACATTTGGGGACACAAATTAGACTCTTTAGGCCTTATTTTATTTATATAATATATGACCTAGATAGAAAGAGCGAGTACATTAAATTGGGCAGGGAGGCAATAGGGGCAGTGTGGATGGGGAGGAGATCCAAACATCATCAAATTATATGAAAATCACAAAAAAATTGGGTGACAAGCAATAAGGGAAGGTGCTGATCAGAGAGGAGAGCTAAATACCATCAAATTGTATTGTATGAAAATCACAAAAATTCAACTTATGGAGTACTTTAAAAAATAAAAAACAAAAACAAAATCACAGTGTCAGACAAGAGAAACCTCTCTTCAAGTTGTTGGTCAGGTAGTTCAAAAAACTCAAAAACTAATACAGGTTATTGCCACAGCCCTTGATTGCCTCCCAGAACTTGAAGGTAAGACCTTATTGCTGAAGACAGAACATACTTTGAACACAGGACTTGGAGCAATCGGACTGGAACTGACTTCAAAGCCTCCTTGAAGTTTAGCTCCCATAGTATCAAAAGATATTATGCAAACGTCCAATGGAGAAAACCAATCAATGATTCCATTCAGCTGTAAAGTCAATGAACCACAACAATGACAAGCCCAACAAATTGTCTCCACTGGTGCAGTAGTGGCACTTTTTTTCTTGAGGGTAATCAATGGCTGTCTAATTGAACTTAAAGCCCGCTCAGTGATTCCCCTCCCAAGGGAACTCATGTGCAGTACTGTAAACATAGACAAATACATGGCTTGAGATAGTGTGGAATTTTCTACATTCCAGATGTCTATGGTTGATTGCTGATTCTTGGCACTCAGCTCATTTTTAAATTTGAGATGCTATAGGAGGTTGAAAACTTTGCAGAAGAAATTACTGGTTAAATTCATTATTTCTAATATATGTCAGGGGACTATGGAGGGTATAGATAGGGAAAGGGGTCTAAATATGATTAAGATATACTGTATGCACAAAAAATTAAAATATATATTGTTTTGAAAATAAATCTCACAATGGTTGAGCAGGACCTTTGACTTGTCCTCACATGGATGGAGCTGGTGGAAGAAAGGAGCCAGGGGCTCCTCCCAACCTCATGGGACCCCTGAGGAACGGATCCTCTGATGACCTCAAGAGTAGAAGCGGATCAGTTTGTCTGGTCCAATTGTATGTCCTTGAACACCCAAAGGGGAAGTATAACCAAAGATTAAAGGGGCCAACATAATATCATAAGAGCATGCATATACATAACTAAAAGTTGCTCGACAAGCAACAAGGCCAGACAGGCGATGTAATCCCAACACCAAGGACTTGGCAGATTCAAGTGAGTCCCTGGAGTTCTCTCTGGCCTACTTGGTGAGCTCCAGACCAATGAGAGAGCCTGTCTCAAATATTGCACTCAATAGGAGGGAGTTCATGTCTGATACTATAAACCTAGTGAAATACCCATGTCTTAAGAGGTCACAGAGCCTAGAGGAGAACCTACTGCCATTTCCCTAAACTAATACAATTCCTAACTGTATTCTAAATATTTTTCCTTATAACCACAGATGATTGTAGCTCCTACACTCATCAAAGAAGCTTCTTAGCCAAATGTGGTAGCTCTCGTGAGGCAGAGGCAGGTGGATCTCTGTAGTTCCAAGCCAGCCAAGAAAGAGACTATGACAGAGACACAGAGACTAAGTGACCATGGGGTCCCCAACCCCAGTTGATACATATAAAATGCAACCTTTACACCTAAGGTTCAGGGAATATCAGGGAATTGGGGACAGAGGACAAGGATACCTGCTGCTAAACAGTGTCTTCCAGATAAGAAAAGGAAGCCTCACCCATGAAATCACAACAGTAAGTCTGCCTGAACAAGGCCTGCATAATGACACCAGTTGACATGCCAATGTGGATGAAGAGATTTCACAAGCTCTTCTAGATGAAGAGCTACAGGCAATTAATGATTGTTGAGGGGCTGGAGAGATGGCTCAACAGTTATGAGTGCTGGCTGCTCTTACAGAGGACCCAGGTTCGATTCCCAGCACCCACGTGGTGGTTAATTACCATTTTTAACTCCAGTTCCAGGGGTCCAATGCCTTCTTTTGGCCCAAATGGGCATTACATATGTGCAGACAAACTATTCATAGACAAAAATTAAAAAAATAATAATAAAATAAATCTCTGTCTTACACAGAAAAAAAGCCAATAGCTAACATCTAAAATTAAAAATTCAAGAAGTATCAATACAAGTATTTTATTTAGAAATGAAAAGCTGAAAACCATTGCTACCCAGGAATCCAAAAGGCCAGGATGTGGAGATGATGGGCCGACTGTTTATCATGCCTTATAAAATTTTAACTTTTCTCTCTCTCCTCTCTCTCTCTCTCTCTCTCTCTCTCTCTCTCTCTCTCTCTCTCATTATTAGAGACAAAGTCTCACTGTGTAACCCTACCTGACCTATAAGTCACTATATAGATTAGACTGGACTCAAACTTGTGATTATCCTCTTCTGCCTCCCAAGTGCTAGGATTACAAGATATATGCTGTCACACCCAGCATTTATTCTTCCATAAATAATTTGAAACTTCATTAAAAATGGTTCTCAAGTCAAAAATTTTAAGATTTAAAATGTTGTTGCCTGATACAAATAGCAGTTTAAATGAATTAGGTAATTTAATTCAAAACAACCCTAGGAGTTTGCTATTTTTGTTCTTTACATTTTGTGTTCATTGGGTTCTTTTGGTTTCTTTTTTGTTTTTTGTTTTTTGTTTTGTTTTGTTTTGTTTTTATAACCATCTCCTCAGAAATTGAGCCTCAGAAAAGTTAACTGCTAATTCACCTAGTTTATTAGGGCTCTCTGGAGGAGCAGAACTGACAGAATGTATATTTATTGAAAGAATTTATTGATCCCCTTACTTCAAAATTGTAACAATAGCTGAATCACACCTCAGAGGCCAAGAACCTGACAGCAGCTCAGTCCTCGAAGCTGGCTATGCCCAGGAGTGGCCATAGCCCCACAGCAGCTGCCTAGCACTGGGAAGGCTTAGACCCAGGCAGTTGCTCAATCCATGGGGCTGGGTGCCTGAGCAGTCCCAATCTGGCATCGAAACCCAGAGGATTCCAAAACAAGAGCTGCTGGTCCTCAGTGACAGAAGCCTGGAAACGCTGGCTCAGATGTCAGCAAAAGAATCAGCAGCAGCAACAGGCTAAATAAACTCCCTGGTAAGAGGGAAGGCCAAACAAGAGAAAGGTGAATGATCTTCCTTCTGCCTTATGCTTCTTTATCTGGGCTGATACTTACCAGAAGATGCTGCCCACATTTGGGATGGGTCTTAATATCAATGAAGGCAATAAGGACAATTCTCCCATTGAGGCTCCCTACCCAGGTGATTCTAACTTTGGAAAGTTGCCATTAAAACCAACCCTCATGGGGCTGGAGAGATGGCTCAGTGGTTAAGAGTACTGGCTGCTCTAGCAGAGAACCCAGTTTGGTTCCCGGCACCCACATGGTGGCTAACAACCATCCTAACTCCAGTTCCAGGGGTTCCAAAGGTCTCTTCTGACCTCCACGGGCAGTGCACGACATGGGTGCAATACACTCACACACAAAAAATATAATAAAATAGGACAACCTCACAGTAAATGAAAAAAGTGGGATTTCATGAAGCAAGGAGCCCCAGAACCCACTCTTCTGAGTATTCTGTCTAGAGACTCAAGAAAATCCCTCTTGCTTCCACCAGAGTACAACGTTCATGAAATCCCTCCAACCTGGAATACTCTCTTCACCCCACCTTCTGAAACTAACTCCGTTTGTACTTCTGTCTCAAGTCAAGGCTTTACCAACCCACAAATCTGGGTGCAGACCCTTTATGCTTACAGACACAAGTGCCCTCTCTGCCAGCACGTGCGTGATTTCAATGGTCATATGACCCATGGGTGTGACCACTTATTTCTCTACATATTCTTTCCCCAGCTAGAATTAGTTCCATGAGGATAAGACACTGCATCTAATTTTGCTTAACTCTGTAAGCCCAACACCCAGAAGAATAAGTCATAGAATAAATAAACAAATTTCTTAGCAAAAAGTTTATGTTTCTGACATATGGATCAATATATTCTCTCAAAGCAACTAGATTACCTTTGTGGTCCTTACCATTCCTAAAATCTAATGTTCCGCCTTCCTCTAGGATGTCAAGTGAAGTAAATTCAGTAACACAAGTCAACACAATCCTAAAAGAGAGGTGAGTCCCTTACTAGCACAAAAGACAAAAATAGCCTGTTATTTTAATTTTGTTTTTTAATGAGGCCAGGTGGTTAAGGTAGTGAAGGAAGCACTAGTGTTCCCTGGGCCAGGATTTTCTCTTAATTTCCAACCATTCTAGATCTCTGCTTCTCAGGGAAAAAAAATATGCTAATTATGGAAAGAATATGAGGGCACAGAAGGTGGCATTCTGAACTCTGAGGCCCCTCTTAGAGGGTGGAAAATGGCAAAGGATCGTATCTCCACTTTGCAGCCAACAACTCCCTGTCATGTTGGAGGGAGCAGTTATTACTGACTCCCCTGTTTCTAACAAACGCACTCCCCTGACCTGATGACTTAAAACCATGGAAAAGAAAGGGTTGATTATCTAAAAACTTTACTTTTAAATAACTTCAGCTTTAAAAATAAAAGTCTTAACTCACTTGACTCACATAGAGATAGCTTTCTTTGATCACCCTGAGACAAAACCCATTACCATCTGTTGTGAGGTAACAGCCATTACACATCCGGAGATAGGCTAGCTATTCAGAGATGAACAAGGTTGCTCTGAGCTGACTAAGGAGGAGGCAATTCTAAATAACATACCAGTTACACGTGTCTTTGCTTTACTTTTTAACTGGCCAGATATACATATTTGCCTCTAACAGAAACACTCTATTCCATATAATTGAATAAACACTGAAAGATTTGGTGACATCTCTCACTGGCATCTTCAAAGCATCTATGTGAGGATGTAGGTCTTTTGTCTTCTGTCACATCATCATTAATGCCACTTGAAGATAGACCTTTGATGGTGCTTTTCATTTCTTTAGGTCTGATTTAGAGCATACCTAGACTGATGAGCAGGAGATTCATCAAAGTCATCATGACTCCACATCTCTCTGGCCTGACTGCGCCCTAACCCCTCTGATGTCCTCCCTGAGATCTAAGGCCTTGTGTGTCTGGCTGTCCTCTCCTCTCCTCATTATCCGCAGCTGCTCTCATCCTTGCTGACTGGAGCTGCTCTTTGTTCTCCAGTTCTTTGCCTTTCATTCTCAGAACCAAATCTCAATACAGCTCACACTCTTCCAAATGTTCAGAATCAAAAGTCACATTAGCAATTCTTTCTGAATACATTGTCCATTTTTAACGTATTTTTTTATTTACAATGACTCCTTTTTACATTTAAAAAATACACACATTTACTTTCAGAGGCGGGCACCCTTTGATCCTTCAAGAGATTGAAGAAAATGCCTTTGGGAGCTGCAGGCTCGTATTTAATGGTTCATATAGATTTGACTTTCATTGCATCCCATTTTCATTCACTCATTCATATTTAATGTTACATAGACTTGACTCTTTTTTTTAATTTCACATGCTGAATGGTGCACAAATTAGTCCCGTATTCCACTACCCAGCAACTTGTCACTATTTATCAGCATTGACTGAGCTATCATTGTCATCTATTCATTAGCATTCAGATGATTTAAGCCTCTTCTCACGTATAATCGAGGTGTGTTATTTGTCATGTCCTGTCAGTGGCTCCTCTCTCTAGCAGTATCCAGTTTACAACCATAGATCATCCTCTGGGCCAAGCTTCGCCTCTCATGAATACCAGAACTGCTAGGCTTTGACTACCAAAGTTAGCTTCAACAGGGCACACTGCTTGCAGAGAACAGTTATTCTAGTAACTGCAATACCGTCTCACCCCTAAACAGTCCGTGATCACTACTCTTAGTCCCTGAAATTGCTCCTGGAGAAAGCCACCAACTGCTTCCTCAGGAACATTCTACGAGTGTAGAACCAGACTTTAAGAAAAAGAGAAGGGGGAAATCATCAGTCCCAGCTTTTGGCAAGATAGGTGCTGGCTGGTTGTATGATCTACTTCATGGTGTTTCAAGGTTCCAGATGGGAGACAACCTGAAACAGTGGCTCCACTGTGCTCCTTTCAGAACTGCTTTTCAATCTCCTGGAAAGTCTGTCCCCTGGAGTCAGTGGTTTGGCTCATGAATTAGAACTCATGCACACCAATAATCAGCATCTCCCAGATTTCTCTATGGCATCAGACTCAAAGCAAAACTGGCCCCAAATGACTGGTACAGCTCAGGACTGAGTACAGGCTACATAAAGGCAAATGTGCTCCCTGGACACCAGTGACCAGCATGGTGCCCTTGGACAAAGAGCATAATGCATTTCTAACATGTGACTTGCCCTGTGCCATTTTATGATCTCTTGGCACATTTCCATCTGAGAGTCCAATTAGGTCGTGGAGGAGGGATATAAAACAGAGTCAAATGGATACGGTAACCTCAGACTCAGACTTTAAATGTTCACATAGCGTTTAGCACAAATTATAGTATTAAAAATATTCTGCCATTGGCCAAAGAAGAGAATGCAAAAGTAAAAAGTAAGAAAAGCAAATACTTATTTTTAAAAGTCCAGGCTCTAAATAGAACATAACAAGAATCCAATCTAATTCTTTTATATATGTTTAGCAAGGGTTCGACCATCATTTATTGGACTAGCATCTTTTTATTATTATTTTTTTATGTGTATGACTGTATTGCCTGCATGTATGTGAGTGCACCTGTGTCGTGCAATGCCACGGAGGTCAGAAGAGGGCTTCGGATTCCCCTAGAGCTGGAGTTAAGGACGGTTTGTAGCTGCCACATGGGTGCTGGGAATTGGACCTGGGTCCTCTGCAAGAGCAGTCAGTGCTCTTAACCACTGAGCCATCTCTCCAGCCCCGGATTGGCATCTTTTTTTGAAAGATATATAATATTCAGAAGTAGATCAGGGCAAGCTCACAGAGGAAGGAACCTTGATCCCCTCAATGCTATGTAGAAGGCAGGCAATCAACAAATACCCATTGAATAGAGGAGTGAAGAAATGAGCACACAAGTCCTCCAGGGACCAGAGATCTCCAGCAGAGCTCAGGCATACAGTACTTATATTGAAATGCTCTGATACTATTATAAAACCTGAAATTTTCCACCATTATCTTTTATGCTTCAAGCTAACAGTATTTTTAGTTGGATAATAGTGTTTGCTCTGGCCTTTTCTCCCTTACATAGATATTTTGGGTTGTATTTATCATCTACAGTGTACCAGGTGCAGGTGTTCCTACAAATTTCATGTTGTAGTGCTCTGTGGGACTTACAACATGTTTTATCATGGAACCACAGTTTGGTCTTAATAAAACGCAGCACTGCACAACATGACATTCACTATAATCTAATTAAATACAATGCCAAGGGAAATATATCACTGTGAAGGTGAAACACGCATGCCACTTCCCTCTCTCTATGCAAGGAGCAGCTAAAGTGTAGTAAAAGAAAAAGATATTTAACATGGTAAGGTTCCAAAGTTGTCTTGCTGTCAAGACAAAAGCAAAAAACAGAATGAAAGTGTCGGGGAGACAGAAGGAAACGCAAAGAGGAAGGAAAAAGGCAATACACAATCAGTGATAGTCCAACTGCGTTTTTCGACTTAAACCAATCTCTGAAATTTCAGAATATATCCAAACTTGACCGATTTCAGAGAAACAGAGTATCTTAGAGAAAGAAAGTGACTATCTCTGAGCAACAGGTGAAAAATTAAATTAAATTAAAAGGTCCTATGTTTACCCCCATTGCTGGCTATATTCTAAAAGAACTGGCTTAAATACCCCCTAAATTGTAAAACTATTTTGTTTCTTCCACTTTCCTTTGTATTTTTTCTGAATTATAATCATTCATTTCTCCTTTAATAGTATATTTATTAGTTGAGAATTTCATACATGTACACAATGTATTTTAACCATACCCACCCCCATTTTCCCACTCCAACTCCCCCCAGACTCTCCTCCAACATGTCCCCCTCCCAACTTAATATCCTCTTTTTTTACAATATCCCTTTTTTTTCAATATCCCATAAATGTACTTAATGATACCCATATGTACATAGTGAACAGGTGTGGAGCTGTCTACAGGAGCGTGAGCAACCTACCAATAGCCACACCCCCAAGGAAAAATGATTCTCCTTCTCCCAGGAGTCATCACTGGGCAATAAGTCCTGAGATAGAGGTGGGGTCCCATAAACCCCTCCTCAATCCATGCTGGAAATAGTGACTGGCTTGATCTTGTACAGGTAACCATAGCTGATGTGAGCTCCTGACTACAAGAGCCATGTCACACCCCGAAGACAGCATTCCACAGCACTCCTCCCCACCTCCAGCTCTTGCATTCTTTCTGCTCCTTCTTCGTTATGTGCGTTATGTGCGTTGAGCCTTGGGGTGGGGGGTGATGTCTCATCTATGCAAAGAGAAGATTCTCTGACCAAGGTTGAGAGCAGCACTAATCCATGTGTGTAAACAAATATTTAGAATACAGTTTGGCAACATGTCTGTTAAGTAAAAACAACAATAGCAAACTCCCTCCCCCTAAGGCTTATACCCTCCCCAGCCATGCGCTTTAGACCAGGTTAACAGCACCAGACACAAATTCCCTCCTACGGATCTGGCCTCAACTCTAATCAGAAAATAGTTGGCTACCCCCATTTTACCAGTTGGCACATCTTGCCTGGAAGATTCATATTGTAGCATGCTGAATGAACCACTGGATAAGTCTGTTGATGGCTTTTCTCCCCATCTACTGTTTTGGGAGTTCGTTTTGTTCTAGTTTTTCCAAGTGCTTAAGGTATATCATTAAGTTGTTTGAGTTCTCTCTGAAATTTTTTTAAGCCCTTAGCTCTATAAATGTTCCCTTTAGGGTTGTCTTCACTGTGTCCCATATATTTTGGTATATTCTGCCTTCATTTTCATCCAGTTCTACAAAATTTTTGGCTTTCTTACTGATTCTTCAGTGACATATTCATCATTCAACAGTGTGTACTTTCTGTAGTTTCCATTGTTTTTGATACCTAGCTTTATTCCTGTATTCTATTGTGGTCAGATAGAATGCAAGATGTTCTTTCAACTTTCCCTCTATTTGTTGAGATTTACTTTGTGTCTTAATATATGCTCAATTTGAAGTTCCATGGCCTGATGAAGAAGGGGTACTCTATAACGTTGGAGTGGAACATTCTCTAGATGCTTGTTAGGTCCATTTGATTTATAGTGTTACTTAATGCCGATGTTTCCCTACTTAGTTTATGTCTGGCAAATCTATTGTTGAGGGTGGGGTATTAAATTCAACCACTATCATTGTGTCAAGATTTACCTGTGGAATTGGTTTTGTGAATTGGTGATATTGGTTTTATGAAATTAGATATGTCTGTGTTTGGTATGTGCATGTTTAGAATTGCAATATTGTCTTGATGGATTATTCCTTTAGTGAGTTTGAAGCAACCTTCTTTATCTCTTATGACTACTTTTAAAGTATATTTTGTCAGATATTAGAATAGCTATACCTGCTTGTTTCTTAGTTCTATTTGTTTGGAATAACATTTTCCATTATTTTATTCTAAAGTGGTTTCTGTCTTTGATGGTGAGGTGCATTCTTGGAGGCTTCAAAAAGACATAACTTGGAGCAAAAGATGATCCAGCAGTTAAGAGCACTGGCTGTTCCTGCAGAGGACCTGTGTTCAATTCCCAGCACCTGGGTACATGGCAGCTAACAACCATCCTTCACTCCAGTTCCAGAGGATCCTATTCCCTCTTCTGGCCTCCTCCAGCATTGAATGACATGGGTGTACTTGCCTACATGCAGGCAAAACACTAACACCCATAAAATTAAAAATAAATATGGAACCTATTTTCTAATCCAATATGTGAATCTGTGCCTTTTTATTGGGGAATTGAGACCATTGATATTCAGAGTTATAATTGAAAGGTGTATTAATTCCTTTCACTTTGTATGTTTTGCAGTGTTTTCTAAGACCTCTTTTGATTAACTATCCTGGTATTGTTTATTTACCCCCTGTGCATTTTGATGTGCATTTCTGTAATATTGTTTTCAGTATTCTCTATAGAGGTGGTTCAGTGGTTGTAAATTCCTTTAGTATGTTTTTATCATGGAAAGTTTTTATTTCTCTTTCACTTGGAATACATAATTTTATGGGGTACAATAATCTAGGTTGGCAGTGGTCTTTCAGTACCTGAAATACATCTTTCCAGGCCCTTCTCCCTTTAAAATTTTCTATCAAATCACTTACTTTGTTAGGGTTGTTTTTATAAGTGACTTGAGCCAATATTATGCTGTTTTTATTTCTATGGCTCTGTAACATTTCTTGAAGTCTGGTATGGTAATCCCTCCAGCATTATTCTTTTCATTCGGGGTTGCTTTGGTTATCTGGGATCTTTTGTGTTTCTATATGAAATTTAGAATGTTTCTTTTCTATCTCTGTAAAGAATGTCATGGGGATTTTGACTGAGATTGCATTGAATCTGTAAATTGTTTTTTTGTAGGATGATCATTCTCACAATATTAATTCTACCAATTCATGAGCATGAGAAGTCTTTCTATCTTCTCATATCTTTTTTAAATCTTTTTCTTCAGAAATCATTATAAAGTTCTTGTCTTTCACATCCTTAGGCTTATTTTTAGATATTGTCTTGAGACTATTAGGAATGAGAGTGTTTTCATGATCTCTTTCTCAGTATGCTTGTTATTGGTATATAGAGAGGCTACTGATTTTTGAAAGTTGATTTTGTATCCAGCCACTTGGCTGAAAGTGCTGATCATTTCTAGAAGTTTCTTGTGGAATTTTTGGGGTCTCTTACTATTTGTATCTCATTAATTTCCTTCTCATCTCTTATTGCTCTAGTTAGGGATTCAACTAGTATCTTTTCACTCTGTTGAAAAGAAATAGGATAAATATATACCTATCTTGTTCTTGATTTTAATGGGATTGCTTCAAGTTTTTCTCCATTTAGGATGATGTTGGCTGTGAGTTTGTCATATATAGACTTTATCATGTTGAGATATGTTCCCTTGAGTCCTAGTCTCATTAAGACTTTTGTCATGAATGCATGTTGGATTTCATCAAAGACCCCTTCTGCATATATTGAGATGATCCTGTGGGGTTTTTTTTTGTCTTTAAGTTCATTTATATGATTTATTACATTTGTTGAGTTACATATATTGAACCATCCCTTCATTTCTAGAATAAAGCCAACCTGATCATGGCGGATGATCTTTTTGATATATGCCTGCATTCAAGTTTCAAGTATTTTATTGAGAATTTCTGAAAATATGTTCATCAGGGATATTGGTCTATAGTTTTATTTTTTTGTTGTGTCTTTACCTGATTTGGGTATTACAGTAATACTGGTTTTATTTGAAGTGCCCCTTTGGTTTCTTTTTTAATCATTTAAAGAGTATTAGTTATACTTCTTTGAAAGTCTAGTAGCAGTCTGCTGTGAATCCATTTGGACCTGGTCTTTTACTAATTAGAAGGCTTTGTGTTACTGTTTCAATCTTTTTATTTGATATAAGTCTCTTTAAGTAGTTGCTCTCATCTTGGTTTAACTTTGGTGGTTTGGATGAAATCTAGAAATTCATCCATTTCTTTCAGGTTTTCTAAAGTAAAGTTTATAATATTTATATTTCTATAATATGATTTATTGTTATTCATTATATTTATTGACTTACATATAATACACTTAAGTATATTGAACCTTTCCTGCATCTCTGGAATAAAGCCTACTTTATCATGGTGGACAACCTTTTTGATACGTGTCTGCATGTGATTTGTAAGTATTTTGTTTAGAATTTTTTGCATATATATTCTTGGGGATATAGGTCTATAGTTTTCTTTTTGTTGTGTCTTTACCTGGTTTGGGTATTATAATAGCATTGGCTTCATTGAAGGACTTTGGAAGTTCTCTCTCTGATTCTCCTTGAATAATTTAAGTAGTATTGGTTGTAAATCTTCTTTGAATGTCTGATTCTGCTGTGAGTTCATCTGGGCCTGAGCTTTTTTTTAGTCAGTAGGCTTTGTATTACTATTTCAATTTCCTTATTTGCTATAAGTCTGTTTAAGTTGTTGATCTCTACTTGGTTTAGCTATGGTGGTTTCCATGAATTTAGAAATTTGTCTTTTTCTTTTAGGTTTTCAAATTTAATAGAGTATAAGTTTTTAAAGTATTTCCTTATAATGTTCTGGGTCTTGTGGGTGTCTGTTGTGATGTTTCCCCTTTCACCTCTGATTTCATTGATTTGCATTTGCTCCTTCTTTCTTTTAGTTAACTGGGCTAAGAGTCTGTCTACCTTGTTTAGCTTTTCAAAGAACCAGATCTTACATTCATTGTACAAGAGGCATACAGAGCACCAAGTAAACAGGCCCAGAAAAGAAACTCCTCACATCATATTCTAGTCAAAGCACTAAATGAACAGAACAAAGAAAAGATATTGAAAGCTATGAAAAGGATCAAATCATATACAAAGGCAGGCCAATTAGAATAACAACTGACTTTTCAATAAAGACTATGAAAGCCATAAGGGCTTAGACCAATATGAAAGAACATAGATTCCAACCCAGACTACTATACCCTGAAAAACTATGTTGTGATTGAAGGAGAAAGAAATTTTTTCCATGATAAACATATTTAAGAACTTTATGTCCATGAAACCATCTTTACAGAAAATACTCAATGGAATACTTCAGTATTCCATTAAACACTCTCAAGAGGGCACAAAGAATAAATAAATTATCCCAGAATAGCCACCCAAAAAAGGTCTAAGAAAACAGCATTACGACACCAACATAACAGAAATTAAAAAACATTAGTCAACAATAATTCTCAATATTAGTTATCTCAAATGACCAATAAAAAGACAAGCCCATGGCCAACATCATACTAAGTGAAGAAAAACTCAAAGCATTCCCTTTAAAATCAGGATTGAGACAAGGATGTCTACTCTCTCCATTTCTGTTCAATATAGTCCTTGAAGTACTTTGATATAGAGCAATAAGACAAGTGAAGGAGATAAAGGTGATACAAATGTGAAGTAAGAAATCAATGTACTCCTATTTTTAGATGATATATTGCTCTGTGTAAAAGACCCTAAAGACTCAACCAGAAAACTAGAGCTGATAAATACATTCAGCAAAGGAGCAGGGTATAAAATTAATACCCTACATCAGTAACTTTCCTATATACCAACAACAAACATATTGAGAAAGAAATCATGGAGATGATCCCATTCATGATAGCCCCAAAACCCATAAAATATCTTGGAAAAATCTAACTAAAGAAGTAAAGAACTTGTATAATTAAAACTTTAAGATGTTGAAGAAATAAATTGAAGAAGATACCAGAAAGATGGAAAGACCTCCCACACTCATGGATCAGTAGAAATAATATTGTGAAAATGACCAGCCTACTAAAAGCAATCTACAAATTCAATCAATACCCATTAACATTTCAACACAATTCTTCATAGAAATTGAAAAAAATAATTTCAAATTTCATATGGAAACACAAAATACCCATGATTGTCAAAGTAATCCTGAACAATGAAAGAATTCGTAGAGACATTAACCATCCCTGGTCTCAAACTATACTAAGAGCTATAGTAATAAAAATAGCATGGTACTGGCATTAAAAACAGACACATTGATCAGTGGAATAGAATTAAGTACCCAGATTTAAATTCACGTGTTTACAGCCACCTGATTTTTGATGAGAGAGCCACAAATACACACTGGAGGAAAGAGAGCATATTCAACAAATGGTGCTGGTCAAACTGACTGGTGGCATGTGGAAAAATGAAACTAGATCCCTATCTCTCACCATACACAAAACATAATTCCAAATGGATCAAGGACCTCAACCTAAGACCTGATACCTTGAATCTGATAGAGAAGAAAGTAGGGAATACACTTCAACCTATAGGCACAGGAAATGACATTCTGAACAGGACCTGGATAGCACATGCATTAAGACCAACAATTGATAAATGGGACCTCATGAATCTACAAAGTTCTGTACAGCAAAGGACACCATCATTCCGTTGAAAAGGAAGCCTACAGAATGGGAAAATAAGTATTTGCAAGCTGTACATCTTACAGTGGGTTAGTATCTAGAATATACAAAGAACTCGGAAAATCTAAACATCAAAACAAAATTGGGGCAAGGAGTTGAACAATGAGTTCTCTAAAGATGAAATGCAAAGAGTTGATAAATACTTTTTAAATGTTCAACATCTTTAGTCATCAGGGAAATTTAATCAAATTAAAATCACTTTGAGATTTTTACCTTACCCCCCTAAGAATGGATAACTTCCAAAAAAAAAAAAAAAAAAACAAATAGCAACAAATGCTAGAAAGATGTGGAAAAGGGGGAACTCTTATCCACTACTGGTCAGAGTGCAAACTGGTGCAGCCACTATGGAAATCAGGATGTAGAGTCCTCAAAAAGTAGAAATTGACCTACTATATGACCCAGCAATACCACTCTTGGGCATAGACCAGAAAGTCTCTATATCCTACTACAGAAATGCCTGTTCATCCATGTTCATTGCTGCCCTTTTCATAATAGACAGGAATTGGAAATAATTTAGATGTTCATCAACTGATGACTGGGTAATGAAGGTGGGGTACATATACACAATGGAATATTATTCAGCTCTTTAAAATGAAAGTATTAAATTCACAGGTAAATAAATGGAACTGGAAACAATCCTCCTGAGTGAGGTAACCCAGACTCAGAAAAACAAACATCACATATTCTCTCTCATAGCTGGATGCTAGCTTTGAAGTCTTAGATATGGATGTTTCAATTTTAATATCCAGAGAGGTTAGTAAACTAATAAATGGCCATGGGAGAGAGGCTTCCTGAGAGGGGAGGTAGAATGCAGTGATATAAAGGAATAAAGGGGTATAATAGAGTAGGAAGGCTTAAATGGGGTAAGAAACAGGAGGGAAAGCAGAGGAGGGACTATGGGAGGCAGAGACAGGTGAATCTCTGTGAGTTCAAGACCAGCTTGAAAGATTTATCGTCCTCTTTTTTTTTTTTTTTTTTTTTTTTTTTTTAAAAAAAAAAAAAAAAAAAAAAAAAAAAAAAAAAAAAAAAAAGCCATATGAAAACCTACCACCTCAAAACCTTCTTAAACTATATAAATATACATTATTTAAAAAGATTAAAAGGAGTTACATTATAACAGAGGGATATTTCCCCTACTGGACACTATAGGCAAGCAAAGTAAAATCCCAGTGTCATGGATGGATTCTCCCTTTTGAAGATGTTGATCAGGAGGTCCCATATACCCTCAAACAGTACTGGAAATTACCCCTGCTCTTGGTTCCCCACCAGAATGTCACAGTAAGATTCTATTGCTGAAGGCACATGAGCTATAGACCAAACAAGGTAAAATCAGCCTGGTGCTGACTTCAAAACCTCATCTCTACTGGCTAGCTTTCATAGTGCTGGAAAGTAAAAAGGACATTAATCATCAGCCTTACGTAACTGTGAATCCTTCAAGCAGAAAAAACAGCTGGCCTGGAAAGATGTACCCACTGGTGCAATAGTGGCACAAATATTATGGGAGTAACCAATCATTTTCTAGTTGGATTTAAAGTCCACTTCAAAGATTAGAGCCCATACCTGACATTGATATAAAGCCTAGAATCCTGAGGCTAGACAGGTCACAAGCCACAGGGGAGAGCCTAATGCTATTATTCTGCTAAATAGGTACAATATTAAACTGACTCCTAATGCTTTGTTATAACCATAGATTAATGAATCTCTCAACTCTCAGCAGAGAAGCTTCCTTATGCAGCAGATGGTTATTAACACAGAGAACCACCACAGGCAATGTGCAATGAATAAGAGGCTGCAGACTGCTTACCCCTAAATAGGACACCTATATCAAAGTTCTGCCTCCAAGGCTCAGTAAAGATTGTAAGAGCCAGAGGAGGTGGATGACCACAAGGAAACAGAGTTTTTCAGGCAGCTCTTCAGTTACTCATATAAACTCACAGCAATGGTGATAGCATGCACAAGTCCCACCTAAGCTCAAGGCAGACAATATCCCAACATAAACATGGGGAAGTGGATAAGAACCCCCAACCCTACCTGAGGAACTATTGGCAACTAATGTATGCTGGGAGGAGGAGAATCAGTCTCCTTCAAGGGTGACACTCTTGGGATTGAAGAGATGACTCAACAATTAAGAGCACACACTGGCTACTCTTGCAGAAGACCCAGGTTCCAACCCCAGCACCCACATGATGGCTAACAACCATCTGTAACTCCAGTTCCAGAGGATCTGATGTCCTTTTCTGGCCTCCTCAGACATTGCACAACCCAGGTGCACTTGCATGCAGGCAATACACTCATATACATAAAATATTAAAAGAAAACAAAAAACTAAAGAATTAAGTGAAAAATAAAAAAGAAA
>NW_008359442.1:3895395-3898429 GCF_000622305.1 Nannospalax galili | reverse complement strand
AAGCATAAAAAAAATTAATTAAATTAAAAATGGGGGGAAAGATGCCATTAGATCCAAATAGCTTTCTCCCAGAGAAGGCACTTTCATGGCAAGTGTAATAATATTCTAAGCATAAAACTAAATAAGCATAAAAAAAATTAATTAAATTAAAAATGGGGGGAAAGATGCCATTAGATCCAAATAGCTTTCTCCCAGAGAAGGCACTTTCATGGCAAGTGTAATAATATTCTAAGCATAAAACTAAATGAATAAACAAATTTTTATATTTCTGAAAAAAAAATGATGCAGTATTTGATTTGAGCTAATTTTCTGTTTGTAGGGTTTGGCAGTCACTAGTTTTTATTATGTAAAATTAGTTATAACCCTGCCACCTGCCAAGGATATATTACATACACAAGAGGAACTCAAGTTCTCAGGTCTCAGAAGTGTTAGTCTGCTGCATCAGAGCCATGACATCATTAAGACAGAAAATATTTCTTTCCATTTTAGGCATATAGTTTATAAAGTGCTTCTTTTATTTATTAATTTTTTTTGAGACAGGGTCTTTCTGTATCCCCAACTGGCCTGGAACTCACTATGTAAATGAGGCTGGTCTCGATCTCACAAAGCTCCACCTGCCTCTGCCTCCCAAGTGCTGAGATTAAAGCATGTACCACCACATCCAGCCTTAAAAATGATTTCTTAACACAGACTATTTCACTAGGAAATCATCTCTTTCACTGGATGAAATTTTCTGTGAAAATACTGTGAGGATGTAGACAAATTTTGAAATGAAATTATAAAAAAAAGTCAATAAGTAGATTTATAAATTTTGATCCTCTTCTAACATAACATATGTTTTCCTTTTGATTGTTTGAGAATTTCACACCTATTTACTGTGTTTTGATCAAATCCACCCCCATTCCCAGCTCTATGATTTCCCCTCTCCACACACAACACTTTTCCTTCCCACCTTCATGTGCTCTGTTTTTTTAAACCCATTGACTCCACTTAGTGCTGCCTTTGTGTGCATGAGTTTAGGGCCACCTATCAACATGTGAGTACCCTCACAGGGGCCGCATCTGTAGAAATCTGTCTTCCTGCCTCCACCCCGCCCCCAGGAGCCATAAATTGCCAATAGCTCCTCAGCTAGTAGTGGGGACTTCATGAGCCTCTCCCTCATCCATTCTGGGATTTCGTCTGGCTTCATCTTGTGAAGGTGTTTTGCTTGCAGTCATAGCCACTGTGCATTCATGTGTCCAATGGCCCTGCCATGTCAGGAAAAATACTGTACTGTCTGGCTGCAGGTATCCACTACTTCTGGCTCCTACAATCTTTCTGCCCCTTCTTACTCAATGATCCCTAAGCCTGGGGTAGGCATGATATAAACATATCATTTAGAGCTGAGCGATCCACAAATTATGCTTTACTTGTTGACCTGTTGTGCAAAAAGAAAATTCTCTGCTGAGGGTTGGAAAATGCACTAATCCATGGGTATAAAGATAAAACATAGGGGACCAGAGAAGTGGCTCAGAGGTTAAGAGCACTAGCTACTCTTGCAGAGGACCCAAGTTCAGTCCCCAGCATCCACGTGGTGGCTAAAAATCTGTCTGTAACTCTAGTTCCAAAGAATCCAAAGCCCTCTTCTGGTCTCTATGGGCATTGCACAACACAGGTGCACTTACATACATGCAGGCAAGACACTCATACACATATAATAATAAAAATAATTAAAATTTTCTAAAAGATCAGAACTTAGGAAACAGTTTATTACTATAATCACTTAGCAAACAACTAATACTGGGTTTCTGCCTAGCGCCTCTGACCAAGGCAGTCATGGGGTTTTGGCCCAGTTAACAGTGCCAGACTTGAGTCTTGTCTTGTGGAGTGGGCTTAAAAGTCAATCGGAAAGTGGTTGGTTACTCCCATAACATTCATACCACCATTTCATTGCTGGGAATATCTTGTCAAGTCAGTCATTATTTTAGCTCCCAGTTAGGAGCTAAATTAATGATTACTTTTCTCCTCCATTAATGCACATAGCACTATGAAAGCTAGCCAGTAGAATGAAGCTTTCAGGTGAGAACCAGCTTGATTTCTTCATGTCCTATGAGTAAAGTACGTAGTATCTTCTTCAATGTCTTACCATAAAGTTCTGGAAGGCAACCAAGAGCAATGGCAATAGCCTGTCATGTTTAAAGGTCTATGGGACCCCACTGAACAACAGCTCTAAAAGACGTAACCTATACCTGACATTGGGCTTTTTATTTGCTAGACTATGGTGTCCAGGAAGGGCATTGTCTCCCCCCAACCATGTCCCACCCCACGCCCTTATACAGCAACTCCATTTAAACTCCATATAATATACATATATATGTGCACATTTTAGGAAGATTCTACAGTAATAGGTTTCCATATGACTTTTTTTCCAAAGGTCTTTAGTATTAGTTATCCCTTCCCCTACTCTCCCCTCTACCCTACTCTCCTATCCCCACCAAGCTTAATCCTTCTTGCTCCAGTATTCCCCATCCCCTCTTATAGCACCTGCATTCTATCTCCTCTCTTTTGAAAGGCCCTCCTTCATGGTTACTTACTAGTTTCCTGACCTCTATGGATTTTCCAATTTAAAAACACCTATCTAAAGATTCAAAGCTAGCATCCATGTATGAGAAAGAACATACAACATTTGTTTTACTGGATGCAGGTTACCTCACGTACAATGACTGTTTCCAACTACATCCACTTACCTGTAAATTTCATTTTTCTTTACAGCTGAATAATAGTCCATTGTGTATATGTACCACATTTTCCTTATCCATTCATCAGTTAATGGACATCGAGGCTGTTTCCATTTCCTAGCTCTTGTGACTAGAGCAGCACTGACCATGAATGAGAAGAGCAGATATCTCTGTAGTAGGATGGAGAGTCCTTTAGAAATATACCCAAGAGTGGTGTAGGGTCATAAAGTAGGGCTAGTTCTAGCTTTTTGAGGAACCTCCACACTGATTCCCATAGTCAATGCACCAATTTGTACTACCAACAGTGAATAAATGTT
>NW_008359442.1:3894428-3895342 GCF_000622305.1 Nannospalax galili | reverse complement strand
ATCTTAGGTGTTTTGCCTGGAGTAAGATGAAACCTCGGGATAGTTTTAATTGCATTTCCCTAGTGGCAAAAGATGTTCAGTATTTTTTTTAATGCTCAATCGTTTTTATTTCTTTCGTAAGGACTCTCTTTTTAGTTCCATGCCTCCAATTTTAAATGGGTTTCTGGATTTTCTTGGTGTGTAGTTTTTTAGTTCTTTCTATATTCTAGACACTAACTTTCTGCCAGATGTGTAGCTGGTCAAGATTTTTTTTCCCCATTCTGTAGATTTCTTTTTCACTGGAATGACAGTGTTCTTTGCTGTACAGAAGACTTTCAGTTCCATGAGGTCCCATTTATCAATTGTTGGTCTTAATACTATCCAGGTCCTGTTCAGAATGTCATTTCCTGTGCCTATAAGTTAAAGTGTATTCCCTTTTTTCTCCTCTATCAGATTCAGGGTATCAAGTCTTAGGTTGAGGTCCTTGATCCATTTGTAGATTTGTGCAGGGTGACAGATAAAGATCTACTGTCCCGGGGCTGGAGAGAGATAACTCAGCAGTTAAGAACACTTGCTGTTCTTCCAGGGAACCTGGGTTTGATTCCCAACACACACATGCATCTTAATTCCAATTCCAGAGAAGCTGATGCCCTCTTCTGTCCTCTGTGGGCATTGCATGATGTGGGCACACTTACATACTCATACACATAAAATAAAAATAAATGAAGCAAAAAAAAAATTTTTTTTTGGTCTTTTTGAGACTGGGTCTCCACGTAGCCCCAGCTGTCCTGGAACTCACTATGTAGACCAGGCTGGCCTTGAACTCATAGAGATCTGCCTGCCTCTGCCACCCAAGTGCTGGGATTAAAGGTGTGCACCACCACGCCCAGCAAAAAAATTTTAAAAACAAATCATTCCATTAATAAGCTCAGGTA
>NW_008359442.1:3884081-3893974 GCF_000622305.1 Nannospalax galili | reverse complement strand
AAAAAACTCACAATATGCTATCAAGGGGAAAGGATAGGAGGTAGAGAATGGAGACCCAAATTATCCATTAAAAAATCATTACCTCTGTTTTAACCACTATTAGTTTCCAAATGAAATGACTCATTTAAATGACAAGAATCTCTAAAGGGAAGGAAATATTTCAATGTGATTATGTCCAATTATTTTTCAAATGCCTTAGAAAACTATTACATCTATAAAAGAGGAACTCTGTCTATGGAGTCACAAGTAACATTGCCTAAATGATTAAAGTGTTCCCACAATATTAGCCTTGCCGAAGTGCAAGCCCAAATACGGAACAATGGAACAAGTCTAGGTGTGTTTGAAATTCCAAGAGCGTAGATTTCCCCCTTGCTCCCTCGGTGAAATCACAACACTTGCAGAAGTTGCAGAGAAGCTAAGTCAATAAGACAACCTAAAATTGGCTTGAAGGTAGATGTGAAACAGGAATCATTAATACAGAGATCATTGACATCATCGAATCACTTTACTTTAGGCATAACATTTAGATTTTCTAAATCTTTTCTGTACATGAAAACTGATAAACTATAAGCAAGCCATCCAAGCCCAGGCCCATCTTTCTACCTGCCTATTTAGCAGCTGAAGGCTTTGGCCTTTTTCACAAGTCAAGAAAATGAAGCCAGATTGGACAGGGACTAGTCCGACCCGAAGGTCACTGTCTCACATGCATGTAAATTGTTCTCTTGAAGGAAGCCATACATCGAGCTGTCTTTTGACGATTTAACATGAAAAAACTGTGTCGCACTGATCTGTCTCTGAGTTCACACTCCATGAACAGGTTGAATGAAGTAAAATAAACCCACCATCTGTTCCTGACACTTGCTTAATTTTGGAGGGAATCTAAAAGTTGACTAAGTCTGTAAGAGAAGCTGAGAAAACGTAAACAAAGCCTCTTAATTTAAAATTGACTAAAGGCGTGTTTTTCCTAGTTCCAGACAATCTGCTGTCTTCCAGCTGTGCTTCCGAGAGCCCTGGTGTCACAGCAGAGAATAGACAGGGTTGGGTGGAGATGAGCCTGTGCCAACCTGGCCTTCCCCACAGCATACAAATGAGTACCCTTATAAAAGCATTAATAATGCAGAGCGCACAAGGTAGACGGCTTGGCACGACCCTGAATGCACATCAACAGAAGCAGCCTCAACTCGCCAGCCCAAATGTGTCTGCACAATCTGACTGTCTGAAAGTGCCTGCTCTCCTAATCGCCAGTCTCCTTTCCCATCACCCTCAAGGGCTTCATGAATAAAGATGAAGGACAAACACTTTCTGCTTCCCTTTAGTACCTCAGCAGGTGCACACTTAATAAACTTTCTTATCTCTTTGGGTACAAATGACCTCAGAGATTCTGAAAACCCAAAACTGTCATTATTTTTTTCTCCTTCCAGCCACAAAAAAATATGCCCAAGTTACTGAGGAAGAAGAGAAAACTCATGGATGTCAATATTACAAGCTAATCTCAAAAACATGCAGAATGTCTACACATAAAATATCCAATGGCAGTCACAAATGTGCCTTACTCCTTAGCAGGCCGTCTGCTGTACTCAATGGAAGAAAAACCACCAAATTCATTTTTTCATGTGTTAGCATGTGATAAGGGGTCCTACGGTCCTGAAAAGACATACAAACATTTTTGGAAAGGAAAATTTGGATTCCATTAATTTGGGTGTCATCTGAAAAAACAGTTACTTCTAAATCCTGGGCACTGAATGCAGCCCATGCAAATTTTATGTGCCACCGCCACAAAAGGCCCGAGAGGTAGTGCAGAGTGTTTGCACATCATTATTTACAATCAAATTATATCTTTAACAGACCCAAAATAACACTACAGCATAAGGACACAAATGTATGTATGAGCCAGCCAGAAGTTAAACATATGTTTTAAGTTACCATTACCCAGAAGTAGGTTTGTTTGTATAATCACTAGCTTCTTTCATTCTACAAGGAGTAACACACACCAGCTGATAGCCGCTGAAATTTGAGGTAAACAAGTGACTTAATACTGATGCATTGTGCACAAGCTCATTGGCCTGTCTCTCTTCCCTGAGTTTTCTACACCTCTTTCTGTAAAGCAGCTGAGATTATTTCCTTCCTACAAAACATACACAGGCACGTGCACGCGCGCACACACACACACACACACACACACACACACACACAGAAATAAGAGCACAAAGCACGAAATTCTAGCAGAAAGACAAAGTATAAGTACACTGAGTACAGCTTATAAGAGCATGTCAAGTTGCTTCCAAACCTCCTGACAGGCAAAAAGAGAAAATTCGACTCTGTGCAGCACACATGTGTGCTGCCATGGAGGATAAAACTTCCTGATTCTTTATAAGAAGACAAGTTCTAAGTTAGCATCGATATTTAAGAAAAATTCTTGTGTGACTTTACAAAATGCCCTGTGCTGTTGTTGCACAGCACAGGAGGCCTACATGCCTTGGACTTTCCTAGCTTCTGCTCTGCTGTCTAGAACGTTTGTTCCCTGTCATTCCCAGGGCGCTGTCCCTCACTGACTCCAGTTTGATTAATAGCTAAAATGTCATTGTCTCGACGAGGCTTTCCCCCAACAATTCCGCTTAAGCCTGAAAATCTCCAGTCTCACCCCAGGATCTGCACACCTCTTTCCTAGCTTCTCTGCATAGTGCTCATCAGCTTCCAACGTGCAATATTTATTTTGCTCATTAAATCCACAACTAGCAGCAACTAGAATATAAGTTCTAGGAGATCAAATTTTTTCTGTTTTGTTCACTTTGTTTCCTGGGCCCTTAATAATATCTGGCATATTCATTGAATGGATGCTAAATAGGTGATATTTTCAATGATATTATTATTGCAACAGTTTCGCGTGGTCAAGTAAACACCACGAGCTAATTTGGTTCTGTTCATGGGAATTTACTTATATAGCTTCATCTAAGGTCTACAGTGACTTAACCATGTGTAGTCGCACATACCTTTGAAACTCAGGAAAAAATAAGCCCTCTTAACACAGTTGTCATTGTTTGAATTTTGTGCCCCCTTCTAAATCCAGCTGAAAGTAAACCACCGATGAGACCATATAAAACTGCATATAAAGACCATATAAAGGGCCTTTCATCCCGTCATTCACTCTTCAGGTAATATATATGCCCACACATAGAATTTTGGTATAATTGGAGTATCTCAGTCTGAATCCTATCTGTGAATTGATTGGGAATTCCTAGGCCCCAGTTAGAATATTTAATGGGTGTGGGTGTGGTGGCACACACCTTTAGTCCCAGCACTCGGAAGGCAGAGGCAAGTGGATCTCTGTGAGTTTGAGGCTAGCCTGGTCTACATAGCAAGTTCCAGGCCAGCTGGGGCTACAGGGAGATACTGCCTCAAAAACACCAAAAAAAAAAAAAGACTATTTAATAAGATGGGAAGAAAATACCAACTAGGAATCAGATAATTAACTCTTCTGCAGAAGAAATCCATTCATTCCTTCACAGTTATTCATTCATTATGACTCCTTTGAGGAAGATGTGGAATAGTGGAATATGGGCTAACAAGAGACCTAATCCTACTGCTTCAAGTAAGAATGTAGCCATTCTAACTCTCCTTTCTCAGGAACCCAGAAAAGAATCAGTAAGCTCAAATGACAAATGGGCTTTTTAATAAAAGCTGGATTTTTCCCAAGCCTAAAAACAATTCTTCTGACCTCTTCGTACAATTGTTGTACCTTTAAGTGTATATTTCACTACGTTGCTCTTATTGCCCCTTTTGGAAAACAAGCCTAAAGTTCTGTAACCAATTATGTTCTGTGACGCCAAGTGGTTCTCCAGTAACTGAACTCAGCTTCCAGAACATTATATTGACCCATCTTTGGTCACCATATGAAGATTTGTTAAGTCTCAGCTAAAATATTACTTTCTCTGTGATTAACCCCAGAACTATTCAAAGTAAGACAACCAGATAAAATGCATAGAATTCATAAAAATTAAATTTCAGATATACCAGAAAACTATGTTTTTCTTATGCAATGTTTGGGATACTCTTATATTAAAAATTATTTCACTATTTATCCAAAATTCAAATTTAACTTTATTTTTATTTGCTTAATATGGCAACTGTACTCAAAAGACAAATTTGTTTTCCCCTCTTAAAGATATATTAAAGTCCACAGGTATTTAGGCAAACCTTTGAAGCCAGGAGACAAAGCATCAATTTACAGCTAAGTGAGGGTATCAGCAAGTTATCTCCCCCTAGACCGACTGTAAACCTTGACAAAGCTGGTAAAAAACAACCATTTCAGTGTTCCAGAAAATAATCAACAGTATATAACTATATGAGAAGCATTTCTCTTTGGCAAACTGTTGACCTCTAAGTCAGAACAGTGGAAGGCTGTGATGTTCTTGCCTGGAGATGCTCACTATAACCCAGTCCATAAGGAGGCTCTACCAAGGTGGGGCTGACTGTGTGTTGGGCAGCAGCACCAAAGAAAAGTAACGGGCCATACCAACATCCAGTGGTGAGGTAGTGGAGTCACTTCATTGCCGTGGGGAAATTAAGAAGCCAATGGCTAAAGTTGTAGTTGTGGTTGGGACAAACATCCTTGACTGAAGTTGTGTGCATGTACAACAGCGAGAGCCCAGTTAGAACATGTATGAAAGATGTAAGCTGACTGAGCTCACAGTAAAAGCAAGGGTGGATATGAAACAGTCTTCACTTTGAACATGTTCTTCTGTACACACACACATAAACACACACCAGCAGAAGACAGCCTTACTGGTTCACAGTGTCTGAACACAAACTCTGTCTGATCATTGAATAACTACTAAATTATGAAAGCACACATGATCTTAGAAAGCCATCAACCACAAGTAAAAAGGAGAACATTAAAAAAAATGAGCAAAAATATCAGTGGTTTCACACCGTGAGGGAGACAGAGCTTACAGATTTATCCCAGGGAATCTATTAACAGCAAATATGGAGAGAGAGACACAGAGACAGAGACAGAGACAGAGAGGAAGTCAGATTTCAAAATTGTTGCCATATATTATCTAAATATCCAGCTTTCGACAACAAAAGTAAAACCGCAGAAAGAAACAATCACCCAACACTCAGGAAGATATCAACAGAAACTATTTCTGAATGCCTCCAGATGTTAGAGTCAATAGACAAAGCAAAGCAGCAATTATAAACCTTTTCAAAGAACAAAGGAAGCGTGTTTAAAGAATTAAACTGTAACAACAATAAAGGGAACAGTATTTTAAAATAAGGAGACAGAAATTAAAATAACTAATAGAAATTCTGGAGGAGAAAACTAAAACAATTTAAACTCAAAAAAAAGATGCCTCTGAGGGTTCAGAAGGAGATTGATGGATCCAAAATAAATTAGTGAAAATTGTCTAATTTGAAGAAACAAAGAGGAAAAGAAGATTAAACAAAAATGAACAAAATTATTGACACCTTTGGGACAATATGAAGCCTAGAACCATCTATATGATAGGGATCCCAAAAGGAAAAGAGAGAGAGAAGAGGGGGAGAGAGAAAAAGAGGGAGGGAGAGAAGAAGGGAGGGAGGGACAGAGGGAGGGACAGAGGGAAGAAAGGAAAAAGATTTAAAGAAATAATTGTTGAAAGTTTTCCAAGTTTCTTTAAAGCTAATCCACACATCTACGAATATAAACTAATCTCAAGTAAGATAAATTCAAACGCACACATCTTATGAGTTAACTTCTCATCTGAAACAACAGAGTCCAGAAGACAGTAGAGTTGTCCAATGCTAAATGAAAAAAAAAACTGTTAACCAATACCACTACATTCCATAAAACTATCTTTCAAAAATGAATTCAAAATAAACCCATTCTCTTTTTTAAGATTTTATTTTATTTTTAATTATGTGTATATATGGGGGGGGGCAGAATGTGCACAGGAGTCAAGGTGCCTACAGAGGCCAGAAGAGAGCATCAGATCCTCTGGAGCTGGAGCCACAAGCAGTTGTGAGCCACACAGTGTGGGTGCATGCTAGGAACCAAACTCGAGTCCTCTGCAAAAGTAGTATGTTCTCATCACTGAGCCATGTCTCCAGCTCCAGATAAAGACATTCTTAAGAAACTGAATCTGGGGGCTGGAGAGATGGTTCAATGGTTAAAAACACTGACTGCTCTTGCAGAGGACCCAGGTTCAAATCCCAGCACCCACATGGTGGCTAACAGCCATCCATAACTTGAGTTCTAGGGAGTCCAACACCCTCTTCTGGCCTCCACGAGCATTGCATGACACAGGTGCACTTACATGCATGCAGGCAATACATTCATACGCATAAAATACTCATACGATCATACACATACAAATAGTCATACATATAAAATAAAAATAATTTAAAAATTAAGTGAAAAAAATCGTAAAATATTTTCAGACCACAATACAGTTACATAAGAAATTCCTAAATAGGTGAGAATTAAACAATATATCTCTAAATACCATATGAAAAAAAATCACAAAAAGATTTTAAAAAATATTTAAGCAGATAAAAAAAAATTGTCCAACATTATGGAATGCAGTGTTAAAACAGCGTTCAGAGAATGACATAGACATAAAAGACAGTGCTAGAGAAAGGAAAAAAAAAAATCTGAAATCCATAAGCTCAGCTTCCATATTGGGATAATAGTGAAAAACTAAATTAAACAGTAAACAAGCAAAAGAGAGTAGATTAGAATAACTACATCAGACACCAAAGACATATAAAACATATATAAGGAAAAAAAATCTATGAAATCAGAAGTTTGTTCTCTGGGAAAAAAGCAACAAAATTTGCAAATCTGTAGAGCTGGGTAATGGCATCCCCCCACCCACACAGAAGAAGGTCCCCATCTCTGTGGTTGGTGACTATCACCACTGTGACAAAAGCGAATGCCACTCTAGGAAGCAAAACATTTAAAGGAGCTGGAAAGAACTCAGGAGTTTGAACGGATTTTGTCCTGGATTTTACAGGGAGGAATTAAATTCCTTACAGGGTGTTGAGACAGATAAGGTGTGATCATGGAGGAGAGACTGGAATGCTCATTTTTAAGTACAATATTTCTATTTTAAAATGTCTCTCTCTCTCTCTCTCTCTCTCTCTCTCTCTCTCTCTCTTCCAAGTCCTGATAAATGAGATTGAGCTGTGGAAGGTAAAACAGCTCCTAGGTGACTGAGACCATCCCTTAAATAGAACTAAAAACAGAACAAACATAAAGGAAAAAAAATTGGAATGTTATATTTATTAAAAACACAGCTTCTGCTCATCAACAGACAATTGTAGGAGAGAGAAATAGTTATTTGCAATACATACATTCAACAAAGTACATCTGTTCTGAGTATATAAAGAACCATGATGGACCCATAAGAAAAATCACTAGTGATTTTTAAATTTTAAATAAGCGTAAGGCCAGGAAACCCATATATCTAATCATGGTGACACATACCTGTGATCCCAACACTCAGGAAGCTGAAGCAGGAAGATTGTGAGTTCAAGGCTAGCCTGGACTACATAGTGAGTTCAAGACCAGATTAGCCTACTTAGTGAGACCTTGTCTCAGAAATATAAAAACAAACCAAAAAAAAACAGCCTCATGAGGATGGAAATATGGCTCAGTGAATAAAGATGCTTCCAGCCAAGACTCACAACTTGAGTTGAGGACCCATACCATAGAAGGTCAGAACCAACTGCTGAAAGTTGTCCTCTGACCTCCACATGTGCACCACAGCATGCATGCATTCACCTACAAACACACATACAAGCACACAAAATAAATAATTTTAAATGTGAAAAATATTAAAGCAGCCTCAAAAGGGAAGACATCTGAATAAATAACAGATGTATAAAATACATCTTTAATATCATTAGTAGTTTTAAAAACTTCATTTTAAAACCACAAGAGGAGCTAAGCCTGGTGATGTACACCTTTAATCCCAGGACTCAAGAGGCAGAGGCAGGAGGATCTCTGTTGAGTTCAAGGCCAGCCTGATCTACATAGGGAGTGCCAGGCCAGCTGGTACTATAGGGAGACCCTGTCTCAAAACAGCAGCACCAAAACAACTCAAGAGAATATTATAGGCTGGAAGGATAGCACAGCCATTAAAGGCTGAGGCTAACAACCAAAAAATGAGAGAGTATTACTACATACTACAAGACTGAGTACTTTCCATCTCAAAACACACTATAGCAAGCGTGGCTGAGGAGGCAGATAGTGAGGACAGTACAAGATGACTGTGGGTGCAGACTGGTGCAACCACTCCAGAAAACAGTCTCATTACCTGCTAAATCAGAGAACACACCCCTTTTCAACTGGTATTCCCACTTAGAATTACATACAAAACAGAAATATTCATTTATGAGTATCAAAAATATCAAGAATGTCCATAAGCACAGTATTTGTAAAAGTCAGTAAATGGAAATAGCATAAACGTTCATAAACAACAGACAGGATAAACAATTGTAGCGATATTCCAAATGAACCTGTTCTTGACCTCATTCTACTTGCCGAGCACAAGTACAAACCTCAAAAGTAAAGTGTTAAAAGAAGCAAAACACAAAAGGACACTGGCTGCATGATGCCATTGATACACGTCTGATAATAAGAAAGTGCAGGACTGGAGAGCTGGCTTAGTAGTTAAGAGTCCTGGCTGCTCTTGCCAGCACGGAGACTTGGTTCCCAGCATCCACATGGTGGCTAACAAGTGTCTGTAACTCCAGTTCCAGGTGCTCTGATGCCCTCTTCTGACTTCTGTGGGCATTGCACCACACGAGTCACTTATATGCATGGGACAATGTGCTCATACACAAAAAATAAAAATAATAAATAAAATATTTTGACTGCTCTTGCAGAGGACCCGGGTTCAATTCCCAGCACCCACATGGCAGCTACAAACTGTCCTTAACCCCAGTTCCAGGGGAATCCGAAACTCTCTTCTGACCTCTGCAGCATTGCAAGACATGGGTGCGCTCACATACATGCAGGCAATACACTCATACACATAAAAGCAAAAATAATAAACTTGTATGATGGTCACATGGTTTGATGGTTAATCTTGATTGTAAACTTAACTGAATTAACAAGTGTTTGAGAGATTCATAAGGCACAACTATGGGTGTGCAATTAACTAATGGAGAAAGACATACCCTGAATGTGAGCAGCAACATCCCATAGGCAGAAGACAAGTGGAATAAACCAGGAAAAGGAAAGACCAGCAAGCACAGGCTTTATCTCTCTCCCTCTGCTTCCTTGCCTCCCTGATGTGAGCTGCTCTGCTCTGCACACCCTCCCTACTTAAAGGACTGAAGCCTCCAAAACTGTGAGTGAAATAATCTTTCCTTCCTTAAATTGATTCTCTCAGGCATTTTGTCACAGCAACAAAATCAACTAACTCACATGGATATTTTATTTGAAAAATATTCAAGGGTTAGCTAGGCATGATGGCACATTCCTGAAATCCCAGCACTTGGAAGGCAGAGGCATGAGGATTGCTACAAATTCAAGTCTATGTAGTGAACTTTAGGATGGCCAGGGTTATATAATAAGAGCTTATATAAATGGGTCAATCAATAAAACGCTTCCTACATAAGCATGAGGACTTGAGTTAGGATCCACAGCATCCTCATAAAAGCAGGACAGAGAGGTACACACCTATAATCCAGGTGCTGGGGATATAGAGACAAGAAAATCCCTGGAGCTTGCTGGCCAGACCATCTAGCAAAATTGGTGAGCTCCAGGTTCAGTGAAATACCCTGTCTCAAAAAATAAGGAGAGCAATTGAAGGATGCACCTAGTGCTGACCTCTGACCTACAGAGAGAGAGCCAGACAGAGACAGAGACAGAGAGACAGAGAGAAAGTGTGTGTGTCCAGGGTCAT